>NW_027211637.1:31070000-31380000 GCF_022749685.1 Semicossyphus pulcher
GGCCTTGGGAAGATTTTTACAAGGTAATGCAGAAAAAAACATATCAGACACAATTTATGATTTCAAGCAGAGCATTTTATACGTCTTAAAACATGACTGGAGCTGCTCTTTAATTCCTGAGAGTAAGATTTCTGTGAAACATCCACTGAGGCCCAAGTGGACTCAGAGGTCAGGTTTAGGGTCAGAGGCTTCCCCAGGGACGGAATAACCTCGTCACACTCTTGAATTAATTCTGTGCGTAATGAAGATACTCTCTATCCTGTGTTCGACCTTCGACTTATCTGTTGTTGTGGACAGAGCGGCTCCAGCCTCTCATCGGCTCCAGACACACATGCGCCTGTCTTCTGTACACTGCAACCTTAAGTTTGGGTAGATAGACACCACATCTGAAAGGTCGAACGCTGAGCACGAGGACTGGTCTGTTAAAACTGACTTGGCATTAAACTACACCTCCACGTGTATTGTTTCTGTCACTTCTCCTGGATCAAGAAATATAAAGTCTTCAACGTAAACCACCTGAGTCTCCTGAGTCTTCTTTAAAACAAGTTCTTCTAAACAACAGTGAGACCTCCAGAAAGGTGTGATTGAATCATTCATGACAGACTCAAGGTCAGTTTGGGTGTAAAACATTATGTCAAAGTTAAAGTCCCATGAGTAATCAGCTCTGAATCAGTTCACTGTTTGGGAAAAATCTGAAAATACAATCCGTCAAATGAATCTCCGTTCAGAGTAATTTATGGTCAGACACGGGGCTGAATCATAATTGAGCCCTTTGAGCGTCCTGTACCTGCAAACACGTTAGACCTGCGTTTAGAGGTTTACAGCCGAGTCTCCGTAATGAGGCGGCAGTAAAATTATAGCAGCTTGTTAGATTTAACGGTCAAAGCACTACCAGAGGAATTCACCTCACCTCGTTAGCTTATATAATTACTTTGATAAATATGATGAATTATAATTATAAACCAGTTAAATAGCAGAGTTTAAGCTGTCATTAGCTGGTTCGTGTTTCTGTCTACGTGAGCGGGCCAGGCTGGGTCTGCTGCAGAGGTTGTTGTGGAGGTCAGCACACAGCACAGAATCTATACATACGAACAACAGCAGGAGGTTAATGTGAACCCTGCAGCTCCCGAAAGATGTGGACAGTAAGTGCATCTCCTCTCCTCCTCCAGGGCACCTCTCCCATCTCTCCCCCCAGCCCGGCGAGCCTCGCCTGGGCTCAGCGCAGCCGCCACCAGCCGGCCAGCCTGGCGCTCCGCAAGCAAGAGGAGGAGGAGAGCAAACGCTGCAAGGCTCTCTCTGACAGCTATGAGCTCTCTACAGACCTCCAGGACAAGAAGGTACAGATGCTTGTGTAAAATAGACGCCTGTAAGAGTACTGATGTAACTTGTTTCCTGCAGTAACAGTGCAGCGTCCAGGCTGTGAAACGTCCTCACAGGAAGACGTGTCCCTCTGAAGGAGCTGTGTCTGTGCTAAGCTAACTGAAGCTAACCTCATATTTGGAGACTATTAAACTGAAATCATCCGAGCTTCAAATCAAAGAACACTATAGTGAAAATCATGAACATTAACTTTGCTGCAGTGTGTAAATCAGCTGGATGGGGAATGTGTTGCTGGTCGTCGGCCATGTTGGCTGCTTCACAAGTCTCTTATTTCCTCGCTCCTCGATCCTCACTCGAACCAGAAGTAGTTCCGGACCCGCCATGTTGTTGTGTTTGTTAAGCAGGATACAGAGAGAAACACTGTTACTGTGTTTTATTAGAATGAACACAGTTCACACGTTTACAGACAGGAAAGAGGAATGTCTCATGTCTCCTAATACTTGTTCCCTCGTTTCCTCTCTCCTTGCTGTGTTTCCTCGCATCTCTCTATACAATCCGAGTTGGAGGGACTAAGATGCAAGGAAAAGACGCAAGTGAGGGAAGCACGGATGCAATTTAAGAGACTTGGGATGCAGCCCACGTGGCTCAGAGTTCACACATGCACACGCCGCTTCTCCACACTCCAGTTTCCTCTCTGTCTGTTTTCGTCATGTTCGGTCTGTCGTGTGCGATATGAACTGAAACGCAAAGGAATCATCTTGTTTGGGTGTTATTGTTCTATATATTTTTTGTGTTAGAATGTCGGGGGTAAATTATATCCTGGAAAGCTCTACTTAAGTACAGTAACAAGGTATTAGTACTCGATTACTTCCCACCTCTTTGCTGCAGAAAGTTAACCTCACATCTTATAACTCCTGGCTGTAACCATGTTTGGACTCCTGTGCAGCTCCGATGAGGTGTAATCGTTTCTGATTCTGATCTGAATGCAGCCTTTCCAAACAGAGAAACACACACCAGCAGAATACAATGCACGTCAAAACACCCACACGTATTGTTTCACGCACACACCATCGTGGGCTGATGCTCTGCGGCGTGTCGGGATATGCCTCTGCTGTTTACCAGCGTCGATGCATTATCATGTCTAATTCTAAAGCTGATTTCTGCATGCTGTGTGTCTGCTGTTTACTCCAGGATCCGTCTCTTATACGATGTGATGCAACAGGATACAGTGGGTTTCTGTTTTGGTTTGCTAACAGTTATATAATGAGAGTCTCCTGTGTGTCCACGTGCAGATAAATAACTCCTCCAAAGGTTCACACCTTATTTTAAACATCTTGTGTGATCTGCAGCTTCTTCAGTGTTTCATGACGTCAGAATGTTGGTTGGCTGCTCATACAGACAACAAGAAATACATGCTGCGTTCTAAAGCACATTTCTTTTGTACTTTGGTACATGCTGCTGTTGTAGTAGCTTGGATCGCTTCCTGAAGCTCTCTGTCTTCGATTTAAATCGTCAGGGTCACAGTAACCACATGTCCGTCCTTTTCTCAAGAACGTGGATCCTCAGCAAAACATGTTATTGCAAATAGTTTATTTGTGTCTGAGAGAGCGACACCATCACTCTCAGTTAGACCATGTCCCCTCGCTCTGCCTCTCATGTGCTGGTTCATTCTGCTGGTGCTGTAGTGTCAGTTTGGTTGTACCCGATCAAACCAGTCGGCTGCAGTCTGATGACGACGGCCCACTTTTCGAGGCTTCCAGTGTCACCAGCAGTTAGCGATAAAGGACGTCCAGCCAAGGCTTCCTTTTCTGTGCGCTGCATTGTTTACAGTCCGACGAGCAGCTCGATGCACGAGAGTGAAGTTGGAATTGAGATAACGTTAGCTGCACTTGCATGCAGATGTCTGCTCGTAGAGACGAATAAAAAAGCTAAGTCGTCGTCAGTCGCAGATCGGAGCAGGCATTTCATTCTGCCTCCTTCTTTCTCCACACAGACGATACGTGATTGGTCAATACTACATTTTTATGCAGAATCTGTGAATGGAAGTTAGGCTCGACCACATGAAAGGCTGTTTTCTGTTGTATGATTTAAAAACAAAAGAAAGCACTCTCTCTCTCACATCCCCTGATTGGTTGCCCTGTGCGTGATGCTGCTTCCTGATAGGTGGAGATGTTGGAGAGGAAGTACGGGGGCCAGTTTGTCTCCCGGCGGGCGGCGAGAACGATCCAGACGGCCTTCAGGCAGTATCGCATGAACAAGAACTTCGAGCGGCTTCGCAGCTCCGCCTCCGAGAGCAGAATGACGCGCCGCATCATCCTGTCCAACATGAGGATGCAGGTACACACACACACACACACACACACACACGTTTACACCCTGCATGTTCGGCACATATAAACACACAGGAACAAATGTTTGTGCTGTTCTTCTTTGGGTCAGTACTCGTTTGACGAGCGTCAGCCGCAGGGTCAGGGGTCAGCAGGTCAGCAGGGCTCAGACGACGCAGGAGACATGGACGACTCCTTCTCCAAGCAGGTAAACACACGTCTGTCACGTCTGCGTCAACTAGACATAATGTGTTCCTATAAATCCTCAAAGTGTAGAGGACATATCGTCAATACAACTCAACATCACATGTCTGCAGGTTAAATCTTTGGCTGACTCCATGGACGACTCCCTCACCTGCCAGTCTGGCCGTGAAGACTCCCAGGAAGCAGGAGGAGAGGGAGAAGAGGACGACGAGGAGGATGAGGAAGAGGGAGACGAAGAAGAGGAGGAGGAGGAGGAGGAAGGGGAGGAGGATGAAGAGGAAGACGAGGAGGAGGATTACAGAGAGTGTGCATGGCGCAACGCCAGCGCATCCTCCCGACGCTTGGCAGGCCGGGTGGGAGTGGTGGGAGGGAGAGGAGGCGTGGGAGGAGGTGCCGCCATGCACGAGGACAGCACGGCCACCTCCTTCAGCGACGTCACGCTCTACATGGACGAAGGCTGCCTCCCCTCCTCGCCGCTCTCCCGACCCGCCTCCAGCTCCGACACAGAGTACTGGGGAGGAGGGGGAGGAGGAGGACCAGGGGGGAGGGAGGACAGCAGGGAGACAGAGGGAGGAAGCAGCAACAGCCGGAGGAGCAGCACTCCCTGCACAGAGTGTCGAGGGGAGTACAGAGGGAGGGCAGGAGGAGGTGGAGGAGGAGGAGGAGGAGGAGGACACCTCCCTGTGCTGACTATCGAACCACCCAGTGACAGCTCAGTGGACATGAGTGACAGGTGAGTACAGCCAATCAGAGAGCTTCTGTACAGAACTTCTGAATAAATACTGTTTTTATGAATGGACTGTGGTGTGTTTGCAGAGAGCGATGTAACGTCTGTCAGTGGAAATGACAAGAACTTTTACTGGACGACCTTTGACCCATCAGGGATTATGTTGCAGCCATCACAGCCTGTTTCACTGCTGGCTATAGTTCTCTTCTGGAACAATTTTTTTATACCTGTTTTTCATTGACAGAAACATTGAGAGAAACCTGATGGCAGACAAAACTAGCAGCACTAATTTAAGTTTCCAAGATGAATTTCTCAAAGATGCAGGAATCATTCAGATCTTTAAATTCTCATAGAATCATGTATTTGTTTTTAATGTTTTAAGTGTCACATATAAAGTGAAATATAGTCTCTTTATCTTCATCATGATTTTACGTCTTCTTTAACTCACTCTTTAAATCTTCAGGTCCGAGCGAGGCTCAATCGGTCGCCTGGTATACGAACAGGAGCCGTCAGGAGTGGAGCGAGGAGGAGGAGAAAGGGAGAGGAGAGGAGGAGGGGAAGGAGAGAGTGGGGAAGATGAACGAGGAGGAGGAGGAGGAGGAAGCAGCGAAGCCGACTCTCCGCAGGGAACCATCAAACACAAACCCAACGGCCGCTCGGTGGCCACGGCGCAGGGACAGACCCGCTCGCCCTCCAACGTCCCCCTACCGATGCCTTCAGCCCGGACCCTGCCGTCTCACCCGCTCCCTCACCCGCTCCAGCACACCCACTCACACCCCCACCCCCACCCCCACCCTCACCCCTCTCCCATCCCCCACCTCCCCACTGTCCTGCACCACCACCCGCAGTACAGCCAGCCGCACATCCTGCACATGCACCACGTGCACGGCGGCGGCCCCTACATGCAGCACGCTCACCACTTCGCCCAGCACCACTACCACCACCTGCACCACCAACACCACCACCACGCCTACCCAGAACCCCCGTCCTCCCCGCTGCCCTCCCCCGTCCCACCGCTCACACCTCTCTCCCCCCTGCCTCCTCCCCTCACGCCCTCCCCCCTCTCCTCATCCTCCTCATCAGCGCTCCAGAACATGGAGGCGCAGCAGCAGCACCTCGCCCACCACCCGCACCTCCACCACCACCACCTGCTCTGCTCGGACGGAGACAACGAGAGCGTCAACTCCACCACCACCAACTCCAACGACGACACCACCGTCAACAACTGCAGCTCGGGCTCCTCGTCGCGGGACAGCCTGAGGGAGCCGATAGGAGGAGCCACGCTGGGGAAACAGACCTATCAGAGGGAGAGCCGCCACAGCTGGGACTCGCCCGCCTTCAACAACGACGTGGTGCAGCGGCGGCAGTACCGCATCGGACTCAACCTGTTCAACAAGTAAGTGTGTGCGTCAATCACACTGATAAGGGCCCAGCATCAAACTGGTGAGACGCCCTATCGGAGTACAAGGAATTATTATTCTTTCTTTCTTTGATTGAAAAATAATTTTTTGACGAGCTCAATTTTCTCGAAAACTCATGAACCACTGATACACACGAGATGGGATGAAAAAGTAATATTGTATGGCTCTTCGTGCAGAGGTACGGTGGCCGACAAGGGCCATTGCACTGCAACAGCCTTAACAGTTTCCATTAGATGAAACAAGCCAAAGTTTTGCTAGCTGCGTGGCTAACTTAGATCCATAGCTAAGGGAAACAACACTTAGCTCTTGCGCTCAGCTGTTACACTCAGCGCCCCCTACAGGCCGGAGCACTTCTGTTGTGTTGACTGGATTTGCAGCATTTTTTTTCAGCATGTTTTCTGGGTTTGTGTGTTTTTCACTTTGCATCGTTTCTGTATTTGCAGCACGTTCGATGTATTTGTTTAGTTTTTTTCATTTGCAGCCCTTCTAATGGAAACTGTTTGGGCCATTGCAGCACGATTGCCCCTGTCGGCCACCGTACATAGGTGTTGAAAAAATGCTCAATAGTGCCCCCTAGAAAATGTCTATCTAGGAGCCTCTGCTGTATGTTCTACATGCTGTAGCTGCATGACATTTAGAAAGGCAAATGTATCAGAACAAGACCTAAAAAAAAAATTTGGATCTTGTAACAAATTCACCAGAAAGTCACTTTGAAATGACTTTGGTGTATGTTTTTATATTGACAGGGGTCATGTAGGGTCTCAAACTCCTCACATATCAGACCGTGGAATCCATACTGATGTCCTCAGTCCCATTTAATCTTCATAAGAGACTCATTAACACGTGAAAACTACAAAATAAACTAGACAATTTTACACATTTAGCTTAAAAAAATGTTGAAACAAAATCTCTGTGACTCTGATTTTCTTACAAATAAAGTAAATCGGTAAATTAACAAGGTCAAGTTATCATTAGTTACCGGGTTTGCCTGGTAGACCAACAGAAAAGAAGAACAGGATCAACAAGCTGCTGCTTCCACGTCATGGTGTGCAGCATCATGGTCACATGACTCGTTGACTTGACAAAATAACAGTGACATTAGATCCTTCATGACTACAACAAAGGTAAAATACGATGAGGGAAAAAGGTACGCTTAGTAACTCTCGCCGTTGTCATGGCAGCGTGTCAGGTTGAAGCAGCGTCCGCTACAGACAGCACAAGTGTTTTTACATGTTTGTACAAACTTGGATATAACTGCTATAAAAGGTTTGCTCAGCGTCCTGCAGCTTTTTCAGCCAGTGTTCAGGCACTCATTAATTTTGGGCCGAGATGAAATCAGCTGGCAGACACTTAACGTTTGGGTTGAGTATCATTTGAATCTTTGTTCCCGTCCTGATTCCAAATCAGCCTGCTTGTTAGATGATGTGCTTTGAAGTATCAGACCACTTTGCTTCTTGCAAAACCCTTTTTTCGTGCATTGATTACCATGTTTCACAATGTTTTCTTTGTGAAGACGTACCTGCACTGTGTCAGGCGTGCTCTACAAACATTTTCAACAGAATTAAACCAGAAGTTTCTCAACAAGTCTTGGTGATTAATTTGAAACCCTTCCTTACGTGTTTAATAGAGCAGTATAAAGTCCTGTTCAGCGCGGGGGGGTATAGGTAGTGCAAAGAAGACCAACACCCCTAAAACGACACAGATGCTAACAGTGCTAAAGCTAACAGTTATGAAACATCTGGAAATGTTGAAATGAAAATCTCTAACAACGCTGCACTGGAATAAATTTAATAAGCGAGAAATTTCAACGTGAAATCGAGACAACCAACAAGATAAATAAAAGCGTGTCTTGTCTGTGCTGCAGGAAGCCGGAGAAGGGGATCCAGTACCTGATCGAGAGGGGCTTCGTGTCCGACACACCCGTGGGCATCGCCAGGTTCATCCTGGAGAGGAAAGGACTGAGCAGACAGATGATCGGAGAGTTCCTGGGCAGCCGGCAGCAGTTCAACAAGGACGTCCTCGAGTCAGTGCAACATTTACAGTCTGTGGAAAAACTGAGACACGTTTCTGTTCAATGCTGAGCTAACATCTGTCTGTGTGTGTGTGTGTGTGTGTGTGTGTGTGTGTGTGTGCAGCTGTGTCCTGGACGAGATGGACTTCTCGGGGATGGACCTCGACGACGCTCTGAGGAAGTTCCAGGCTCAGATTAAAGTTCAGGGTGAAGCTCAGCGGGTGGAGCGGCTGGTGGAGGCCTTCAGGTACTGAATGCATCACAGGTTTGAATCCCAGACAGGAAACTGTTTCAGATGTCCTGAGCAAGTTTTTAACTCCAGATCCAAAACATGTGACACTGAATATGTGCTGATACCAAGCCCCCATACGGATCTTTGAGATGAGTTTGGGTTGTTTTCTTCATGTCCTCTCTCTCTCTCTCTCTCTCTCTCTCTCTCTCTCTCTCTCTCTCTCTCTCTCTCACTCTGTCCCTCTCTCTCTCTCTCTCTCTCTCTCTCTCCCTCTCTCCCTCTCTCTCTCTCCCTCTCTCTCTCTCCCTCTCTCTCTCTCTCTCCAGTCAGCGGTACTGTGTTTGTAACCCGGTGCTGATCCGGCAGTTCCAGAATCCGGACACCATCTTCATCCTTGCCTTCGCCATCATCCTCCTCAACACAGACATGTACAGCCCCAACGTGAAGCCGGAGAGGAAGATGAAGCTGGAGGACTTCATCAAGAACCTGCGGGGTCAGTCGGCACTGGACACTGAACATTCACTGATAAATAATAATAAAAAATAATATAAAAATATATAAAATATATAAAAAATAATAAACAAAGGACAAAAACAATGAACATGTGAACAGAAGTCTTCCTAACATGCTGAAGCTGCTTATTCAATCATAATTTCATAAGTTAAACTTTCTCTTCCAGGTGTGGATAACGGTCAGGACATCCCGCGGGACCTGCTGGTGGCGATCTACGGGAGGATCCAGAAATGGGAGCTGAGGACCAACGACGACCACGTGTCTCAGGTCCAGGCGGTGGAGAGGATGGTGGTCGGCAAGAAGCCGGTGAGATCCTCCGACACTTCAAACAAACATCTCCACATCTGTCTCCGGTCCGTTCTATGTACTGATCATCTATTTATGACCTTGTGTGTGTGTGTGTGTGTGTGTGTGTGTGTGTGTGTGTGTGTTGTAGGTGCTGTCACTGCCTCATCGCAGGTTGGTGTGCTGCTGTCAGCTGTTTGAGGTTCCTGATCCGAATCGAGCTCAGCGGAGCGGCGTCCATCAGAGAGAAGTCTTCCTGTTCAACGACCTGCTCATGGTGATCAATACTCTGTTTCTCTGTGTGTGTGTGTGTGTGTGTGTGTGTGTGTGTGCGTGTGTGTAAGAGAGGTGAATTACTTCAGCCTCAGTGATGGATTCGGTGGTAAAGAGAATAATCTGATATCATTTCACAGACTCACACTGCCTGTGTGTGTGTGTGTGTGTGTGTGTGTGTGTGTGGTCGGCGTGTGTGTGTGTGTGCGTAGGGGGGGGGGTGTAGTCCTGCACTATTTTAGGACAGGTTCTGGTGTCTCCGTTCTCTCACAGCCGAAGGAGATAACGTGATTGTGCGTCACCAGAAACCAGTTTATCCCGTAATGCCCGGGTGCTGTTTAATGCTGTGCTCCACAAGTGTGAAAGTCTGACTTCCTGTTGGAGAAAATGAGTGTTTGCAAAACTTAAAGGGATAGTTCCGTTTTTTTCTAAGTGCGGTTGTACGTCATGTTGTCGTTCCCATAATGTTGTATTTTCTTTTATTTGTCGTCCTCTCTACAAACCGCTGACCCAAACAGCAGCTGTGATACCATGCGCTGCATGCGTAGGTATACAGGGTCGATGTGCAGAGTGAGACATAGTGCCGAGGGAGAGGGCTGTCTGACGTCAGTGTTAAGCTAAAATCCAGCGCACACTTAAACGGACATGTTTGTATATGTAGGACTCTTTAAGTGGCTAAAGGACGTGGTGCTCCTGATCCTGTCTGCAGCCGTGCTTAGCTTAGCTTCTGTGTAGGAACTCTGGCCAGCTTCTTCTAACAGGGGCCGTGCTGACTGTGACCTGCTGTACGTTGTTCACTTACTATTGATAAGAACCTCATACAACCCCACTTCAAAAAACACAACTAACGCTCTTGGCGGGCTCCGGCTCAAACTCGGCTAACCCCTCAACATACTCCATGTCGTCAACCCAGTTACCAGCGGGGACTTGGACCAACAGCTCCTCAGCGTCGGACTCAGACAAAGCTGGGTCTCTCGACTCAGAGAGAAGTCTTGGTGTGAGGCAGTAGCCTTTCCCAGCACTTTGTCCACGAATGTGAGCCACCTCTCCAGAGGAGAGTGCCGGAGCTGGTGACAAAACACACAGCACACGGGCTTCGTCAACGCTCTCGTGGCGTGGCCAATCCCCAGACAGACGGGACATGCATCGTGCTGGTCCTTATCGTGTAGAGAGAAGACTGAAGACTTCTTCCTTGCGTGTTTAAGCTTCGTGCTCATCCCAAAATGAGTGCTCGGCTGGCAGCCACTAACTCACCAACTGTGTGGCAGCAGTGGCTAACACCAGCAGGGGCCGTTGAGCTAACTTCGAGCTGGCAGTAGCCTGATGAAGAGACAGAGCTCATTAGCTGTAGCTGTAAAAGAAGGGGTTACACAAAGGTCATATGAAGGTCAAAGCAGTATAAATTCACTACCTTTAATATGAATCTGTGCCAGTAGGGCCTAAATAAAGTGACTCAGGACACTTCTGAGTCTAAATAAATTATTTAAAAGACGTTGTGACTAAGACTAGAAAATACAGTTTTACTGTGATTCAGCTTCAGTTCCTTATTAATTAATCATTGTCTGATATTTTACAGTGTGACAAAAAACAAGCTGAAGGAAAATGTCAGCAGTTCGTAGAGAGAAAAATAAAATGTGTCAGAGAGGGATTTTTAAACTTCTCACCTCCAAATGAACAAACGAAACAAAAGAGCAGAATCACACTCTCTCCTCCTGCGTCTCTTCAGCTGCTTCCTCTCTCCTCCTCCCACTCCTCCTCACGTCTCTCTGTTATTTATTCTCACTTCTTCTTCTCTCTCCTTAATCCTTCTCTCCTCCTCCTCCTCAGGTGACGAAGATCTTCCAGAAGAAGAAGACTTCAGTGACGTACAGTTTCAGACAATCGTTTCCTCTGTTGGACATGCAGGTCCACACCTTCCAAAACACCTGTAAGTACCTCTCCCTCTCCCTCTCTCTCTTTAGCTCCCTGTTTCTGTCTCCCTCGCTCTCTCTCTCTCTCTCTCTCTCTCCTCCATCTGCTCCCTCCATCTGTCTCAGCTTCTCTGTGTTTATTTTTCATATCTCTATTTCTATCAGGCTCTCGCACAACTCTCTATTTTTACCCCACAAGTCTGCAGGCCCGCTGAAAAGACACACGTGCAGATATAAACACACGCCACACGCACACACATACTAGCATAGCATGAATGGATATGAATGAATGAGTGAATTCATGAATATTTTATTGTCATGTTGGGTCGTTTACATAACCCATCCATTACAGGATTATTAAGACACATGAAATCAGAACAAACCAAACATTTCAGCATTTGCTCCGATACGTTGCCTCAAAAGGAGCTGCGACATGGTCCTTGCAGTAAAATGCGTCCGATCAAAGTTCTCAGGCTCAGATTGTTCTTCTAAGTGTGTGACAACATGACAGAAAGGATCCCTACAGAGATAGACCTTTTTGTTACAGAGGAAGATGATTGTTTTAACCACAAACAGACGTTACATCGCTCTCTGCAAACACACCAGACTCCATTCACAAAAACACTGATTTTACCTCACAGAAATTGGAGGTTGGTGGTCTACTGCCGCCAAGATCGGTTAGTTTATTGTGTGATTATGTGACTTTAATGTTTCAAACTGTTAGTTCGGATTCAACACAATGCTCAAACATACAAATCCATGTAGGCAGGGGTAGACCAGCAACCCATGTGTTCTCAGAGGTAAAATTAGTGTTTTTGTGAATGGAGGCCGGTGGCTTTAAAGAGAGCGAAGTAAAATGATGTTCCCCTTAATAAAAAGGTCTCTGTGGGGAATTTAACGGACCCATTTGCCCCCAAGTATACCTCATAGTATGTAAAATAGAACTCAGGTTTAAAAAGAATTCCCTTTAAAGCGAGTAAGTCTTAACTTGGTCACAGCATGACACCAGATTCGGCTCTTAAAATATGCACAAATAAATTCAGGTGGGACAAAATTTGGAGACTCTGTCCCACTTGGAAATGTTGTAATCAGTCTGTTAATAATCTCTTGGCAAAACAAAACATAACTTCCCTCTCCAATTACTGAAACTCTGCTCTGTGTGCCAGCTTTTCTTTAACTGTAAGGCATCCTCAGTTTGCAGAAGCGCAGTCAGAACTCCTCTGAAAACACGGTGGAAGAATATCAGAGGATTTCCTAAATATATGACTGTCGATCGGAAAGCTGAGCCTCGGCTTCGCTGCGTTCCTCAAAATATGACTCATTCAGCCGACACATTTTCCAATAATGATGTTAACACAATCACATACAGATTTGTGTGTGTGTAAGTGTGTGGGTGTGTGTGTGTGTGTGTGGTTTCAGCAGAGAAGAATTGGCTCTCAGTTCTGTGCAGCAGATTGGAGTTGGTGGCGTTTCAAATCTGCCTCAGCACCTGTGAACAGGAAGAGTTCAGCTCCATAATCACACATCCGCCATGTTTCAGAAAGGCTCTATTTAATGTATCCAAACCACCCACGCGATGATGGCTGACCTTAAACAAACTTAAAGAACTGTTGGGCGATGTCTTACTAACATTGGAACGCCTTCTTGTTGAAGATCGCGCCATTATTCACATATTTAAAAGAGCCTGTTAAACTTAAGAGTTTAAGTTTGGATCCCGAATGATGTCCTGCATCTTAGTCTAGATTGATGTGATTAGAAAGAAATGGTATACTACAGAGATAGACTTTGTTGTTTAATAGGAAGACCCTATTTTCAAACAAGTAAAAGCTGTTATATTGCTCCCTCCAAAGCCACCAGACTCCATTGATAAAAACAGTAATTTTACATCACAGTGTATGTAAGTTGCTTGTCTACCTCTGCCTTAATCATTTAGTTAGTTAATGTCACTATATGACTTTGTTATTGTAAATAGTTAGTCTTGGTCAAACCCAATATTTGTGTAACAAATAATAACACAAGCCAACATCTTCCCATCGAGGCAGCAGTAGACCAGCACCCTATGTGTTATATGAGGTAAAATTACCATTTTTGTGAATGGGGTTTGGTAGCTTTGAAAAGAGGGTAGTAAAAGCTGTTATATTCTGCTTATCCTGTAACAAAAAGGTCTATCTCTGTAGGGATCCTTTCTGTAATGTTGTCACACACTTAGAATAACAATCTGAGCCTGTCAGTGGAAACAACAAGAACTTTTAGTGGACGCGTTTGATTGGGTGCATCTACCACAAGGATTACGCTGAAGCATTGTGTTGTATTGCATTGTGTCACATTACAAGGTCGACATCCTCCAGTGGTTTGAGAGTTATTGTGAGTGTGTAATGAAGCTGCAGTGGTTGTCTAGTTGTTCAGTGGGCTGCTGGTTGTTGTTTAGTTGTTGTTGTTGTGACAGTTCTGGTTCTCCAGTTGGAGCTAAATGGATCCTGGCAGACTGCAGTGATGACTGTGACCACGACAGATTGTCCCATATGATTCATCAGCACAATCTTACATCCACTGCTGCTGGTACTGTGTGTGTGTGTGTGTGTGTGTGTGTGTGTGTGTGTGTGTGTGTGTTCATGTATGTGTGGGTGGGTGTATACTGTGTGTGTTGTCTGTGCGTGGGTTTATGTGTGTGTGTGGATCATGTGGGTGGAAGGTGGTGTGTGTGTGTCTGCTGTAAAATCCCTTATATGGTGCAGAGTCAGAGTCCTGCATGAACACACACTTTTCAGGGGAAGTAAAAGCAGCTTTGGTTATTTTTACTGAACTATTTCTGTATTTTATTGTTTTTGTCTCAGCTATTTTCACCGGTTTGAAGAGGCCATGGTTCCGTCGGATACAGTGATGTCACATCTTACAGCTCCAATCAGGAAGCAGCATTTGAATAAGAATACGAGAACTGTGATCAATGACTTTAAGTAAAGATGGATGACGCGTCTCTACCTCCTCTCGTTGTACAAAAACAAAACCAAACCCCCCCCCGGAGCGGGCGCTGCCATTCTGCTCATCTGTATCCAGAGTGTGTGCAGTAGAGATCGGCTGGTAGAGCCGCAGTATCAACGTCCCGCCCCTTCCTCTACCCGACACACACCTTTACCAGGTGTCCTTGCCGTGTTGGAGCCCTCAGGTGTCCTTGGCGTGTTGGAGCCCTCGGGTGTCCTTGGCGTGTCGGAGCCCTCAGGTGTCCTTGGCGTGTTGGAGCCCTCAGGTGTCCTTGGCGTGTCGGAGCCCTCAGGTGTCCTTGGTGTGTTGGAGCCCTCAGGTGTCCTTGGCGTGTTGGAGCCCTCAGGTGTCCTTGGCGTGTTGGAGCCCTCAGGTGTCCTTGGCGTGTTGGAGCCCTCAGGTGTCCTTGGCGTGTTGGAGCCCTCAGGTGGGCTCAGTCTGCAGCAGAACAGCTTCTCGTGTCGGTCTGAAGCAGATATTCACGCTGATGGAAAGTTCAATGACTGTAGTGTTAGTGTTAGTTACGTCTCCTCTCGCCGTTCCTCCTCTACTCTGCTACTCGGGAACAGAACGCTGCAGGAGCCCCATTTGTCCACAGAGCTGTCAATCATGAGGCCACGCCCCCTTTTTATAGCATCAAATAACTAATTAAAAGTAAACTTGTCAGAAAAATGAACACTTGCATGATAAGAACTAACTATAATGACAGAAACCATGTTTGAGAAAAATGTATTTGACGTGTATTTTGATTTTATAGTTTGACTCATGTCCCATCTGTTAACATGGAGGAGGCGGGCTTTATGAGCTATACTGCAGCCAGTCAGCAGGGGGCGACAGAGAGGGTTTGGTTTCACTTTTAGGGAGCTGTCATGTCGGCCATCTTTTTATACAATCTGTGCTTCTGATAAATCTATTTGCAACACTCTCGCACATACATACCTGCTCTTTCTCCTGTTGTCTTATTATCTAGACACCTCATTTCATTTAGAAGTGGACCACAAACACCTGTGTTTCAACCTATCTTTGCTGAAAAAGTGTCCACGCTCTGTCATTCAGGGACACAAATGTCCTTTAATAAGTTTTTAAACACTAAGTCTATTTTTCTGTCTCACCCAGACTACCCTCACGGTATCAGACTGACGTCGGCGAACCCTGGAGGAGAGAGGAAGGTTCTGATCGTCTTTACAGCTCCGAGCCAGCAAGACCGAGCTCGCTTCACCTCCGACCTCCGGGAGAGCATCGCCGAGGTCCAGGACATGGAGAAGTACAGGGTGGAGTGTAAGTGATCCTATTTATAGTACC
The DNA here is from genome assembly GCF_022749685.1 of Semicossyphus pulcher. Lineage (NCBI taxonomy): Eukaryota > Metazoa > Chordata > Actinopteri > Labriformes > Labridae > Semicossyphus > Semicossyphus pulcher. The sequence continues at coordinate 31,085,505 of NW_027211637.1, forward strand.
TGTAGTATTATTATTACCTGCTAATACAGATGTTAGATAAGAAGATAAGAAAATAGTTCCATTAGTTCAAATTAAAAGCCAAGGAAATGTTGGGTTTGAGGGGGGCTTCTTACCTAAATGATATGAGATATTTAAAATGAGAACATGTAAATAAAGGCCTGATTGTAGTAGTCGTAGAGCTGGTGATGGTTGCAGTTGCATTATTGAAGCAGAGGTAGTCGAAGCAGTCGCTGCAGTCGTTGTAGGTACAGTAATAAAAGTACATAAACTGTGTTATTCTGATGTCCGCCTCCTCCCTCTCTTCTCTCCATCCAGCCGAGCTCGAGAAGCAGAAAGGTGTGATGCGTCCAGGTGTGTTGACGGGTGGACCAGGAGGTGGTGGAACGCCAGGGGGTGGGCCCAACACCGGCGGCCCCATGAAGGGCGAGGTGGTGAACGGCACTCTGGGTAGGCCGAGCCTTGATGACACGTACGCCTCAGTGGACGGACTCAAACGCACGGCACTCAGCTCCTCACTGCGAGACCTCTCAGAAACAGGTGAGCAGGGGGACACACAAGTACGCACAAGTACGCACAAGGACGCACTCTGAGTGTTTAATAACAGTATTCATGTTTCGTGTGATCCCCTGAGACGTGACTGAGATTCTGCGAATGTGATATTTCACTGTTTGTGTTTACTGCTGCAGTTTTTATGACTCACTGACTCAGAGCAAACCTACATCTGTGCTCTTATGCAACTCATGAAATATTGGTGAAATCTAAAATGGTAAAATAACACAGTAAGATGGAAGTCAGATGTAGGGCTGCGATGCTCTGTCTCCACCTGCTGGACAGCTACGAGTAGTACAACATAAAATATCAAAAGGACTGTGTGCTCCTTTTTAATGACTGATATTTAATTGTTTTTGACTCTAGATGAACAACATTACACAAAAGACATATTGATATGCTGTCAATGATGTTTATAAACCAATATCAGGATTTCCATATGTGTTGCTGCACATTTTTGCCAAATTATGGATCTTTTTTGGAATAAATTCAACTAATGAAAGTACAATTTCTTATTTCAAAATTCTTCCTGAAGGCTAATCATGATATTTTTTAAACCTGAGCCATTCTTAGGTCTAGATGACTAATAAGCACAAAAAGCTTTGGTATTGCTCCAGTAGATTTCTTCATCCTGCAGCAGTGAAACAGGCTGTAACGGCTGCAACATCATCCTTGATGGGTCAAAGGTCGTCCACTAAAAGTTCTTGTTGTTTCCACTGACAGGCTCAGATTGTTATTCTAAGTGTGTGACAACATGACAGAAAGGATCCCTACAGAGATAGACCTTTTTGTTACAGAGGAAGATGATTGTTTTAACCACAGACAGACGTTACATCGCTCTCTGCACACACACCAGACTCCATTCATAAAAACACTGATTTTACTTCACAGAACACAGAAAGGGCTTGTTGTCGATGCTTCCTTGATTGGTAGAGACTTGTTGGTGTTATTGTTTGTTACACAAATATTCGGCTGTATAGGAACTAACCATTAAAAAGCACCAAAGTAACCCGAACAAACTAATTGATTTAGGCAGCAGTAGGCCCGTACTAGATAAACTATGTTTTTGTCAATGGAGTCTGGTGGGTTTGCAGAGAGCGAGGGAATGGCTGTTCCTGACTGTTGTTCAGCACTAGTAGGACTTGAATTATTACAAATTACATTAAGTTCCATTTCAGTGCTAAAAGAGAGAGTTCAACAATGAAAGAAATATGCATTCCATGAGCATCAGGCTTCAGTCAGGATGGCGTTAGCCTAGCTTAGCATAAACCTAAGCTCACTGATTCACGTGGTATCTTGTTTGTTTAATCTTTACACACGTTGATGATCTTACGACACATTTTTTTTTTTTTGCTTATATTTCTTGGTGAACAATGTTTAACCCTGCCTCGTTCTGATTGGGTAACAGGGAAGCGAGGTCGAAGGAACAGTGTGGGGTCATTGGACAGTACCATTGAAGTAAGTTTTGGTGGGGTGGGGCTTAAAGCCACCTCTAACCAGCATGGCGCCGCAGCACGTCGTTCACACGTCTGGATGCATGTTTGTCTGATTCATAATAAGCCGAATGTTCATCTTCTCTTTGGTCCCCAGGTTTTCCCAAATATCACTAACTGCTGTTATCTGTGTGTCTGATTCATTCATTCTTCTTCTGCTTTCCTGCATGTCGGTCCTGAAATCTGTCTGTTTAACTCACTGACAAATCACAAGTTTGATGCAAACATGTAGTTTTAGGATTAATTTGAGCCACCTCAAGCAGACATGTGTTACAGTTCAGGTCATGTACAGTGAAAATAAACTTGCCAATACTTGAAAGTTGGTAGGCAGCTCCAAGAAGGGACTGTTCCTTGTTGATGTTAGATTTCATAAGTGTTTTAACTGTTCGTGCTCTTAAACACATCCAGCTTCTGATGAGAACATGGCTTAGATAAGACAAAGGCAGCCAGTTCTGTCTTATCACTGACTATTTATTTCTAATTGTCTGAAAGTACTGATAGCATACTTTGAACTGAAACTAGTGTCTGCCAGGAGGGTGCTTTGTCCCACTTCTCTCTCCTCCTTTCTTTGTTCTTTGTTCTTTTTCCGATCTAACTCCTCTTCTTCTCCTCCCTCCTCTTCCTCTCAGGGTTCTATTATTAGCAGCCCTCGACCTCACCAGCAGCGCCCCCTGCTTGCTGGAGGTCTATCCTACAGCCCCATGATGGTCCCTTCCTCTCCAGCAGCTTACCGGCCACACCGCCCTACTCAGAGCCCCGGTACAGGGGTGGGGGGTGGGCCGGGGCTCTGTCACAACCAGGGGGGGGTCACGCCCTCCCCACTCGTGAGCGGGGGAGGGGTTGGGGGAGGAGGCGGGATGGCGGGTGGGGGAGGACCGACTGGCGGCCTGCTGGGGAACTTCTTCGGCAGTCGGAGAGGGAAAGTTCCTGGTCCCCTGACGATGACGTCGCCGACTCCGCAGGGTCCTCCGAGTCCCCTGATGATATCATCACCCCCCCACTACCCCGCCCCCGCGCCGCCCATCGCCCACCCATCCTCCCCTTCCCCATGCCCCTCCCCATCGCCCAACCTCGGTCAGTCGGACTCGGGAGGGGTTGGAGGGGGAGGAGGTACGGGAGGGGGGCCGTCCAAGCTCCAGGCATTGCACGCTCAGTATTGCCACGGCAACAGTGGAGGAGGAGGAGTCAGTGTTACTGGGCACCAGCAGCAGCAGACCCCACCTCCCCCCTACCACCACCATCACCGCTACCACATGCAGAGCGTCCCGCAGCACCACGCCCTCACGCACAGGTTCTCTGCGCCCCGACGGCAGGGTCCGCCCGGCTGCGCTCCCTCTCATACCCAGCAGCATCAGAGGATCCATCATGGCGGCGCCCAGCACCCGCGTTACAATATAGCGTCGGGCTTCATCACGCCCCCGCCGCTGTCCCCACACTCCCCCGTAACCCCTACTACCCCGCACGGACTCTACCACTCGCACCCTGCGGCAGCACGGCCGGGTGGAGGCGGCAAGCTCCCTCTGACCATCTCGCACTCCCAGCCCCACCCCCACGCTCACACACACTCTCACAACCACGCCGCGCACACACACTCCCCGCTCAGCCCCTCCCCCTCCGCCTCCCCCTCCACCCACTTCATCTTCTCTACCCCACCGCCTCAGACACCTTCGGCACGCCTGGTCACCCAGGCGGCTCAGCAGCCCTACGGTCCCCAATACCCTCCCCTCTCCTCCATCCCACCTCCCCCTCCACACTCCCCCTTACCTCCCCCATCGGCCGGCCCGCTCTCCCTGCACCCCGGGGCAGGAGGTCAAGGGGGCGGTCCCAAATCGAAACCTGTCAGCCGGATCAGCACGGTCGTGTGAGGAGGCAGAAGACGAAGGCGGTGATCCGCCACCCTGCAATGAGCCACCGGGGGGCGGTAGTGGTGAGAGGGGGCAGGAGAGGGAGCCGGAGGGGCGGAGGGGCAATGCAGGTGTATCAAAGTGGCCAGCTGGTGAGGAGGAGAGCGCTGAGAGCAGGGAAAAGGAAATTACTCAGCCTGTGTTATTTTCACATCCACTTCCCTCGCAAGTAGAGAGACTCTCTTACTGAAAGACGTTCGAGGGGCAACTTTCACCCTGTGGGGGCAAATTTCCCCTGATGGAGCAACCAGCACCAAGAACGTTAATCACAGCTGAAAAACATCCCCCACATTGTCCTGCCGTCTTGGTGAAAATCGCCTCATCGTCCCTTCGTAGTGCCCTTCAGATGAGGACTCAGGAGGACATGTTTGTAGTTCTACACTGACGGAGGAAGTGTTCGAGTCATTTCGTGAGTAAGAATTCGTGAGTTTCTGTGGTGGACAAACGGTTCGGGGACCAGAAGAGAAGGAACAGTGCCTGCGAATTTAACACAAGGGTTTAGCGCTCAATGCTAACACTTTGTACAGTGTCTATAAACGGGACGGTTCAGGTTTTTAAAAAGCTTGAGAACGCAACGAGTCCTTTTATCCAAAAATCACACTCGTCTTGCACCACTTTGTTTTGGGCACAAAAAGCACTTGTACCATTGTTTTGGTTGTCGACATATTACAAGCCATGAGGTGTTACTGAGAAGCAGACGTGGTTAGCATTAATATGGTGCAGTCTCTGTGTCTTAGACAGGCTTGCATGACCTGTGCAATAGCTAATGAGTGTCAGTGTGTCTATGGTTGAAATCCTATATGCAGGGGGAGGGATGTGTTGTAATTTAAAGCCCCAATCCAGCATTTATTTGACCATACGAAGTGCATTAGTGAAGGTTAATGAAGACTTTACTTTCTACATGGACAATAAACTTTTTTAAAACTTAAAATAAGCCATCATGATAACAAAAACTACAGGTGTCTTTTTACCTTTGTGTTTTGCAAAAACGACTAAAAGCCTTTAGTGTTTGTGGATAACAGGGTTCAACAGGGGGCGCTACATTGTTCTTTTGGATTGGGACTTTAAAACGGGGATGGTTGACATTTAAAATTGTACATTTCGGAATAATCTATTCTTGTAAAGGGGGATTTATTTAATCATTTCTAGTAAGGCAGTGAGTGCCCTCCTACAAACATACATGCGTATGTGACCCCCTATGTTGCCAGAGAGGGAGATTAAGCTGAAAGGTGCCAAACAGGGTGCAGTCTGGGAAACAGAGTCTTATGTTTCACTGGCGTGTAAGCTTGCGATGAAGCCAGGGAGCTACAGTACTAAAATGGAACAATTATTTCAGGTTACATTAAACAAAATCAACTTATAATGTAACTCTTTGTATATTTTTTTCTGATCTGGGCGGGAAATTAAAATAAAACGGGGATGCAGAGTTTAGAAAATAAGAACATTTATAAAAAAGACTTACAGGAATTGGCAGGAATGGGCTTCCATAGATTTTTAAATCATTAAACCAACAGGTCTGACTTGAGAATATAACATATGTAAAAAATTAAACTATGCTGGATGTCTACAGATAAACACTTACATCTCTATCAGGACATTTACCTAAAGATAAAGTTGGAGACTGAAAAATAATTTCCCACCCAGTTCAAACAGTTATTTTCTTTCGACTGGACGTGAAGTCTTCAAACATTTCCTCTCATTTTGAAAATGAACAATCCAGCTTTCACTACTTGTGTTGCAAAAATGGAGAATAAGGTGCCTTCAGACAGAGCGGAGGGATGGTTCAATGTAAAATGATCATTAGAAATAATGTTGGAGAAAGACCATGTTCATGATCCAAGTGTTTTATTGATTGATTGTATCCATTCTGAAAAACAAATATGAAGCCATTTACTGCATTTTGAAATCTGGCTGAAGGACTGAGCCCCTCGTCATCCTCACAGACACAAAGGAACCTGAAAACTGGACCTAAATGCATCTTGAAGGACTTCAAACATCAAACAGGACTGGCTTGCAGAATATGTTTTGCCGTCACAGAGTAAAATACCTTTGAACAAACACATTTTTACACGTTATTTTTGCACTTTGAGTTCAACCTGACCACACCAGTGTAAAAGTGTATTTTCTTGTTCTTTCCATTTCATCAAGATCACAGGATGTCAGGGCAGGAAGCCCATGATGGGTGGTAGAAGGTTCTTTGACGCTTTGAACTGTTTTACCAGCCATTTGTACTTTTTCACTCGACATAAACCTCTCAGTGCTGGTTGCTTTCCTGGCAAAGCGGCTGGTTCAGTCAGCCTACATATTTACCAGCGTTTAACTGGTGGATGATGGGAAAATTCCTCTGATGTTCTGAATGCAAACATTATTGACACATTTTTAGGTTCCCTTTGATTACGTGAATGCGCCGACTGTAGATATTAACTGTACAGTGTGTTCTATTTTCAATGGGGCCAACAGCATTGATCTGTAACTAAGGTCACAATTGCTTGAATTAACTAAATTGTATGCTCTAAAAACCAAAAGTTTATCAGGGTTCTTCAGGCTTTTTTAGCACCTTGGGGCTCCTCACTAGAAAAACAAAACAATAAAAGTCCCTTAAATGTTTTTTGTAGAAGCCCTATGTGTTCAAGGTTTGTGGAAACACTGTCATGGCTTATAATCTATTGACGGAGTTCCTCAGGGAACCATCTTGGGTCCCCTGTTGTTTTCAATCTGAAGAACCCCTTTGACTTTTTAGAGTGTGCTACTGATATTATTATCAATATTGTTGTGTGACAAGCTTCTACTAACATAACGTACTCCTTGGGCTGTTTTGTATTTTTAGCATTTTTATTTTTGTTATGTGCTTACGAGTGTGAGATGATTTCTTTTGTTTGCTTTCTGATTTGGGCATCTTTTGGAAGTACTGAAACCCTTTTCATTTTTGATATGTTTACAACAAAACCAAGATTTTTCTGTGACTAACATACAACTAATGTGTTCTAATCTTTTTAATACCGACTGTGATAATTACTTTCACTCACCCCTGCAGGCTTGCGCAATCACACACCCCTTCACACCTCTGAATCATCACAAAGCCTCTCACCAACCTTTTAATGGATTCAAGCAACACTTCAGCTACCAACCAACTTTTTAAAACCACACAGATAAAAAAAAAACATGTCGAGCTGCTAGAATACTGGACATTTGGTCCACATCATGGATCTTCAATCACCAAGAGAAACACTTTGCTTCCTTGCAGGGGTCATACAGCAACACCAGGTCTAATCCCCACTTAACTTTTAACAACAAACTATAAAAAGCTGAACAAAGTTGTCGAGGAGCACTGGATCAAACCTACCTCGTTAGGGATTACACAACATTTCACCCTGTTCCACTGCGTGCCTGAACTACATCAAGCACATCCTCAATAAAGTTCCCATTTTAAAGCTCCGTACCCCTTCTTTTGCATGTATACTACTATGAAATGTATGTACTTTACATTACTGCACGACATGTTTAGAAATGATGCATCAGGCTTTGGTTTCAGTGTGGAGACTTGACACTTGCTGCAGATAGATTATCAATCAGTTAATATGTGTAAAAACTCAAAAATTCTATTAAAAAAGAGGTCATGTTTTAAAAGGTCAGACTTTCGTACCATGCCATTTTTTCTTGTTTACATAAATTATGAATCTGCTGACAACAAATCGATGCAATACTTGCAACAACCAACCAATAGATTAGCTATCTGTTGCAGATTGCAAGTCTCTGCGAGTACATTTTCATTGAAATGGCCTGAAAGCAATGGCTGCCAGGAGGGTAGGAAATCATTCTTAAATGTGCTGCAAGGTCTGCAGGAGTAATGTACAGTGTATGCAGTTTAAGAACATGCAAAAAGCCGGGTACGGTCCTTTAAAAGCTCAATTTAAATCTGTTTTTTCTGCCCGGGTCTGCTCTCCACTATTGGTTTGCATGTGGTATTTATTACAGTATCTGCACTGAATGAAACTGTATTATAGACATGAATGTACATAACCATCGTTATATGAAAAATAACAATGCGAGTACTCACTTTGCTCCGCAGCGAGCAGTTTGTCTTTGACTGAGTTTACAGCAGGAACAGAGGATCTGATTTTTAATGATTATAGGAAAAGATCTGGTCTGACTGCTGCAAAAAAACAGGAACCTTTTAAAAAGATTAACCACATCAGATCTGATTCAAATAAGGTTAAAACGTTGGATTCTTCTGTTCCTGTGTAAAGGCAGTCTGTGTTGTGTGTATCTATACAAGGGCGTCGGACCGGGGGTCTAAGTTGTGAGTAACAACAACATGGACCACTTTATGGAGAAAAATATTTCTTGTTTATAATGTAGAGCAAAGAGAGACTGCAATAGTCCTTGTAAAATTGTATGAGTACAGTGTCAAATATGTGTCAACAGAGACGACATTATTTTAAAAATTATGTATGGAAAATTTTAGCTGTGTATATAAATATATATTACTTGTACTTTGTTTTTGAAATTGCAGAGATGGAAAAGTGGAAATATTTATTGCTCTAAAGATATAAAAAATCTGTTCATGTTGATGGAAAGACGTGTCCTGTTTTGTTTGGGGGATTGTACATGTTACACACACACACACACACACACACACGTTCTGTTAAGTGGTCCACCAAAGGTAGAGGCACACGGGTATCAACCTCATATCTTCATATTTAGAACTGAGCTGAAGTCAAAATGTCATTAGTTAGCGTAGCATAAAGACTGTAAGCAGATGAAAACAGCTGGCCTGGCTCCCTACTTTGTTTTATAATTATACACTTACAGAAATGTAAAACACATCAGTGTAACTTAAATTCTGCAGAATACTCTTCTCTCTTGAAGAGAGGTTGTTGTGAACATTCCCCAGGTTGAATAAAGGCCATGTGCAGAATAACAGATTTAATAGAGAAAAAAATCTGTACACTGTATTAATGCTCCCAAAATGTAAACATAAAAAGGCAAAGCTTTGATCCTACTATAATTATCATCTTATCAAATGAAGAAAAAAGAGAAAATATAAAAAAACGAATCCTTGGTTTACAACTATAATGCACAGGATGCCGTTTAACATCTTAAATAGATTATGATATGGCTTGATGTATATGGTATTAAGTTTGTATATATTCTACATTATATTCCAATACTTGCTACAAATTTCTTCCTGCTACAAATTGTCTTGTTTTTGTTTTTTTGCACGCTTTCTAATAATTTAAGGTTTATTTCTTTTTTGTATTTTATTTTTACCTCCATCACGAGTTTCCGCTTAAACCGGAAGTATTTCTTCTTCTTTTTTTAAACTGCCGAACGTGTTTGTCCTGTCGCTTATTCACAAAGTTCATAAATGTGGTAAGTAACGTTAATTCTAAACATAGTGTTTCGAATATTTTCAGTAACCATTCGTTTTTCAACATATAAAAAACACAGCCGACTGTCATTAAGACAAACGGTTTGTAAAAACAGTAACTGAGAGGTTAAAGAGTAACTAGCTCAGTTAGCCGGCTAGCGCCTTTAGCCAACTAACCATTCAGCGAAACAGGTGCGGATGCTAACATTAGCTTGTAGTTGTTCAATTAAAATTGGTTGGGTGTCAGTTAGAGGTTAGCTTAGCTAAATTCAGTTACGTTAAAAGTAAAGAATGGAGCTTTAATAGTGTCCGGTTTTTGTGTTTTCGTTAGCTGTTAGCTGCTCCTCAGGCCTACTGCTGTGTGTTACATGTCAGCTCATGTATTAAGAGTTAACGTGTTACTTATTCATGGCTTGACGGAGTATGTAGGGCTAATGAATATTTAAAGTCGTGTAGCCATCAACTGTAAACTGTCCTGCAGTATAAGTCTATTTGTACAGCTCCTTTCAACAACAAAAGGCCTATCTATTAGATTGTTTTAGGGCCTTTAAACAAGATATAACAGCAGTTGTGTTTTCCTGGCGTATGAACATACCAGTTGTGATTTTAGCCAGAACAGGTGTGTTGAAGCACCTCTTGATTGGCCGATCTCACCTGATAAAGGTTATCAGGTAGGAGGTGGAAAATATGCAGTGCTGCAGCCTGAGAACCAGTTTCTCTTTCATGGTTTACAGTCAACCATCATTCTACAGTGTACATTCAATAGCCCTTATGTTATATATGTTACAGGTTAAGATTATCATTCACTATTAGCCTCAGTTTTATTCTGTTTTAATAATTGTACTCGATAATGTAATACACATTTAGAAAGCAGAACTCGACAGTACAGATAGAACAATACAAGATACAAACTATTATACAGTAAAACAGCAGAGGTGGAGGTAGATCCTGTTTGAGCTAATGTTTAACTTAATCAGAGCGATGTCTCTGTGCCTCAACAACTGTAACATAAAATCATTTTAATATGTAGGGTATAAGAAGAAGAGAGGCAAAGAAATAATGCAACTATATTCCTTTGTTGTTTTATATGCGTCATGAAAATAAGTGAGCTCTTTTCCTCTGTCAGAGTGTCTTCCTGTCTCAGTTTCGGTCGGCTGGTTGAACAGAGAGCGATGGCCAGTCCAGAGCTCCTGCTGGACTCCAGCATTCGGTTGTGGGTGGTCCTACCCATCGTCTTCATCACCTTCTTTGTCGGGATCATCCGTCACTACGTCACCCAGTTGCTCCACAGTGACAAGAAGGTCGACCTGGAGCAGGTTTCTGACAGGTGAGTGTCTGCTCGGCCTGCAGCGCGTTCAGTGTTTAATGTCAACATGTTGTAGAGATGCAGGAGAAAGCGCTGTCTGTTTTCTCTGCTCTATTTTTGATGAGCTTCCTGTCTGAAAGCCGCCTGTGTCTCTGATTGGTTGGCTGGTGGACTTGACTATGGTATGACTGATGTGAGGTTGTGTTTGTGTTCAGCCAGGTGCTCCTGCGCAGCCGCATCCTCAGAGAGAATGGAAAGTATATTCCCCGACAGGTAAGCTCTATCACACACACCGTTTAGAGAGATGAAAAATTAAAATTGCCAAACTAGCTGAAAAGAAATAATTATAAACATTTAAATATGAAGTTCCATAAAGGATTTAACCTGGATGTGTCTGACTGTATGAAGTGAACATCTCTAATCTGTTGTGTGTAAACATGTTGATTGTGACAGTGTGTTTTTACTGTTGTCAGTCTTTCGCCATGAGGAAACATTACTTCAACAACGCAGAGACCGGCTTCTTCAAGAAGGTCAAGAGGAAGGTCGTCCCCAAGAACCCCATGACAGGTGAGTGTGTGTTATCGTGTGTGTGAGAGAGAAATAACTAAGTTTATCTTGACGTATCCAGGACTTTAATTTGCCTTTATTCTGTAAGTACACTTAATTTTATGTCAGCTTTTTTTGAACACAGAAAGAGGTAAAAATAATATGCTTGGATATTAAATAGTTTGAATTGTTTTTATTTTTCTGGGTCCTGTTCTCCAGACGTAACGTAACGGATTCAGGCTCACCTGCTGTTTTAGGCTAACATAAAAAAGTTTGTCATCCAGATAATTTTGTTCTTTTAGAGCAGTTTGAGGATGATTACTCATTTGATGTCTTCCTCAAACTGTTGTTGTCACTGTAAATGGGGATCTAAAAAAATACTCTAACAGTAAAGTGTGTGTGTGTGTGTGTGTGTGTGTGTGTGTGTGTGCGTGTGTGTGTGTGTGTGTGTGTTGCAGACACCAGCATGTTGACAGACATGATGAAGGGAAACCTGACCAACGTCCTGCCCATGATTGTGATTGGTGGATGGATCAACTGGGCTTTCTCTGGGTTCGTCATAAGTGAGTTTTTCAGCTGTCACTCATCAACACCATCAGACGCTGAGGACATGTTGGTTTGTTATTTTAAAAAATATGCTCCTCTAAAAAAAAAAACACTGCATCATAGTGAAGAGAGAAAAAACAGTTGAAAACAGTTTCACTGTTTCAAAGCATCAGTCAAAAATGGCGCCATCTGCTGGTCAAATGCTGGTATTACATCTTTGACTGTAGTGAAACACTCAGAAAATGAACACAAAAGCAATAAGACCACCTTTTCTCTAATGTCCATAATCTTTAAATGCGAAGCACATTTTAAAACCAGTGCAACACCTCTCTCATTAAAGTATCAGGAAATGCAAAAAGCTTGGGGAGGTCACATGTTTTTTTGCAACATGAGACGAGGCGTGGAAACATTTTGTTGCCATAATTCTTCTTTGACAGGTCGATACTGAAGTTTTCAGCTTGAAGAAATAATTATTGCAACTTCTTAGGTCTCTTAAATCACTTCAGTAACATGTTTATAGATTCACACGAGTGTTCAGGAGAGGATCTTTGCTCTAACTTCCTCCTGCTGATGTTGATGATGTCCTTATGAGATGTCTGGTGTTGTCTTCATGCAGCCAAGGTGCCGTTCCCTCTGACTCTGAGGTTCAAGCCGATGTTGCAGAGAGGAATCGACCTGCTGTCTCTGGACGCCTCCTGGTGAGAATCAACACCGTAAACTCCAGAGCTTTTCACCAGACCGTGAACACAGCACAGACAGACGCTCAAACATTTACAGTATTTTTTTTAGACAATCCTTTAATAATAATTTCCTCAACATACTGACTCTACATGTATAACAGGGCAGTCTGTGTGCAGGTTTATACCTGAACACCTGAAATATAAAGTAAATAATTAAAAGAAACATGTAGAAAAAATCATAAAGAAACGCAGACATGATTTTACATTTGTGTTTTATAACGTTGTGTCATTTATGTAAAAGTAGACGGCTCTGTGGAGGACGTTTTGACGTTAAATAATACTTGCTCAGTTAAATACATGAATATCTGTAGTTTCACACACTCCGGCTTTGTGTGTTTATTGTTGGCGTATTTATCTTTATGCTTTGGGTCTCCACCGTTTCAGGGTGAGCTCTGCGTCCTGGTACTTCCTGAATGTGTTTGGACTGAGGAGCATGTACAGCCTCATACTGGGACAGGACAACGGTGAGCAATTCAGAACGCTTTGATTTCACATTTCTGATAAGAAAAGTCCTGGGTCCTGTTTTTCACAGGACATTAGTGGACTTATTCCTTCGACTTTATGTGCTCAGATTTTAATTATTCTGTTTGAACAACTAAAGAACGTCTGCGGGATAAATGAAAGTTTTTTTATATAATGATGTGAAAACAATATTTATGACTCCTAAACTGATTGTGACGATAACTGCAGATTCTTACAGTTTGTAGTTCTTAAAATCAGAGAAGGAATGAAACTTGTTGTTAGTGGTGCAGATCTGTGCGAGTAAACTGAGCTATGTTAAGTCCAATCTGCAAACCTTTTTATAATCAACCATCATGGAATTTAAAGCTTTTGGGAAAATTCAGAGCGAACAGAAACACGATGCACAGTTTGTAGTTCGTGGTGTAAATGTAATGCACAATAAAAAGTGTGAAAGTCAGCTGGAGTTTGTAGTTTGAAAAGCTTTCACTGCTTTTCTGTTTCATGTCACTTTTCTTTGATTAGTTTAATTAAAGCTGTTGTTCACTCGTAGCTGCTGATCAGTCACGGATCATGCAGGACCAGATGACAGGTGCTGCCATGGCGATGCCCCCCGACCCCAACAAGGCTTTCAAGGTGAGATGTTAAAATATTCAGTGTCACAATGTTATAAAATATAATGAATGGTTCCATTTTTAATGTAATCTGTGATCAGACTTATGGTACTCTGTCGTGGCTGAAAAGTTGAAGACGCGATGAAGTGATGTGTGAGGAGTTTTCTTTCCACATGTTCACGTACGACGACAGAACCTTCCGTCAGCACAGAAATGATCTAAGTCTCTAATTTGTACCAAAACATTCAACAAATATTCCGATTATTTAGAAAGCTGTTACCTGAAGATCACGCGTTTAATAATTTCATCCTGTAATACCACGAACAGAAGACGACCCTGATTAAAAGACTGTTGGTGTTTTAAGACGATCTTTTTGGGCTCGCCGTCTTCAGTCATTACCCTCTGTGACTCCGTGTTTCTCAGCTGAATACAGGAACATCAATAAATAAATAAGACCTTTAAAATCAGAGAAAATCAACCCCTTGTGACAAAGAAACATTACTTTTAATACTTACAAGAGATCAGACGTGCCATGAAAGGTGCGCCGACAGCTCTAACAAATGATTTAAGCTCAACATGTCACATCAGGTGTATTATCGATCAATGCATCAGGTTGTATTGAAAGTGCAGTGTCTTTGTGTATGATTCCGATCAGTCCTCGTCTCAACGCTCACTTATGAATCCAAATAATAATTGATCTGTACAAACCAGATAAAACTTCCTGTTTACAGATTCAACAACTCGTACTAAAAGCAGAGACTCACACCTCCCCTCTTTGTGTTTGTTTCAGAGCGAGTGGGAGGCGCTGGAGATCGTGGAACACAAGTGGGCCTTGGAGAACGTGGAGGAGGAGCTGATGTCCAGAGACCTCAACTTTGGAACCTTCTTCAGTCAGGACCTCAAGTCCACCATGTTCTAAAAACGAGGAGGAACCAGGGGCTATGGAGCGTCTGAGGAAAGTTCAAGACCTCAATGTTTGAAACTTAATCTGAGGATCTGAAACTTCTGGAACAGTTTACACAAATCTTAGAGTTCGACAAATGAAAATCTCACTATTGGCAGCTTGATTCACCTTTTTATAAGCCTCCAAATATCTAAATGTTTATGCCTAATTCACCACACAGCCCCTTTTAAAGTACCTTTCAGAATACAGATTCTTTAACCAGACCAGCTCCAGAACTTTCCCAGATGTTCCAGAGCTCCGGTTTGTTTCAGTAAAACCAGCAGATTCTGCACCAGGTCCTGGTGCTGCAGCAGACGAATCCTCTCAGGAAGACGTTTCTCGATGCAGAAATGAGAAGTTTAAAGGCGACTGGGACGTTTCAGGATGACGGAGCGGTCGGAGGAGCTTTAAACGACAGCAGGCCTTCATGTTGTTCATCCTGCAGGACGACAAACTCTTTGCATGTTCTTTTCTACACTGGTGTCATCCAGCTGAGGCTGTTTACACAGAGCGACGAGGAGTGAGTGCAACAGATCAATAAAAGGTGCCATAACTAACTGGATTCTCTTGTCTTTGTTTTACTGCAGCTCTTCAACACCCAGGTTCACCGTCGCTTCATTAGAAACTGCTTTTTACATTGAACCTGGTAAGCAGGATCAAATGATTCAGATGTAAAGGTGTTGGGAACCTGCACGGAAAGTACCTGCATGCACACGCTGGGTGGAAGTGGACTTTACACATTTATACCCCTGTAAAAACACCACCAAACTTTAAGAGCCTCTGTTTATAACGTTGTCTGTGTCGCACCACTAAAGATTCATTCAATATAAGGCTCTAATCACAGTTTAGCAAAACTAGCTTTTTTAAACCTGGGTTGTATTTTGACATGTTTTATGGGTCTAAATGATTAGCAGGTACAAAAAGTGTTTGAATGTCTCCAGTAGATGTGTTCATCCTGCAGCAGTGAAACAGGCTGTAACGGCTGCAACATAATCCTTGATGGGTCAAAGGTCGTCCACTAAAAGTTCTTGTTGTTTCCACTGACAGGCTCAGATTGTTATTCTAAGTGTGTGACAACATGACAGAAAGGATCCCTACAGAGATAGACCTTTTTGTTACAGAGGAAGATGATTGTTTTAACCACAGGCAGACGTTACATCGCTCTCTGCACACACACCAGACTCCATTCAGAAAAACACTAATTTTACCTCACAGAACACAGGAGCTGCTGGTTTGCATCTGCCTCGTTCTGTTAGTTTGTTACGTGACTTTGGTAAGTTTAGATTGCAGAACAATATTTGTACACGTAACACAAACAAACTTACTGATCCAGGCAGGCAGACACCAGCAACTCCCTTTTTTTTGCAAGGTAAAATTGCCGTTTTTCTGAATGGAGTCTGGTGTGTGTGCAGAGAGCGATGTAACGTCTGTTTGTGGTTAAAACAATCATCTTCCTCTGTAACAGAAAGGTCTATCTCTGTAGGGATCCTTTCTGTCATGTTGTCACACACTTAGAAGAACAATCTGAGCCTGTCAGTGGAAACAACAAGAACTTTGAGTGGACGACCTTTGACCCATCAAGGATTATGTTGCAGCCGTTACAGCCTGTTGCAATTAAAAACATTAAAAAAGGCATCAATACACTGTAGCTGTTCCTCACAGACATCAGTGACTGTAATCAGTCTGGTTTTAGATATAAAGAAACCTCACTTTTATCCCGTCATGTTAATAATCATCCTTTTATTCATATCAAAAGATTGAAAGTACAATAAAATATTTTCATCTGATATTTGACAGGGAAGACCAAAGAAAGAAATCACCCCAAGCTTCCCTCCTGCTCCACCCAGGAACGGTAATATTAATAATACATTTCTTACAATAGAAAAATACTGTACACAGAGCCGCTTTAAAAGTCAGTAAGAGAGGAAACGTCGCCCGCCTCCGTCTCTCTGCTCGCACGAGAGGAAAATTAAACGGCTTCCTGTCTTTCTGTCAAATAGTCTTCTGCCTGAATACAAATGTATCTATAAATATGAAAAATAAGCTTCTCAATGTCCTGCACCATCGAATCATCGAATCATTCAAGAAAAACAGAAGATCTGACAGCGGAAAATTACTCATTTAAAAAATAAATACCAGCAGACAACAACCAAAATATACAGAGAAAAACATCCTGGCAGCTTTGTTCAGTATTAAATTATGTTTCTGTGCTACAAACACA
Source organism: Semicossyphus pulcher (assembly GCF_022749685.1). Classification (NCBI taxonomy): domain Eukaryota; kingdom Metazoa; phylum Chordata; class Actinopteri; order Labriformes; family Labridae; genus Semicossyphus; species Semicossyphus pulcher. The sequence goes on from NW_027211637.1 coordinate 31,102,197, forward strand.
CCCCGCTGATTACCCAGAATCCCCTGCACGCTGCAATTTGGTCCACTTAACGGTTTCTACTGAATTCTGATGAGCAATAATCTGCCTTATCTACAAATATGTTTGTTGTTTACAGAGAGTTCAGGTTATTTCTGAACAAATGCATTTTCTTGTAAAATGTTTGAAAAGCTGGTTTTTAACTGGAGAATCTAACAACAGTGTTTTCATGGAGGTAACTTCCTGTGGACTATGTGCCTCTGAACTGCAGTCCCTAAACGTCTAATAGTTTGGTTTGTGCCGCCTGAATAATGAGACTTTCACTGTGTTTAATTAAAATGATGGCAGTTTAAATTAAATTGAATGGTTCATTATAAAACTGTAGAGCCAAACAGCTCGGTGTTATAACATGTACTCTCTTTAAAGGAGCTCTGATCGGTCACAGGGCAGCTGGGCTGGTCCTGATTACATGCTAAAGTAGCTCAATGCTAACAGCCATTTATGACAGTACGCACTTTGTGTAAACTTTAAAGTACAATTGATGCACAAATGCAATAAAAAGTCACTTAATGAAGAATTTTGTGGTTACATTTTAAAATCATCATTTAAAGACTCATTTTTCTGCTTTTCTTTCCTTTGAATCGTACAGTGCATCATTTATATGTTAATTTAGTAAATTAAGCTGCAGTGGGTCTTTGAATTCACTAATGATTATAATTAAATGCTGTAAAAGTCTCATTATTCTGACGGCACGATCCTGATCTGAAACCCCGATGTCAAAAATTGGGATGCTGTAAAAACGGAAACGAAACTAATAACTTCCTGTTTGACATATTTAATAATAAAATAAGAAAAGAAGTTCAAATGAATAAAACATTCTTGCTGTTTTTATTCACTCAGTCTGAATTTGATGCCTGAAAACTGAAGTTGTGTTTAGCTGAACGTCGGTTGTTGAACAGAAAACTAAAAGGCTAAAATAAGTCGTCCTGTTGTTTCTGCAGCAAACTGGATTTAATATTTTATTTATGTGAAATCTAAAACTGCCTCCTGGTGCATCAAACTACCTGAGTGTTCACGTCTACCGAGCAAACCAAAGTTCTCACCCCAAAACTGAGACGAGATCTGAGATGAAGTTTTAAGAGACTGTGGGGGGAAATAAAAACCATGAGACGTTCAAGTGCTGGAAATAAAAAACGTAAAAACAAAATGTGATAAAAGGCCGTCTGCTGTTCTGATGATGAAGAGAAAAATTACCGTACACTTGAATTGAACTAAATCTTGATGGTTCATTCAGTCTGTTTCCATGGTGACGTAGGAGGAGGCGGCGCCCTGCTCTGCCTCGTCTTCTTTGCAGGAAGTGATGTCGTTGGCGGGCTGGGTGGAGGAGGCGGGGCTTGTGTTGGGGGCGGGCAGAGTGGGTTTTCTGATCTTGTCTTGTCGATGGTAGAACAGGACGTAGGCAGCGTTGGTCTGCAGGAGACGAGAAGTCGACATTTATTATTTTACGGAGAAGTTTCGAGGTTATGTATATTAGTTAAAATGAACATTAGAGGAATTTTAAAGATATTTTAATTGAACACACCCTTAAAAATAGTGTTTTATAAAGTAGAATTCAATGCTGTTCATAAAGAAATGTATATGATAAATTATACACAGCAGACGAAAACAGGAAGTATAAAAAAGCAGGAAAGTGTTGCTCAGTATTTCCAAAAACTCAAAGACAATCAGTGAAGTGTCAAAGACGAAGAAAGAAAAGCTGCAATCAGAGAATTTCTCTTTTTGACAAACTGATTATTCGATTATCAAAACAGCAGGAAAGGAGCGTCAAATTCCCCGTCACCACTGTGTGTGTGTGTGTGTGTGTGAGAGTGTGTGTGAGAGAGTGTGCGTGAGAGAGATACTGACCACGATCTGGTCCTCTCGGGCGTAGGTCACCTTGCTGTCATCAAAGTAATACCACTGACCGTTGTCCTTGTTGCACGCATAGCTGGTGTCTGCAGGAACACACACACACACACACAAACAAACACACACACGATAATCAGCTCACAAGGTTCCGAAAGTAAAACTCAAAAGGAGTCATGTGATTAATGAAATCATCAACGTGACCTCTTTGAGACAAATAATAGATCAAAGGGACCTACAATGTCCGTCTCTGAGTCCTCCGTAGTGATTGGACACAGCGATGAGGTCATAGCGGCTCGGAGGCTCCCCATTGGACAGATTTTTCCTCAGGAGGCAGCCGGAGAAGTCGAGGTCTCTGCAACACCAAACCACAGATTTATGAGTCAATGGTTAGGGTGTGTGTTCAGGAGGTTCAGGTGGGTCTGTATGAAGTCCCCAAATGTGACCCGTGTGTGTGTGTGTGTGTGTGTGTGCGCGCACCTGAGGGGGAACTCCACGATGCTGTCCAGCTTCTCTCGGGTGAACTTGGTGTAGGAGAACCTCTTGAGGTGGATGATGAGGACCTCCGGCAGAGACCACAGGTCCAGCTTCTTGGTGGCCAGCTGGTGCTTCTTACACACCGGACAGTACCTGCACACACACATCATTATATGATACCTGTGTCACCTGTTATTATTGGAGCCTTTGTGTGTGTGTGTGTGTGTGTGTGTGTGTGTGTGTGTGTTACCAGGGGTTCTCCTCCTCCAGCGTCTCCACGGTGGTGAACAGCTCGATGCACTCCTGCAGCTGCACGGTGGTCTGCTGCTGAGGGACCTCCATGCTGCTGTGTTTCACGTACTTCTGCACAGAGACGGAGAACACGGAGGACACGGAGAACACGGAGAACACAGAGAACACGTTTCAGATCGTTTAGTGTTTAATCACAAACTGTGAATGATGCCCCTGAACCCTACGCGTCTCTATGACAGCAGATGACACCATTTTTCTTTGCTTTTATGACTTCAGATATATTTTGAAAAAGGTGTTCTCGCTGACCTCGGCCTCGTTCTCATTGTAGAATCTCTTCTTCATCTCAGGGTCCCAGTCGATGGCCACATAAGGCTGAGCTGCAGAGACACAGAGTCCATGTTAGAGCATCAAACAGTCAGCTGCAGGTGAGATTACAGGTGTATGATATCAAACATCTCCAGGATTAGAGCAGGATGTCGTGTGATGTCCCCGAGTGTCTTTCACGTCATGTTTATAAATCACATCATTAAAGTCTGAAGTTAGGCGATGCAGACGAACCAAAACAACTCCTTCAGGTGAAATATTGTTCGAAATGTATTCTACAACTCACGCTGCCAGCTGTGACGCGTGTGTGTGTGTGTGTGTGTGTGTGTGTGTGTGTCCGCGTTCAAACTCACAGCTGAAGGACACGGCGCTCCCTCCCTCTCCCGTCCCCCTCTCGGTCGTCCCGTTGGAGTTGACCGCCTGGATGGTGAACAGGCTCTTCCTCCTCTTGCGACACACCCTCCTCTTCGGCGGCTGCTCATTGGCCGGCGGGCTGGGAGAACACGCCTCCTCCTGCTTGTCTTCTTCCTTTTCTTCTTCTGTGGTCTCGCAGGGCGGCTGCGGTGGCTCTGCTGCTGCTGGCTCTGCTGCTGCTGGCTCTGCTGCTGCTGGCTCTGAGCCGGTGTCGGCGGTCTCGCTCGTGTCCGTGCGGGGCTTCACCTCCTCGGTGCTCTCTGTGGGCTCGGCGCTGCAGAGCGGCTCGGTCTGGTTCTGGGAGCCGTTGTTGGTCTCCGAGTCACGGTTGTCCAGTGAGGGCTGCGTGTGGTTCTGTTCAGCGCTGGGCTTGGCCGTAGCGGTGTCTTCTGATTGGCTGTTTGCTGATGAATCGCCGCAGCAGGCATCGGTCTGAGAGGGTCCGGCTTTCTCTGCGTCCTCCTGCTCCTCATCTGAGAGAACGACAGAAACATACGAGTGAAGCTAAACGTGTGCGGCTGCCGAAAACACCAGAAACTGCACGTAACGCTCGTTTTCACTGACAGTGAAGACGATCTTTGATCTTTTCCCTGTTTGGTCGATAAAGTAGCATCTTTAACATCCTGTTCATTTATTCAGAACTACTTGAAAAGCTTGGAGCTGCAGGAGATGATACCATCACTGATGCCGTTGGTCTGAGTCTTGTACAGCTCCTCTTCTTCCTCATCTTCCTCCTCTTCTTCTTCCTCCAACTCCTCAGAGGGGTCAGGAGGTCGCACGTAGCGCCTACAAGCACACACACACCTTAGAAGTATGTAGTGTATAACAACTAAAATGGCTTTAAACAGAGATGAATTAGTGAACATGTGTCCTGTCTTCGTGTCTGTGCTTTACTCACGCCAGCCTCTGCAGGAACAGGATGTAGAGCGCCTCCCGGCTGCAGCTGCTGCGTGGCACGCTGAGCAGCAGCGGGTGTCCGAACAGCGTGGTGCCGTACGAGTTGCTGCCCGAGCCGTAGTCTCTGTAGTGAGAGCGCTCCCTCAGGTAGAGCGCCAGCAGCACCTGCTCCTCCTGCTGCTCCTCCAGCACGCTCAGCTCGTACCTGCACACAGGAGCAGGGAGAATTAAACTCTCGTCGGGCAGCTCGTCGGGCAGCTCAAAGCAACATGATACAAACAGCTGATTAAAGTGTTCTTACACAAAGATGTCGTCTCGGTCCAGGATGCAGCTCAGAGACTCATCAGCGTTGTAGATCTTATAGAAGCGATGGTTGAAGACGTCAGCAACCACCATCTGAAACACACACACACACACACGCACACGCACACACACACTGTTAACACCTCACTGCTCACTCTGGTGAAATAAAGGTGTAACTCTCTGCTTTGCAAAAAGAGATTAAAGTTAAAGTTTAAAGATTCAGGAGACAAATCGGAGCTGACGAGGGCAAAATGTCGATTATAAACATTTAGTGACAGGTGCAGTGTTGGTACAATGACAAGTTCCTGAATGTAGGAAAGGATTGTAGTTTCTTTTGGACTCATAACTTGTGTGACTTCATCTGTTTGACACACACACACACACACACGCAAACACACACACACTGACCTGTGTGGGAGGTACGCTGGTCATCTCTGACAGAGCAGCGCAGAGGTCGGACACTTTCCCTGCTTTAGGAACCACCACACGATGCTGCAGACAGAACATCATGATGATTGATTGATTGATTGATTGACATCGCCTCTTCATGCTCCTCATGTTGGAACAGTTTGAGTGAAGCAAACACGCAGACTTTCAGACAGTCACAGTTTAAATGCAGAGCAGACCGCAGCAGCTACCTGTGCAGGTTTGGCGTACGGGTCCAGAGAGACGAAGAAGACCTCCATGACGCGCTCCTTGCTGACAGGAAGTGGGACGCTCAGGTAGCAGAAGGGGTCGAAGGTCACAGAGACCTTGAGGCACTCCGGACAGACGAGCGTGGACTTGAAGAGGCCGTGGAACGTGTCGACGATCACCGAGTCGTTCCGCCGCCGGTGGTTACGCCACGCCTCCTCCGCCACTTCCTGCAGAAACACAGATGAATCATGGGAAAAACTGTGAGTACATTTGCCTGCAGACTTTGAGGAGGAGGGAATCATAAATATGTGTCTACGTCTCACCTGGTCCGGCCTCCCGTCTGCGTCCCTCAGCTCGATGTACTCCTTGTTTTTGACTCGGTTCAGGTCTTCGTGCAGACCGTCCAGCAGGAAGGACAGCAGCTCCTGACTGTCGTGTTGCTGGTAGCCCAGAAACTGGGACGCAAAGTGACCCACCTTCGTCTGCAAACAGTCACACAAATACACAAACTCAGGCAGGGAAATATGTCACTTTCTCTTTGTGTCAGGCTGAAGTGCAGACGGAGAGTTGAAGTTGTTCAGTGTAGCAAGACGAAAAGAAGAAAACGCAGCAACACGTCATTTTCATCTCCTCTGTAAGTCTGTGTGTTTCAGCTTCACTCCTCTCTTCCTGTTCCGAGTTCATACTTTGGTCAATAGAAAACATCAGTGTCTGTTCCTTGACACAGGCCATAGCTGAGATGTGTATGTAATCACTAAGTCGTCCGTTTTGGTACCTTGAAGACGCGCGGCACCACAGAGTAATGCCTCCCGGACCACATCTGCTTGATGACGTCGGCGTAGGCCTCGGCGATCTCTCCCTTCATGCCCAGAGGGTTCGTGAAGTTCAGCTCCTCCAGGTACGAGCTCTGCAGGAAGTACTCGGTCAGAGGAGGAGTGTTGCTCAGACACTGCAGAGACGGTGAGACAAGAGGAGTGAAAACACAGTTAATATTGTTGTTTGCATGAAGCTGGTATTCTTTAAAACAGCTTTACATATTTTGGGGTCTAAATGACTGTTGACAAAAAAGTAAGGTACCAGACTCCACTGACAAAAAGAGTCATTTTACCTGCAGAACACAGAGCTGCTGATCCATTTTGTGTGTTACAAAAAGATTGTGCTGTATTAAAACTAACCATTGGAAACACTGCAGTCACTATGCAATACTAACTAACTAACCAGCTGAGGCATCCGTAGACCAAAAACTGTTCTCTGAGCTTAAATCAGTGTTTTTGTGAATGGAGTCTGGTGTGTGTGCAGAGAGCGATGTAACGTCTGTTTGTGGTTAAAACAATCATCTTCCTCTGTAACAAAAAGGTCTATCTCTGTAGGGATCCTTTCTGTCATGTTGTCACACACTTAGAAGAACAATCTGAGCCTGTCAGTGGAAACAACAAGAACTTTTAGTAGACGACCTTTGACCCATCAAGGATTATGTTGCAGCCATTACAGCCTGTTTCACTGCTGCAGGATGAACACATCTACTGGAGACGTTCTAAAACCTTTTGTACCTATTACGTAGACCCGTAGATGTGTAAAAATCTATATTCAAAAACACTTTGCAAACATCTGAATGAACTGGTTTCAAAAGGGACTGAGACACACTCAGCTCACTTCCTTCAGCCTGTGGAGAAACCTGAGGAGCAACACCGACACCAACAAGGTGTTAATTATGCACCGAGCAGGTTTCATGAAGACTGTTTAAATAAAACCACATTAGAGAACTCCTATTGGCTGCGTGGAAATCAACCCTGTGATCCTGTTAGATCAGGGGCTGTGTTTACAGAGCGGCCTCTGACCTGCAGCAGCTTCCAAGTTCTTAAAAGTTAGAGAGAAGTCGGACCGTCTCTTCATTCTGACTGTTTGGCCAAAAAGAATCAGGAATCATGGACTCAGCAGCCACAGAGAAAGACGGTGAGGTGTGTGTGTGTGTGTGTGTGTGTGTGTGTGTGTGTGTGTGTGTGTGTGTGTGTGTGTGTGTGTCTCATGCAGACCTGTAGAGCAGAGTTCATGAAGCAGGTGTTGCCCAGGTTGGTGAGGCCGCAGACTCCCGGCTGCCCTCGGTACGAGTCCTGCTCCTCCACAGAGTTCCTCCTGAAGAACCAGAACACACGTCAGCAGCACGTTTCCACAGACTCATTATGACACATTGCAGTGCAGGTTCTGCTTGCTGCTGTCTGTTAGGCTGTGTGCTGAAGGCTCCATGTTGGACTGCTGTTCTTAAAGGGGAAAGGACTTCACTGACTGATCGTCACTTCAGCCTTTACGGTCTTTAACCTCATTCTACTTGTCTCTTCCATGTCAGCCTTAAACTGCAAACTAAGATGGATTCCATCAGAGCTTCATGTCACGATTAAAGCCACAAATACAAATCTGAAAAGCTTTTCGGTGCAGCCACTTCAGTTCAGGTGAACTTGTGCTTCCATCACACGGTGAAAAAAGTTGGAACTCTGTAAAAGTTCAAGGAGGATGAAAGGCACTGTATGAAGATCAGAGCTGAGCAGCATGACACCAACGTATGGATACATTTAGCACATTAATATTTGACATTAGTTCCAGATTTGCTTTTTCATGTTAAAGTTTTGTTGTGTGGAACGCACTTTGTAAACGTTGTTGTTTTACGGACGAGGGAGCGGCCCTCAGAGGAAACTAAACTGAAAGCAAAGTGGAAACAGTAAAGGTCAATGAGACAGGTAGAGCAAGAGATGTCCCCAGACAGGAAGAAAGGATGGGAGGGACAAACAAGTAGGAGAGAGAGAGAGAGAGAGAGAGAGAGAGATACGGAGGAGAGACAGAAAAAGGAAACATTAAAGACCAATGAGAGCCGACGGAGGTGTGTTCTTACATGATCTGAGGTCTGGAGCTCGGCCAGGTGCCGTCAGCATTCCTCGTCTCCATGATCACCGTCTGTCACGACACACACACACACACACACACACACACACACACACACACACACACACACACACACACACAGGCATGTTGCAGCTTATCTCTGAGGTGGACAGGTTGTTATTTTAAAGGAGGAAGTAACTGGTTGTAAAGAGAGACGAGTGCTGAGTCATTACAGTGACATTGTTTTATATTAAACTCTCTGATGTGTAATGATCATGAATCAGTGTCAGAGAGGAGGAGGAGGAGAAGAGGAGGAGGAGGAGGCAGTGTGTGTCTCTCACCATCCCTGAGCTCAAACAGGCGTCCAGCACGCTCACGTGGATGTTCCTGAGTCGCTCACAGGTGCTGTCTGAACTCTTCATCCACAGACGACACTCTGAGCCCGGAGGCACCGAGAACGCCTCGCACATCGCCCTCTGGATCGACTCTGAACACACACACACACACACACACACGATGCTTTAAAGTGACTCTTCATTAAGACACTCCTGAAGTGTGCAGGTAAACTTTGATCTGTTGCGTCCTGCACACAATAAAGGAGCAGTTACGATACATTTAGATGGCTTGACTGGTTTTGATTTTCCAGAAGAGATAATAAAACAATGAAAGTATAAAATCAATAAAGTTTCAAATGTGACTTTAAAGAACAACGGCTTGTTCAGACCAAAAGGAGGAGGTTTCTATTCCAAAAGCCAAACACACAAACAGATTCAAATTCACGCTGGATGATGCAAATCCCTGAGTCAGCTCAAAGCTGTGCATAGTACCTGGTATGTTTAAATCCAGACTAACAAGTGGAGCTCAGACACAGCCGAGCGCCGATTGGCCCCTAGAATCATCCTGTGCATGTAATCCTGCAGGAAGCAGCCGAGCTACCGGGCCGCACCATGCAGTGCACGCACACACAGACACACACAGAACTCACGTATGTTGTCGGCGCGGCTGAACTGTGCCGTGATGACGCTCTCCATGTTGCTGTGGAGGCAGAGGAAGATCTCCACGGGGTACACCTCCACCTTCAGAGTGCTGGGCAGGTCCACCACCTGAAACACGCACACAGCAGAGGTCAACAGATACCCTAAGGACGAGCGCAGCAGCTGAGGAGTCTGTGTGTATCGGGTGTGTTACCTTGCGTTCGAGCGCCGGCTGAGCGTCCACCATGCCGTACCAGGCCAGCAGCTTGTGCCAGGCCTCAGCCGGCACCAGCATGAAGTCCTCGTTCTCCACCAGACGCTCCTTCAGGTGGTACGAGTCCAGATCTGAAAAAAGACAAGACAGGACACTTCAACGATCACTGATGTTACCTGTAAGACAGAAAAACGGACACTGCAGAAATCACAGTGTCAAAACGTCCAGATTCAGAGCTTTAGAGGCTGAACCTCCTCACGGAAACACTGACTGTTAGTTGTCCAGGTATTCATCATCAGAGCATAGACAGGCTGATCATGTCTGTGACCTGCCTGTTACCTGTGTGTTAAATAACCGTCCAATCAGAGTCAGTGTGGATTATATGAGAGTTCATGTGGTGCACAAGAGAAAGAATGGGACACATTATAAGGTTAACATGATCAAATCAGGCAAGGTGACGAAGAAAGAGACGGAGAAGGAGAAGAAGAAGAAGAACAAGGAGGGCAAGAAGGAGGAGAAGAAGAACAACAAGAAGGAGGGCCAGAAGGAGGAGAAGAAGAACAGGAACAAGGAGGGCAAGAAGGAGGAGAAGAAGAAACAGGAAAACAAGGACAAGAAGGAGGAGAAGAAGAACAACAAGAAGGAGGGCCAGAAGGAGGAGAAGAAGAACAGGAACAAGGAGGGCAAGAAGGAGGAGAAGAAGAAACAGGAAAACAAGGACAAGAAGGAGGAGAAGAAGAACAGGAACAAGGAGGGCAAGAAGGAGGAGAAGAATAACAAGAACAAGGAGGACAAGAAGGAGGAGAAGAAGAACAGGAACAAGGAGGGCAAGAAGGAGGAGAAGAAGAACAGGAACAAGGAGGGCAAGAAGGAGGAGAAGAAGAACAAGAACAAGGAGGGCAAGAAGGAGGAGAAGAAGAAACAGGAAAACAAGGACAAGAAGGAGGAGAAGAAGAAACAGGAAAACAAGGACAAGAAGGAGGAGAAGAAGAACAGGAACAAGGAGGGCAAGAAGGAGGAGAAGAATAACAAGAACAAGGAGGACAAGAAGGAGGAGAAGAAGAACAGGAACAAGGAGGGCAAGAAGGAGGAGAAGAAGAACAGGAACAAGGAGGGCAAGAAGGAGGAGAAGAAGAACAGGAACAAGGAGGGCAAGAAGGAGGAGAAGAAGAACAGGAACAAGGAGGGCAAGAAGGAGGAGAAGAAGAACAGGAACAAGGAGGGCAAGAAGGAGGAGAAGAAGAACAGGAACAAGGAGGGCAAGAAGGAGGAGAAGAAGAAACAGGAAAACAAGGACAAGAAGGAGGAGAAGAAGAACAACAAGAAGGAGGGCAAGAAGGAGGAGAAGAAGAACAGGAACAAGGAGGGCAAGAAGGAGGAGAAGAAGAACAGGAACAAGGAGGGCAAGAAGGAGGAGAAGAAGAACAACAACAAGGAGGGCAAGAAGGAGGAGAAGAAGAACAACAACAAGGAGGGCAAGAAGGAGGAGAAGAAGAACAGGAACAAGGAGGGCAAGAAGGAGGAGAAGAAGAACAAGAACAAGGAGGGCAAGAAGGAGGAGAAGAAGAACAGGGACAAGGAGGGCAAGAAGGAGGAGAAGAAGAACAAGAACAAGGAGGGCAAGAAGGAGGAGAAGAAGAACAAGAACAAGGAGGGCAAGAAGGAGGAGAAGAAGAACAGGAACAAGGAGGGCAAGAAGGAGGAGAAGAAGAACAACAACAAGGAGGGCAAGAAGGAGGAGAAGAAGAACAGGAACAAGGAGGGCAAGAAGGAGGAGAAGAAGAACAGGAACAAGGAGGGCAAGAAGGAGGAGAAGAAGAACAAGAACAAGGAGGGCAAGAAGGAGGAGAAGAAGAACAGGAACAAGGAGGAGGAGGAGGAGGTAGACTGACCTTCAAACAGCTCAGTGTTGTCGATCTGACCCGGGAAGGACGAGGAGTTCTGGTCTCCTGTCTCCACAAACTCCTTCCACTGCTCATACCAGCGCCGCTCCACCACGTACCTGCAACACACACACACACACACACACACACAGACACACACAGACACACACAGACACACACACACACACACACACACACACACACGCAGACACACACAGACACACACACACAGACACACACACACACACACACACACACACACAGACACACACACACAGACACACACACACACACACACACACACACACAGACACACACACACACACACACACACAGACACACGCAGACACACACAGACACACACACACACACACACACACACACACAGTATCAAACTATTCATCAAGCAAAATGTCAGACATGCTCTGGGTCGAGCTTTTCAGAGAGGATGATCTGATGCTCGTTTTCGGCCTGTTGGCTTAATTAGAGAGTTTTCTTATCTTTCTGTTATAGTGGCAAAATGTTCATTATTCATTATTCAATTTAAAACCTGTATCAGTCAATACCAATTAGAACTATCTTTGGGGATACAGAGACAGCTGAACAAAGCCAGGTGAAGATGAACATTTAACGATAAAGTACAAGCAGGAAGCAGGAGACAAACTGTTGTTTGTTGGACAGCAGCTTAAAAAACTGGTTTTTTCTCACGTTAGACAATAAAATTGGCCAATCTGCAAAAAAGACATTTTAGGTTTGAAAGATTTGTTGAATAATCTCAAAAAAAGTTTGCAGATTAATTTAATTGAACGAATAAATCAAAGACAAATCCTTTCAGCTCCGACGTTTATCTTCCACTCCTTACTGTCTGACACTCGTCAAAGATCATTAACAAAATCCCAGCAGTCCAAATATTTGACCACAACAGAGCAGACGCCCCTATCTCTTCATGGAGTCACAACAGAAGCCTGTTAAAACTGGTTCGTGTATGACCCCTCACACATGGAGAGCTCTAAAATACTCTGAAGGCTTTACAGCTTCGTGTGTATCGACCAACACGTGAAAATAAGAGGCGACTCTGAGAAACAGCCACTAAAGGAAGCAAATCTGAACCCAGAAACAGCAAACAAAGTTTAACTTGACACATTTTTCTCCAGATTCAGGAGCAGGACTCCTGTTTCCTTTCCCACAACACAACCAGAGACACGCACAGCCGGTCGAGTGATCACATCCCGAAGTCTGAACTGATTTGCTTCACTTCCTCTCTGCTTTCAGCTCCCAGTCAGTCAGATGTTTGCTCTCATTATTCTTCTATTACAGTTGGACAGAACCACTCCGCTCTTCCTCGTACCAGCTAATGACAAATAAAAACAAGACGCTTTTTGTGCGGCGAATAACGACCTTTCTGTCAGTGCACCGTGTCCTCGCTCTGCTTTCCTGGAACTGAACGTGGAGATCAGAGTGTTTGTCTAAAAACCAAAACAAACATATGAAAGGCCCGGCTCTCATATTATCACACTGAACACCTGAAAGGTTTTTGTGTTGGTCTGACGTGTTCAAGGTGCCGTGCCCGTTCTATAACAGTGAAATTATATAAAGCCAAGTGGAGGCAAAAAACCGCAAAGTCACGTTACTCAGTTGATCTAATTTAGACCAGAACAGAGTCAGGTGTCCTGGTCCACCTCATGAGGTTCAGTTTACTGAGTTTAGAGAGAGAACTAGAGGCCTTCATCAGTGTTTCTGGGTCACTGAATGTTTCTGTGTGTTTTTAGGCTGTGAGCTTTAATGCTTTTTTTGATTTCATCAGAATCAATACTTTATTTATCCTCGGGGGGGAAAGTCGGGAATTTATTGCTTCAAGTTTTTTGTTTCCTAAATTTCAATTATATTCCTAAATTAGTGGCACGCAGCACGCTGTCAAAAGAAGTCACAGATGGAGGCCATGTTTTTGGTTTCATTGGTAAGTTGCTGTTCGAGGTGTTCTGCGTCAGCCTGCGAAACTTTTAATGCACCGATCCAAAACCATAACTTATTGGCCTAAAAAAATCCACTTGTTTCAGGACGATTAGCATGAAAGGACAGCGCAGCACTAGCAGAGAGTGTAATGTAGTCAACCCTGTCAAAATGTCAGCAATCAGTGTTTTTCAGCCAACAACACGTATCATTTTTATGCACTGGAGGGAGCTCTGTATCTGCCAAAACTCAATTCTGGGTTTTGTAATCAGGAAGGAAAACATGGTCCTGGAACACTTCTGGTTGCTCTACAGAAAAGCAGGACATTTTGATCATCACATAACAAGGATGAGGAGAAAGAGAGGCACATATTTACTTGGAGTCTGGTGTGGTGGGATTGTGTCGTGAACGGTGCAACACAAAAAGGTTTCATTCAAGGTTTGAGGATGTGGAGGCGACTTTTAACCCCATACACACCGAATTTAGATCCACAGTGACGGTTCAGAATGTCACTTTAAAACATAATCAGACCTGTAGTTGATTCAGGGCCAAATATAAAAGCGTCAGAAATCAGAATTAGTCCTGTTCACACAGTTAAAACAGATCTGAGTCACATATCAGCTTAAGAATCAGATGTGGGACACGTGTACGCTTTAGGCAGAGGTCCTAATTTAAAACATGTAACACTTTCTTTTATTTATTGCATTAAGAAAGTCCTCTGCTGGTGTCGCTCGTGGGATCATTGTGTTCACATTCTAAGCTTTCCTTTAAAGGTTGCATTAAAGTCAGAAGTTTGAGATCTGTTGCTCACTGCTCTTTAAAAAGCTTGTTTGGCATATTAAAGTAAAGTGCAACTGTCTTCAGCACAGACATACGTTTTGTCAAACGATATTACAGCCACACCGTTCAATTTTAAAGTCAGATTTATGTGCAGATTTTGAGTTATTGCACATGCAACAACAATAGTGCATCTGTCAGATGAAAAGTAACAAGAAATTGCTGCATAGAATGTAAAACTGAGCCTTCATTATAAAGTTTCTCCACCAGAGAGCACTGACAAGTTCACACTGTAAAATCCCTCGCAGCTTCACACCTTGGTCACATTTTTTAAAAAGTATTGCATTTAACATTTCCACATTAAAATGTCTACAAACTACACAACCTGTTACTTTACCTTATTACACTTTGTACTCACATTGTCCCAGATGTTCCCAACAATGTTAAAGGTATTAATGTAGGGCCGGGCGATATGACCACATGTCTCGGCCTACGTTAGACTTATGACTACGTTTTATTTCAAAGAAAATTAAGCAGGAACCGCAAAAAGGAGCCTGTGAGTGACTTTATCTACCAAACAATTTCCTAAAAATGTGAATAATAAAGTAAAAAAAACCTTATCAGCTGCTCCGGGGACACAAAATAAAAGCATTGTGAACAAACGAGGGGAGTCGGAATGCTAGACCGGGCTTTTACTTTGAAAAAGCATACCGGAAGTGTTACTTTCCATGCCTTTGACATTCTCTACAGGAGATGTTAATATCGTTGTCAGAGATCAATACATTACATTTTCAGATTGAAGGCTGGGGCTATACTTTATTTATTTTTCATCCTTAAATTTACTTGAAATTGTTAAGTTTGCACAAAAGTTCTCAATAAAATAAGAAAGTACTTTTTATTTGTCAGTATTTCATTCTCACAGGATAATCCAAAAATAGGCTCTACCGTGTGGTTATTTCATATAGACTAATTATTTGTTAAATGACCAAAAAACAATCGATATCGTGATATATGTCGTTATCGAGATATGAAAACTCCTATATTGTGATATAGGATTTTTTCCATATCACCCAGCCCTTGTTATTTTATGATGAACATATAATACAAGCTAAATAAATATGACAAAATGAAATGTAAATAAAACTTTAGTTCATATCAGAGATGGTGGTTGTCAAACAATGAAGACAACAACTCCCACCACCAAATATATAGCCTAATCCAGTATCAGTGAGGCTATTTACTACATGCTGGCTTCATCCCGTCATTCATCAGTTAGAAAACGCTGATTACACATTTATGACTTCCCTGTAGAGGTGAAACGATAGTGATAGTATGTACTTAAGTTATCAAGTTGAACCTCTAAACATTTTCTAGTTTTAGTTTCTGTAATGTAATAATTTGACACTTTTCTCTGCTTATATCATTGTAACACCAAATTAATGTAATTCGAAGATGTCACCTTTGGCTCTGGGGAATTGTGACAGGTTTTACAATTATATTAAAAGTTTATTTGACCGTTGATTGACAACATAATGGATAGCTCGATTGAAAATGAAACTAGTCGTTGTTAGCAGTGTCATTTCTAATTATCTGATCGTTATAGTGAAGGATTTAGGTGTGAAAGGATGACAAAGTAAGAATAATAATAAGTGAAGTCCAGTTCTGGCAAAATCAAAAGTGGAAGCTTAAGAGGCGACACGAAACACATCCTCACAGCTGGTTGACAGGCTAGCCTAAACGATAGCAGCGTCGGCTAACGGTCAATGCAACGTTTGCCAAGATTAGCATGAGCTAACACAGCAACAGACGCTAACACCCAACACAGAGCCGTTAAAGTGCTCCAACACACTCACACCGACAACAAAACGGCGTGACTCTTGTCGTTAAACCTATTAATAACCGTTAGGTAACGTTAGCCGAGGCATGCTAACAGTAAGCCCCTATCACTGTGTGTTTGTGTGTGTAGCAGAGCGGCAGGCGGGCGGTTCTCTCACCAACTGTCCCCAGCACGGAGCTCACACTCCCGCAGCAGAGACTCGATCTCCCGTCGCTGGGTCTCCAGGCCCGGAGGTTCCGCGGCGGAACAGCGGCTGTTGGCCGTCATGATGCTAATCAATCACTCATAAATGTCGGAACTGTTGAAAATATTAAATAAAGCCAGGAAACGAAAGACAGAAGTCAACCGCCGCATTGATCAACCGATAAACTGGGAAGCTGCACAGAACTGTGTTTGCGGAAGTAGGAAGTGGTTTGGCCTCGGACGATGACGACTTCCGGAGTAAGACCGCCGCACTTCACCCATCTTTCCACTAGAGGGCATCATACCGCCAAAAATTAATGGATAACTATCGATTCCATACTGATATATTCAAAGCTTTATACTTTTACCCTCATGAGTCAATGAGTCAATCAAAAGTACATTATAATAACTGGTATTGTTTTGTGACTGTTGGCTAAGAATTATCTCTATTTTACATATTTTCCAAAATAGAAAAACAGAAAATACTATTATAAATATTAAGTATTGTAGACAGTTTGAAATCAGCAATGACTCCGGTAACTACGGTTTGTATATTATCAAATGTGTCCCAATACTGGTGTACACACGTAGAATTATCCCCCAACTCTACAGTTTCCTTCTGCTTACTGGGCAATTAAGGGTATTTTGGTTTTCTTGCACATTTGCTGATTGATTCAGTCTCAGTGTTTTCAGTCAGTTAGTGGAGACCAAACAGAGCTAAAGGAGAATGACCATGGGGTTTAAATTAAGGAGGTGGACACCGGTCCAACTGGATGATCATGTTGCTTTGTATCTGCTGGATGTGGAGGTGGACAGGTTTGCTAACATGGTCATTCTTTCAAGTTGATGATATGTTGGTGTTGTGTTTATAGCTTGTTGCAATGCAGAACAAAATCTAATATTTCAGGTTTAATTTTCATATTTAAAAAAACACTGAATGAATAGATACGATATACAGTCTTAGAAATGGTCGACTCCATTTTGGGAGACATATTGCATTTTAAATAATAATAATAAAATTTCTCTTTTTCTGTCTACATCATATAAAAACACATATGCTGTGATATAATAATACATTGACAAGTGCAATAATAAACGAGTATCAAAACTCGCATTATATTTCTTTCTTTCCAATATTACTTATAATTTATTGAATGGTTATCCTTAATTTAAATTAAATATTATAAGTCCGAATACTAACGTCTTGTAATTTAAAATCGATTCTGTTATGAATTTAAAAAGGTATTCATATTTGTAATTTGCTTTGTTTATGTATGGCGTCGTGTATTTTGTGCAGTTCCTCTTGTGGATGTAAATATCGCGAGTTTTCAGCGCGATATTATCGACCAATCAACGCCATCGCTGCCATAACCCTCGGCCAATCAGCTGTCAGTTTACTATAGTGTGGTTGTCAGGGAGGGAAAAGTTTCGCTGCAGTTCGCGGGCTGACAGACTGCATTAGCAAACACACCAGCAGTCAATATGGACGTGGAGATGGCGGAGGCTGACTGTGAGAAGAAACCGACAGACAGCGCGCAGAAAACGGGCACAGAAGCCGGAGAGACCTCGGCCAAAAGTTCTGGAACTTCCTACGAGCTGCCGTGGGTGGAGAAATACCGTCCGCTGAAGCTAAACGAAATCGTGGGAAATGAGGAGACTGTGAGCCGGCTGGAGGTGTTCGCCAGAGAGGGAAATGTCCCCAACATCATCATCGCAGGTCAGTGTGGACTAATACAGAGGGAGAAATCACTGGAAGTTAACATTTAGAGATTTAGATCATATCCAGGCAGCTGTAGATTAAAGTTGG
This sequence comes from Semicossyphus pulcher, assembly GCF_022749685.1. Taxonomy (NCBI): domain Eukaryota; kingdom Metazoa; phylum Chordata; class Actinopteri; order Labriformes; family Labridae; genus Semicossyphus; species Semicossyphus pulcher. The sequence goes on from NW_027211637.1 coordinate 31,119,880, forward strand.
TGCTTCTTAACATAATCACAACATGGTGCCGTGGAGCAAACGGGCCTTAAAACTTTGTTTTTTAACTAGTAACGACCTTTTACAGGACTAAGTCATCTTAAAATCCGTGCTAAAGTAACTAAAAACTAACTTCTGTGTCAAAAGTAAAATGTTGGAGCAGATAGTGTAAAATAAAATTGGGTTTCTACGTATAGTTCCTCATTAAGACTTGCAACCTGTAAATTAATAATAAAGTAAAATATCCAATGCAAAAAAAATAGTTCAATAATGCCCATCAAGTCTCTGTAAGTGGACTGCATTTATCTGAAGTAATTTACAGTACATTTCTCATTTACAAACTGAGCCTCCATGCTAGCAGCATGCCTGAACTTCAGGAGATGCTGGGTCTGTTATCTTGCCCAGCCACAAGTTCATTCACAAATGCTACATAGAAATGGCGTATTGAAAAGCTGTTGTTACCATTATTATTATTATTATTATTGTTAAACAAATATTATTATTTATACAAATCAAAACCTTTCTGTTGTGATCCAGGCCCTCCAGGCACAGGAAAGACCACGAGCATCTTGTGTTTGGCTCGAGCTCTGCTGGGAGCCTCCATGAAGGACGCTGTGCTGGAGCTCAATGCTTCAAATGACAGGTCAGACTCTTTCTTAGCTTAAGGTCAATTTACTAATATATTCTGTCTAGTATTTAATGTTGTGTGTTGAATGAGAGGGTGAGTCTATGGTGACCATTGTTGCCGTCTGCAGGGGAATCGATGTAGTGAGGAACAAGATCAAGATGTTTGCTCAGCAGAAAGTCACACTGCCCAAAGGACGACACAAGATCATCATCCTTGACGAGGCTGACAGGTGAGACAACAGCAGAACTACCAGGGGTTTGAACTTACATCAAACTGTGACTCCTAAGTCCTGTAAAAAGCTGTTTGTAATTTAAATAACTGAAATATACAATAAAACTGCAGCAAAAATGATGACTGCACGGACCGGGTCTGAAAGCTGTGGAAAACAGAAGACAAAAGTTTAAATGGAAAACATCCTTCTCATCCTTCCAGCATGACAGACGGAGCTCAGCAGGCGCTGAGGAGAATCATGGAGATCTACTCAAAGACGACTCGCTTCGCTCTCGCCTGTAATGCCTCAGATAAGATCATCGAGCCGATCCAGTCCCGCTGTGCGGTGCTGCGTTACTCCAAACTGACGGACGGCCAGATTCTGGCTCGGCTGCAGGAGGTGGTGGAGCAGGAGCGTCTGTCTGTGTCTGACGACGGGCTGGAGGCAGTCATCTTCACCGCTCAGGGAGACATGAGACAGGTGAGGAGGGGGTGGAGTTTAAAGATTGCAGTGATAAAAAGATGCTCGTGGTCATTCAGCTCACTTCCTGCTCTTGTGTTTCCAGGCGCTGAACAACCTGCAGTCCACAAACTCCGGCTTCGGCTACATCAACAGCGAGAATGTGTTCAAAGTGTGCGACGAGCCTCACCCTCTGCTGGTGAAAAGCATGCTGGGACACTGCGTGGACGGGGACATTGACAAGGCCTACAAGGTGGTGGAGCAGCTGTGGGCACTGGGTTACTCTCCAGAGGACATCATCGGAAACATCTTCAGGGTCTGCAAGACCTACCAGATGGCCGAGTACCTCAAACTGGAGTTCATCAAGGTGAGGCAGAGCTCTTTTTATCAAGTCATTCATCAAGCGAGCTTACAGAAATGATTCCTGTAGAAAGTTAAGATGGGTTTTTTGGCCAGGACCAGCCATTACATTGCTCTTTTCAAAGCCACCACACTCCATTGACAAAAACAGTCATTTTTCCTTGCAGAACATATCTCAGTGTGCCAATGGATGTTTTTTTTGGTGTGGTGTGTTACACAGATATTCTGCTGGATGTCAGCCAACATTTAAAGCACAGATATACACACAACATTAAGAAACTTAGGCAGCAGTAAACCATCAACTCCTCTGTTCTGCAAACTAAAATAACTGGTTTTGCAAATGAAGTTTGGTGGCTTTGATGAGAGCGATATAAGAGCCGTTTCTATTTAGAATTTAGTATAAATGGCAGCTGAATCCCCTTAAACCACAAACAGTTTTTTTTGCATGCCCCTCTGTGAACAGATTAAACACACGTTTATCAGTGGCTTTATAAAATGTCAGCAGGTGCATCTTTCAACTTTTGACAGAGCCAGGCTAGCTTTTTTTCCCTCCTTTAAATCTTCATGCTAAGCTAGGCTAACTATATCCTGCTCAGAACCCACACAGACATGAGATTGTTCCTGATCTTCTCATCCCTTTCCCTGAAAGAAACACAATTAGTCTGTTCCTTCCTTCCAAAACTGTTCCTTTTAACCTGCTAGAGATAAAAGTACAGGTGAATGTGCTCCAGAGCAAGAGTGAACTTCTTACCTGGTGTTGTGCTTCTCTCCTCCAGGAGATCGGTTACACTCACATGAGGGTGGCTGAAGGTGTGAACTCCCTGCTGCAGATGGCCGGACTGCTGGGTCGACTCTGCAGCAAGACAGCGCCCCCTGCTGCCTGCTGAACCCAACAACACTTTAAATCCTGCTGCTGCCTCCTCACAGCACAAGACTGTTCAAACACACCAGCATGTGTTTACTGCTTCACACTTATTCCTTCAGTAGCTCACAGATCTTCAGTGTGTTGTCTGGGTTCATCTGTTGCTCTTGTTCCAACCTGACATCACCGCAGTGTTTTTGTGAAGACGCAAAAAAGTAAATAAAACATTTTCAGTGAGTGTTTATCTTCCTATACATTAAGCACATTTTGGTTTTACAATTCTGTTTCTTTACTTCCAGGTTTATTTGATTTGTAAATGAGTATTTTTACAATGTAGTATCAGTAAAGGATGCGAGTAGCTCTTCAAACACGGCAGAACATTCAGGGCAAAAAAACCGATATGGACAACGAGCTTTATTAAATTACAAACCTTGTTTACATTAAAAGTCATGGAACAACAAATCTCAGAGTAACAGAACAGCTACCAACGCTTCAGAACAAATCTCAAAAGTAATAGTTGTAATAAATATTAAGAACAATAACAGACGGCAGAGTTACAGTTAGTATATATAGAATAAAAGAAGTTATGCTTTTCGGGTTATCACTGTTCGTCCAGAGAGCAAGTTTGACAGTTTTACAGAGGTTTTCAGGAAACATTTGAATGCTAAGGAATCCTTTTAAGAGTCCACATGACTAATGACTACCAGGATCTATTTCCTGTTCTTCAGTCGTCCAGCAGGGGGCAGCATCACACTGAAAAACGTCAGTATCTCTGTCTCTAACACACAGACTGTATATGAGAAGTGGATGTAATGTTGTGAAACCAGTGCAGAAGAGTCCAAAACGTGCATTCTTTCTAATGTCCAGCAGGGGGAGACTCCACTGGTTGATTATATAGAAGTCTGAGAAAATGCTCCTCCTTCTCTCCTGATGTATTCCCTCAGTAAACATGTTCCTAACGAGTTTATGGTCTCAATCTCTAGTTTCAAGTCTTCAACACAGCATGATGTTCATTTAGTCACATAGGCCAGAAAGCAGAGGAGGGTTTAGGGCGGGGCTACCTGTGATTGACAGGTTGCCACCACAGGGACCTGAAAATGACTTGTTCAGCGATCAAAGTTGATCATTTGTTTAAAAAGACATTCTGAGGTGCCTTATTGTCACTAATTACGTTTTGTTTAAACCACCCCATCCCAATTTATATCACGGAAATGTGAATTGTGGATGCACCTTTTAAACCAAGCTAGTACTTGTGGTGGTCGATAGCAGCTGACTTAGCATTTGCTAACCCTTCACTCCTCTCCAGCTCCAGTCTCTCGTACAATGGGTGACGTCACAGTTTCTACTTCTTGTATACAGTCTATGGTAAAATTACAGAAAGCATCTCTACATCTCCAGAATGAGCAACATGGCCGCCAGCTGTCACAGCTCTGACTGACAATTAATGACATTTAAAGTGCAATTTATCCGATTAAGTGCTTACAGTCAGAGCATCAGTCTGTATAATATCAAATTATTGTTCAGTAAAAACAACATATGTTTGACTCAGATTCAATCTCAGTGTCTTTCTCTCAGACCAGAGACGAACCCGCTGGCAGCTTTGACTCAAAAGAAACGAACCCCTGTAACTGCAACAACACCACAATGTAGAAATCAAATGTGTATTCTCCTGTGGAGGTGCTTTTACTTCCCCTCTGTCTCTGAGGTTAAAGTGAGGCAGTTTCACAGCTGAACGACATCTCAGTTACTCACGAGACGGATACCACTGTACAGAGTGCATGCCAAAACTCCACGACGAGCGTGCTGTTAACGAAGAGCGCGGCGGCTTCTGAGACAGCTCGACCGATGAAAAACACAAATATCAGCCACAGTAACAGAAAAGAAAAAAGAGGTGAAAGGTGAGAGCTGCTTTCCCCGTCACAGGACGAGGTTAGAGCAGAAAGAAGAAATTATAGTTTTTAAATGGATTACTTTTTTTATGAAGCAAATCTTTAGTCAAAAATAGTCGGAAATGAAGGATTCATATAATGCCATATTTCTTCTGTCGAGTACCACTGACTCAGTTTTTACACTTCTAAAGTGTTCTTCATACAACTCTTTTAAAGTGTATGGGAGTTCAAACCTCATTTTAGACCCTGCCTGCACGCTCAAGTCACTGTGACCTCAGCTCACACTGAGATATCTGAACTGTTTGAAAGAACAACAGTAGATTTACAAGTTTCTCATTGAAACTGCTGCACTTTCTTTGATATCAAAATTTCGAATTTGAAGTCGGATCTTCCATGACATTCATTCCCCTGGTAACGCATCAGTAACAGATCCTGTCAGGCGTTGCTCTGTGGAGGGTTGCATCCGATATAAAAAGCTATTTACGGTGAAATATTCCCTAAAAGTTATTGTAATTTACTGGGTTTTTCATTTCTGAACTGGACTTAAATTACAACTAACACCATCATCAACAGCCAGAACAAAATAATAATGATTATAATAATATAATAATAAAAAGAAGGGATCGGAATTAAACTTAAGGAAGAGAAATGGTCTACCGGAGAAATACAACACAGCCCTATATAAGTATGAACCTTGTACAGTTACATCTACAGCGTCAACACGGCAAACGCTCGGCTCCACAGAGGAAGGGAGGATGTAAGAACTGACATCAGCCTCCTAGAGAGAGCAGGATAAAAGAAGCAACATGGCCGCCGCCGCAGACACTGAACTGAAATCTAAAGATACTTTTGGACTTCCTGACAAACTCTACTTTATATTACATGTCACCTTTTTTAGTTCTTTGGGAACTTTACGACAAGAACAAAGAACTGTTTTGGCTGCGTCTGAGACAGAGGAAAGTTCTGAGTGCACACAGCATCTGAGGAGGAGGAGAGGAGAAGAAGAAGAGGAGGACAGAGAGAGAAGACAGAGCAGGAAACGTCCTACGCAGTCATCTGGATGGTGAGTGCTTCTGTATGTTCAGGCCCGGTGGAGTTAGCGCCATCTGGCAGTGTGTTGGTGGTACTGCGGCCCCGGATGCCATCCGTGGAGCCGACGCTGGAGGCCGAGTGAGTCCTGGAGCGAACGAGCCGGGTCATACCAGCCGTGGGCACTGAGGGTGGGCAGAGGCGTGAATGTGTCAGTGACATAGTACCTCAGTGTGAAGCTTTTCGTGTGTGTGTGTCGGATCAGTCACTGATCTCTCTGTCCGACCAGCGTGTGCTGATTTGAATCGTCCGCGCTGTGACCGAGCAGCTGGATTCAAATCTGATGGCAGTGAGTCTGACACTCCGTTCACACTGAAGCTCAAGTATTTTAGACTTTCTGTTTACTGTGAAAATCAAAAGCTGCACAAGTCACATTTTTTTTATCGTCTTACACGACCCAAAGAACAGAAGGCTGCAAAATGTGAAGATGAAGGCGTAAAATCTGACTTAATTTTATCACAGGATTCTTTCATGACTGATCTGGGCCAGTTTTGATCAGGCTGTCGGTTTGTGTGAGCAACATTAGCATCACAAACTGATGAATGACCAGAAAACAACAAACTGACACTGCATGCTGACCAAAACTGATATTTCAGGCCTTTCTTTTTCTCTGACCTTCATCTTAAAGGGGACTTCTGGCATTTTCAAACCTGGGCCACATTTTTTTTTACTAAATGACTGAAAGTTACTTAAAGTTTTGGAATTGCTCCATTAGATCGCATCAGCTGGTATCGGTGAAACAGGCTGCGATGTAATCTAAAGTCCGTCCACTTTAAGTTCTTGTTTTTCCACTGACAGGCTCAGATTGTTATTCTAAGTGTCACCACTTTTTAGCTGCTTTTTTCCCCATGAAGGCTGCGGTTACTAAGCCTTAACACCTGTTGTGTCAAGGTGTGTTCCTGTAGCTGTGTCCTCTGCTTTCAGAGTTTATACGCTACATTTAACTAAAAGCAAACTCTTGCATGCCCAATCACTCTCTTTTTATTCTTCTCAGCTAGAGCAAAGAAAGTGCATTGTAGTCTACAAACATAATAAATCTAAACATGAAAAGAGCAATGCATGCTAATGTTAGCTACCGCTATCAGATAATAATCATATAATCAGATATTATAAGGAACTGAGATTTAAGCCTGTGTCTACAGTGTGAACAGAGCTCCGAATGTTGGCATGCAGCAAAGCCTGCTGGTCACTTTCACTGCAGAAGGGGGGAAAAATCAGTGTGATCAGCTGATCAACAGCATGCAGAGACACACACACACACACACACACACACACACACACACACACACACACACACATAAACAGACAGACGGAAGTGGAAGGTATAACGAGAACCGACTGCAATGAAACAAAGATGAAGATGAGAGAAGCGAGGAGGTGGAGGGTGTTTTAGATTCTGGTTGGAATCCTGATACCTGATTGGCTGCTCAGACGGTTTGAAACAACATGAGGGACTTTAGGAAACAAGACAAAGAGAGCGAGAAAGAGAGAGAGAGCACAAGAGCAGAAAGGAAGGAAGACACTTTAAGAAATAATTGTAGTTGTAAAAAGAGGCAACACAAACACACACACACACACACACACACACACACACACATATACACAGCAGAGATGGGTATGCGTGTCTTAAGAAAATCCACCTGCTTCACACACTCCTGTGTTGTGTTTAACACTGCAAACTGGTACTTACAGTTAGTGAGGCGAGCTGTAGACATACACACACACACGGGTAGCTGTATTTTGTGGCGACTGTGATTCTTCTAAAACCTTTTATTATTCATAAAGCATATATAGGGTAAAAGTTATAGCCACCACTACCTTAACGCTAGTTTTCATTAAATAAGACTAAGTAAAGTAAAAACACTTCCCAGATTAAATTATAGATTAATAGATTAATTACAGAAGCTCATGTTAACATTGGAGGAGGAACATGGGAGAGACAAAGACAAACAAGAAGACATGTTTGATAAATATGCGACTCATAGAAGTAAAACTCAGTCCGAGCCATGCGTTACTTTGTTTGTTCTTGTTCATAAAAAAGGAAAAACTTGGTTTGTCTAAAAGCTAAAGTGTGTGATCTCGTGTTTGCCATTACAGGTAAAGAAGCGTTAAAGATACTCACTGTAGCCCATCCCCTGGACAAAATACTTGAAGGCCTCTGCTAGTTTTCCAGGCTGAGGAAAGAAAAACACAAACTTCAGTTTAACTGACTGACGATGTTTAGAACTGTCCGTTCTTTATATTAAAGAGGCAATGTGGAAAAAAACACGACGTCTCACTGACAGCATTAGACATCTTTGTTTTTCATCCCACCATTACAGTAGAGCATGTCCTACAAACTTTATTGTTTGAGGCATACTGACACCTTAATTCGCCTGGGAAACACTGTTTTAGGATAAACGTTCAGGATTAAACAAGTGGAAGATTTATTTCTGTACCTAAGACTGCAGAAGCCTCATATAGTCCTCGGAGGAAAATTACCAGCATTAACTTATATTGTACATATCATAGTACATATTGACATGTGAATATTGTTTGAAGACTTTAAAAGTGCCAAATTATCCTTTACACCCACGGGTTGAGACACTTAAAGGCTCGGACTCACCTGCACCACCTGAGGAAGTCCTCCACAGTCTGCCATCTAGTGGAGAGAAAAAGAACAACAGAACATAACTGAGAACACGAGGCCTGGAAGAAGGTACGATTACTCAAATTTAAAGCTACTGTGGGGAACTTTCTTGTTGTGCGCCCTGTGGAGTGGTGCATCACCGTGTCGTGTTTTATGATGAAAATTCTCCTCCTGCTTTCTCTGAACAGTGACACATGTCAATCACTGTGAATCTTTATGTTTCTGCAGCGTGCTGTTAATCTGCTTGTCTGACACGTAGGTCATATAGAGAGAATCAGCTGAAAATTCCTCACAGGAGCTTTAAGTTCAGTTTAAGGTTGATCCAGAAGCAACTTTTAAAAACCAATATACTACATATGTTAAACATGATGTCACTCCACCATCATTGACAGATGATTCCATACCAAGACTGTAATCTAAGTTTGGAAGAGGAAGAGTTGGGATGGAATTTGTGTACATAGATCACCAATTTCCTTGTTTATTTTACTCTCCATCCTCAGCATGGTGTTTACAATACTGCTGAACTTAGTCTTTGTTTTAATGAGATGACAGAAACTGAGAGTGCTCAGCTTAATCATCTCAGTCCACACATAAGTCGACCCAGAGTAACGGCCCAGAATAGTGTAGAGACACTGGCATTCTCTGAACCCCCAGATCACCACAATCTCCCCACTAAAAATATTCAACTGTTGAACATCACAGTCCAACAGTGACGTTTAGAGAGAGACACAGATATTCTAGTGAGGAAAAAACACAGAGAGGTGAGAAGGAAATCCATGTGAGACAGACAGACACGGGCAGAGAGACAGACAGGTACCTTGAGCAGGGTGGTCTTGGTGGGGTTCAGTCTGGAGTTACACTCCACCTGCAGGGCAGAGCGGCACACATGATGCATTTACAACAATATGAGGTCACATACTGGCTGTTGTCATGAGAACAGGGCAGAGTCTCACCACGACATCAACAGCAGGCGACGTGTCTCCGACCACCAGCAGAGCAGGACACCTGAGAAACACACACACACACACACACACACTTACGTAAGACATGATGTAATAAGATGAAATTTATAATGTTGTTTTTAACTGTTGAAAAATTTAATGAAAGAACAAACGATACCTAAGTGTGGTGACTGTAGTCTCATTCAGACCAGGGATTGGCCGTTCCATCTGCAACTCAGTACGACTAACACACACACACACACACACACACATATTTTTAGTCCTCCAGGCACCTACTAAAGAGTGAAGTGAACTAGAAAAAACTAAAGATTGTAGAGTGGAGATGATAGGAAACACTATTTTAGCTTAGAACAACTTCAAAACAACCAACAATCATGTTCACAGCAGAAGAAGTAGTAGTAGTTCTTCCACATGATGAAGTAGCAGTTCTACTTTGACTATAACACTGTTCTTGCCTGTTATTGTTTTTGACTAGTCCTTAGTAATTCTTTAAATAGCTAGCATGGTTGGCTAACAGCTAACAGACATGTATGAAGACAGATAAACTGCACACAGCCACAGTTTGTAGCTTCCTACCCGTCATAGCTGCCGTAGAACATGGCCAAGTTGTCCTGTGGAATATCCTGAGAGACGTGGAGTCTGTACGTCTGGATGATCTCCTTATTCTCCGTTAACTCGTCCTGCACACACACAGATTCACTGTTAGACATTCACACATTGATATTGTGAAGCTGTTGTTCTTTTTCTCTGTGTGTTTGTCCTCACGGTGCTGAAGTGGTGTCCCATGATGTTGTCGACAAGGTTGCTCGTCCAGCCGCTCAGCTGCAGGAAACACAAACATAATAAACACAATATTATTCTGTCAAACTAGGCCCAGAATTAACCTGCTTGCTCTGATATGGCATTTAGTGTTTAAGTGTGTCTATTTGTGAAAGAGAGAGAGAGAGAGAGCCACCTTAGAGGCCGCCCAGTCCATCCAGCCCTTTGCACAGGGGTCAACGTTGATCAGAACCAAACCCTCCACCAGACTTGGCTCATTCAGCTGAAACAGAGGAAGAGGAGGAGGAAGAAGAAGGATTAGAAAACGAAGATGGAAGAAGGAAGAACATCATCATCATCATCATCCTCAGGCATTCGGAAAACAGGAGGTTGTGCTTAAGTTCTCATTCCTTGGCGAGCTGCACAGCGAGCTGCTCAGTGAGCTGTTGAATGACATTGGTTGAGTTCATCAGCTGTTCCAGCGACCCACACAGTCCTTACTGTCATGACCTCTGGGTGTTGATGAAAGCGTAAAGTGGATAAACTCACAGCCAGTTTGGTGAGGATGTAGGCTCCGGCTCCAACGCCGATACCAATCACACTCTTCACCCTGGGGAACACACACAGGCACACACACACACATTGGGTTGAACGAAAGGTTCCTACTAAATTAGCTCTGTTATTGCAAAGAGAGCGCAGACTTACTGAAGCTGTGTCATGACAGACGGCAGCATCTCAGCCAGCTCATCCATGGTAGGGTACTGGTACCTGCACACAAACACACACTTGTACTTTTAGACAGAAAAAAGGACCGCACTGCCAATACGATCTCAACTAAATCATCAACTGTTAGACACAAAGTAGTAGATAATTTCACTATTATTATTCACATGGCTGCAGTTTAAAGGTCCTTCTATTATAACAGAGGTAAGCAATAATGAGCTGTTCTATAAGGACTCTTAGGCCTGGAACTATCTGTAGGCCAAGCCTGAAATTTGAGACTGTGCCTCCATAAATAATCTAAAACTACCAATGAAGGTTTTTTCAGGACCGTTTTTTCAACACATGCTGTCTTGTTTATGCACTGTATAATGAAATGTATTTGTGTTGCTGTTGTGATTGACTGTTACAATAATAAACAGTATAATAAAACTTTATTAATACAGCACAGTTCATACATAGATTGCAGCTCAAAGGGCTTTATAGGAGAAAATAAATCAAAGCATCAAGAGTCTTGAAGAACAACAAATGTTGTCAAAGCCTTGGGAAACCACTGATGTGTGGTTGTGTTTGGTTTGTGTGTAACCCAGTGTAAAATGGTAGAGGGATGGCATAAGTGTTTATAACCAACAGAGGACGGTGAGGGTGTCTTTATTCAGAGTGTGTTTGTTACCCGGCGGGGAACACAGGAGCGTTCTCCTGCTGTCCTGGAGCATCAACGTGCAGAACTGAGAAATGCTGCGTCACTTCCTGCATGTCCTCGTAGTTAAACAGGCTGTTAAAACAAGACTTATCTATATATATATATACACACACACACACACACACACACACACACACACACACACACACACACAAAGTGAAGTGTTTAGGCTTGTTTATTGTTTTGTATCTGTATAACTGTGGTGCATGAACTGTATGAATAAGTGTGAGCGTGTTGACTCACGGTTCAGTCCGATGTCATGGTAGGTGAGAATTGTGGGTCTGTTGCCCTTCGCAACCCCCCTCATGGTGACATGCAGCACCCCGTGGGCCGTCTCCACATCGTGCTCCTGAACATCACAACAAACATCAACATCATCCTGTCTGCAGCAAAAACAAACACAGACAGGAGCCTGGAGGGACATCTAATTAAAAACATGTCATGCTGGAAAGTCAATGACAGTCCGGGTGGGTTTCTCTAATCCAAACCTCCTTTTTAATGTGAGAAGAGAACAGAAAAACATCCTCCTGATATCACAAAGAGGGCAAGCAGCTTATCATTTAATTTCGGCAAAATCAAAACCTTTTCTGAGCACATGCTTTTCCACATTTACAGCTGGCACTTTCAAAACCTCTAAAATGGAGACCACGAACAGAAGTGTTAACGCTGGAAACAGACCTTTTAAAACAAACCACATTCACTTCCTTATTGGGTCTCATCCGTCACAATATTTACCAACAGTTCCCACGCAGCACAAGTTCAAACAAAGAACACTCTGGTTCAACTTTTCGCCATTTCTGTAGTTTGTTTGTAGCATTTTCTGCAACTGAGCAACCAGCTGCAGAGGAGACAATCTGCTTCCTGTTTACACTGGCAAGCACATGCCCAGTGTGCGTAACTGACCATGTGATATGTGTTTTCAAGGGGGTTAATGTGGACTAAAAGGGTGCTAAGATTCTAGTTTGAACTGCAGTCATGTTCATTATAAAACTCAGTTTAAAATGTCTTAGTGTGGATGTTGCTTAAAACACCTGAACAAAGAAAAAAACACCTGCCCAGGCTGAAGCTGCTCACGGAAACCTGATAAACCACATTTATTTATTCAGAAATCTTCAGCCAAGTGTAACACTGATGCATTATCACCTTTTTGTTTGTTTGTATCACCTTCATGTTTGTTTGTGTTTCCAACCAACAAGCTGATAAATATGCCTGAGAAGAGCAGAACATCCACTGGGCACATGAACGCACCACATACTATTTTTAGGACATGGTCCAGCTGGATCTCTTGTTTAGAAATCAGAAAGTGGGAGGACATTATTTCAGAGGCTGCGTAGTAAACCACACATAAGTAGCTGTTTACAGAAACATGAACGGGCAGATGATTGGCTTCTAAGAGGCTGAGTGAGGCCCTGTCATGTAATCCCATTAATGACCCAACAATTGAAACACATGACAGGTTCTATTAATGGATGTTAAGCTCACACACGGTTCGTCACTGCGCTGCATACCTGCAAGGTTTGTATAGATGTAAAATCACTGTATGAGATTTAATATGCAGAATGTAAGATGACATGTTAACTATTCCCAAAGGAGATACAGATCAACTGTGTATCTCTGTAAAGTGTTTCCACTTGTTATTCTGTGTGTGACAACATGACAGAAAGGATCCCTACAGAGATAGACCTTTCTGTTACAGAGGAAGATGATTGTTTTAACCACACAGACGTTACATCGCTCTCTGCAAACACACCAGACTCCATTGACAAAAACAGTTATTTAACTCCCCAGAACACCGAAGTGGTTTGTCTATCTGTGCCTAAATCGGTTAGTTAGTTAGTTTTATTGGGTAAGATGCAAATTGCGAGTTGGATCTAAACTAACTGTTTATCATAATATAACCCTTTATGTACCTTTTTCTGCACTATGTTGATAACAATTAGAAGTTAAAGTTGCATATCAGACATCTAAGTGATATAAATATATACAGATAAAACTGTAACAAAATAAAATGGTTATACTGATATATTTTTTGCATCCCTTCTTTTAACCACATACATCTTTTTTCTTCTTTTTAGGAGATCAACTTTGTTTTTCCTGTTATTAAGTTGTGATGTTGATTTTTCTTTCTAAATAAAACGCACATACTTTAACAAGTGCCTGATTGTTATACAACTAAACAGAATGCATTTCGGTTAGCGAGTAAGTTTAAAGGTAAACAGGATGAGCAGGGTAACTAGCTAAGTGGCTAAAAGGCTGACTCCTGTAAGCTAGTAGCTGGTAAAGCATGACTCAGGAGAGCAGGCTAATGAACGGCTAACTGGCTAACTCACCACCCCAACTCCTAAAGAACAGGAGATCTGGTGCAAGTCCATAGAGTCAGACGTCAGAGAGGACGAGAACAGACAGAAGGATTTGTAAACAGAGGGGAGGAAAGAGACGATATTAAAGAGACAGAGAGGTCAGCAGAGACTGAAGGCAGAGAAAGAGGTCAGGCGTGTTGTTATCCTTTAGCCTCCTGCCAGGTGAAGGAAGTCGGATAGTGGGGGCAGTGTGATTAGATCAGGAGGAATAATCTCTGCAGTCATTGGTCCACAGCCGTGATGTCTTAAGGTCTAAACAGCCAACCACTTGTTGCCCTCCGTCCATCCTTGACTAGTCAATTTATTCCTTCTCTCCAACTCCCTTTTCAGTCAAGCTTCCTCTTCTTTCACTTCTCTGCTCTCATCCTCCTGTTCTTTATCTCCCCCTCCTCAGCTCATTTCATCCCACAGGGAATCAAATCTCACATCCAATCATGTAAAAAATCATAAATCCGGTTAGCAAATTACAGTTGAGTCGCTTGAGACTTCGTGCTGCTTTTTAATTAAACATTTTTCTCCCTCGCTGTTCAGACTGCTTGGTATGGAAATACTCCAACAACAGAGTGATGGACAGATTGTTTACTTGTTATGGGGAAGACAGAGTGGGGATGACATGCACCTAATGGCTGAGGACTGTATTCAAACCAGGGGCCGATGCTGCAAGGGCTTGGTCTCTTTACATGGGGAGCACGCTCTACCAACTGAGCTAAACCGGAGCCTGGACCGAGGCACCGAGGCCAGTCTGAAGTCAGGAAATGGGACGAGCTTAATTACAGCAGCTCAAACCAGGATTACTCAATTTATGTTGGAGTGAAAGCTATTAAAGCTATTTTAGCTATTTGAATTGGATAACGCCCAACTATTAACCACACCCTCATTATGTGAGTCACAGTACAACACAACATTTGAATTTTTTGATAGTGACACTCAGCTTGACACCAGTGTCTCACTTAGACAGAAAAGTTTCTTTCTGACAGCCAATCTAGAGAGAGTTAACACAAAACAATATTAAAATAAAAATTTATTTTTTGGTGTTTAATTTTTTTAAGTTGTTTTCAGTTGACCATCAGATATAGACGGGTGTTGTGGCTTTAAAAGGATTCACAGGATGTTTCAGAGGAGCAAACAGAGCTGTGACTCCGCTCTAATTTAAAATAACTCTAATCAGAGGCATCGATGAAAATGACCCGCTGCTCTGACGTCAGTCTGATGAGTCCTGCTGATCGAAATCTGTATGCGGTGCTGATGGTGCTTTAGCTAATTTAAGTTGGTGTTTGACTTGTTGACCGCTAGTTTTCCTCAGACATTTCCTTCTTAGTATGACATTTTTAATTTGTCCGCTAACTTGTAAAAATGACTCTTTTCCTCCGGCCTTTTGCAACGATCAGCTCCGATTGTTAACCGGACAGCAAACACGCAGCATGATGATCAATGAAGCTTTATCAGGTCAACTGAATCAGATACATACAAACATTTATACATCGATGCAAGGTGTCCGCCTGCTCATCGTCTAATCTAAATCATTCACACACATTCACACACAGATGAATATGAAGTGTGTGATGAGGCTGAACTCACCTGACAGTCAAAGTCCTGCAGATTCCTCCCATTCTGTAGAAACAAAGAACACAGTTTAATCAATACTGTCATGAACTTTTTATTTGAAGTACCCAGGACATGAGTTGTAACTCCTCATTAAATCAGAAGACATAGTTTTTAAATCTTCTCTTATTCATTACATAATATGAAGAACAACTTGTACTTGTAAATGTAAGAATATCTTAAAGCGGCTACAACTCTCAGTCATGTGTCTTTTGTCTGCATTTTCATGCTGTTGTAATTCCTGGATGCAAGTTAAGCCCCGCCCCCTCACCTGTCCTGTCAGGAGTGGTTTGATCTCAGTGAGCTGGACGTCATGAAGCTCCTCCATCATAGGACCGCTTTTCTCTCAATCAACCTGAAGACACGCCTTCCAGACAGATTGAAATAAGACAGACAAACAAGAAGACAGATTCAGTGATAGACATCTTCATAGAGTCACGTAGGTGTCAGGTGAGAATCTGTCTACCTGTCTGGGACTTTGGTTTGGTTTACGTTTTATACTTAAAAGGTATTATTAGTGTTGATATAATATATTAATATATGTAAGTGATATGTGATAGATGAGACAGGTGTAGCACTTTGCTTCATAGTTTGGAATATAAAGTTGACCAAATCCTGCCTTTTGAAATGTAGGTTCCTATAGGAGAGATTTGACCTCTTTTTCTTTTTTCTAGCAAAGCTTTTATTGCACTTTTAGTAACAAGACTGAACTTTTCCAACAGGACATCTAGGAAATTTGGCAACTGATAGGTGTCCATTTTGGCCCTGTGTGTGTGTGTGTGTGTGTGTGTGTGTGTGTGTGTGTGTGTGTGTGTGTGTGTGTGTGTGTGTGTGTGTGTGAGGCAGGGTTGGCCCCAGGTTGGTTTGGCCAAACTGACCCAAGAGCTCATGTCTTCAACTGCATAACGGTATTGAATATAAAACGGCCATGCATATATTTTTATAATTTTATACTCCCGAGTCAAAATAAAAGTTTGCTCTGACACCTGTCTGTCTGTCTGCCTGTCTCTCTCTCTCTCTCTCTCTCTCTATCTCGGTGTCTACCTGTGTGGTCAGTCTGTCAAACTGTGTTATCCAACTGTGTGGATCTAATGGAAACAGCCAGTGATCTGTCTTTGGCAGGAGGCCATCCGGTTATACGTGTGTGTGTGTGTGTGTGTGTGTGTGTGTGTGTGTGTGTGTGTGTGTGTGTGTGTGTGTGTGTGGGCAGACAGGTTGGGTAACAGTGTTCAGCAGAGTGGTTTGGATGGATGTGGAGCTTCCTGTGGGCTATCTGGCTCCGACCCAAACAGATAACTGACTGACCGAGTGAAGCTACAGAAACCAGTCCCATCAGACTGCACACACCAGGAGATCTGCACAGCTGGAACACTTTAAACCTGACATTCAATGTACATGACAGTATTTTATCATTCATTGATGGAGCCTTGCTGAGGGAACCAAATCAAGTGTTAAATGCAGTGAGTCATGACAGCCAGAAACCAAAATAGCTTATCTTCAGTTGTTTAGGAAACTGATGTTAAGGAGTCACACACGCGACATGCACACAGATCATGGATAGAGCGAGCAAAAAAACAAACTGATCTGAATAAAGACTTAAACTAGGATACTAACATGTGTTTTTGACTATATGTTGATAAGACACTGACGTGGAATCAGGGCTGCTACGAAAACATTTTTATTGATGATTGAGCTGTCGAATATTTTCTAGATTTTGAATGAGTTGTTTGGTCTATTAATCAAAGAACCCCAAAATGACTTGTTTTGTCCCAAACCCGAAGAAAATCTGTTTACTGTCATGGAGGACGAAAGAAACAAGAACATATATTCACATTTTAGAAGCTATAATCAGATCATTTTTCCAAGCAGATTATTGGTTGGCAAAATAGGTGTTGATTATTCATTATTTTACAACTCATCAAGTAATTGATTTACAAGTATTACGAAAACTAAAACTGAACATAGCAACATGTTTAAATGTTGAATGTTAAAACTAAATCAGAGAGGGTGGTGCATTGGACACCCTGTTGTGTATGTTGTATACAGAGGTGCACTGCCTTCTAATACATCATTGCTGATTGGATAAACCTCTGACACACCAACTCAACGAGAGAAGCATAGCTCAAACAACGTTGCACAACTTTTCATACAGTTTCAGGGAAACTTGCCCAATTCTGAAACCGGAGCAAAACGGTGCACATGTTTTTAGACTGTTTAGCTTTTAGTTATTAATGGAGTTGATGATAGTTTTTGTTGTACATATTGGTGCAGATGTGCCTTGTTTACTCCCTGTATCTAGAAAATCTGCCATTTTAAAATCAAGTGCAACAGTTCAGGATGAACTCAGGCTAATTTCTAGCTACCTTTTTTCTACTACTGGTTCCTTTTGTGTGAGAAGGGCAGTGAATAATTGGAGACCTGGATGAAGTGTTCTTGCTCTAAAATAAACTGGTTTCTAAGTGCACCATGACTCATGATTAGTGGGAATAATCATTTCTGCATTACACTTTTAATTTTCACTGTAAAAACAAAAGAAACCATCACATTAGTTTGGCTCTTTATCAAACAAAGAGGATTTTTCACATCTGTAGGCCAGAGCATCGGTGCAGCACTACGGTACTTCATTATAATTCGACTTCGTGACCCATTTTGTTTTGATGAAAAAAATAGCAGCTTCTGCAATTTGGATATGCACGTCGTCACATTTTGGTTTCAATAACATTTTGATTAATTGTTCTGCTGCACAAATACTGAGGTTTCATCCTGGTGTCCATGACAAGGATACAGTGTCGAATGCCCTGAACAAAACCAAGATACCTCTGAAACCGGACACACTGAAGTGGATGCCTGTAAACACAAATAACACAACTGCATGTTTTGTGATACAGGTTCCTCGATGTTCCACGTAAACATCTTAAACAAGGTACCCTTACATCCGGGATACTACTGTGCATTTAAACTCATTTTAAACTGGAACTATTAATTCATTCACTTTAAAATCATTAAGTGACAAAACATCAACAGTAATAACAACTGTGAGTTGAGGCTGCGCTCAGATCTGAGGTCTCCATGTTGAACTGAGTGTTCCGATGCTCCTGCTCTGCTGTCCGCCCACACACACACACACACTATCACGCACCAACACGCACCAAACACGCACACAGAGCCTGGACTCTTGGCTCTCTGCAGATGAGCTAACATTAAACACTGCTAATTAATAAGCCTGGGTGCTAATGTTAGCTACTGCCGGACAGCTCAGGGCTTGGCAACCGTTACCACGGGAGACGTTAGTGTCACAGGCGCACGCGCTCACACACACACCTGTAACCAAATAGACCATCGCCATAGCAGACAGGAAAAGAACCGTGTTTTTTCCGAGCAGACTCTTTTCAGTAATTAGTAACCGTTAACACAACAATTAGCATTTACCGTTCAGCCTTTGAACGTTAGCTGGCTAATTAGCTGGTTAGCCGTAACTAGGTTAGTAGCCGTTATTAACTACTGAACCAAACGTTAACAACTCGCTGTTAGCTACTCACCGTCAGCAGTTAGCTCCAGAAGCTTCTTGAGTTACCAGTTTAATCCAACTAGTTAGCCGTTCAATGCGTTAACCGTTGACCGTTAGAGCGGAGTTGGTCTGGTGGTAGTCGCGAGGCTCCTCTCATCAGAATGAGCTCGTTGTCTGTAGCACGCGGACGGTCAGGGGGGCGGAGCTACGTCAACGTAAACAACAGGTCGTTCATTCAACGGGCGGTCACGAGGTCAGCAGCCAAAATCCCAACAGGTGTCAGATTACAAAATCAGAATCAGAGGCTGTACAGCTGCTTCTATATTTTCATTTTTGTGCACTGATATAGAAGACAGTTTAACAAAAGAGAAAAGTATTATTTTAACTTATTGCCAATTTTGTAATTTATGATTTTTTAAAGTAAAACTACAAAAACCAGGCTGTGGAAAATCATCAAAATCGTACTTGAATAAAAGTTTATGAGTATAATTGATTTTGTTATGATGTTTTTATATTATAAATGTTTTTGGATGAATATTAATGCTGCTATAATGTGAATATTGCATTTTACTGCTTTAGATGTTAAGGGTTGTCCTTATTTTAAATAATTTACATACTGTTGGCTGGTTTTATAGCTCTAGGAAATATTCCAGTATTAAGCTTTGTTTCACCACATAAAAAAATAAAATATATAGCTAATGTCAAACAGGTCAAGTCACACACATTATTAATTATCTGCTTTAACGATGTAGCCCAGTTAGTGTTGAAGTTTCCACATGAATGTAGGAGTATGGAAAGTTAACTCGTGATGAAGCCAGATGGGATTTTTTGGGTTGGATTCTAGTTCTTCTGGCAGGAAGAGAAAAGAAACAGTCAACAATCCTGGCAGGGTTTCAAATTAAAAACAAACCGGAGGATATTTTCTGCACATGTGAACTCATTACAAATGTAGAAATAGCAAAAAAGAAGAGCAAGAGATGCAAACTGTTAAACATCCACCTATTTCTCTGGGAGTTTCATAGCAGCAGTGGCACATAGCAAGGTGAGGTCCCACTGTTTAATGCAGAGAAGTAAACCAATAATGAAGAAGCTGCATCTTTGTTTAGCTCAAACATCAGGTTCTAATCTTCATTTGTCCAGTATTTTGGTCTATAAATATCTGCAAAACTAATTAAATCCTCATCAGCTTCAAAAGTGCTTTGTGTGCAATGATAGTTAGCAAATGTTAGCATGCTATAGGCTAAACTAAGATGGTGAACATAATGTAAGACATAATGCTGTACATAGTATATGCTTAACTACAGACTTGGTTTCCTTATTCAGATTACCTTCCCTCACGCAACAAAGTTTTGGAATTAGATTAATAAACTATGAAAATGTGAATATCTGTGTCTGTTTTCAAAGTCATGCATTCAAAGCTCCTGTGATGAGTTTTTATCTGGTTATGAAACAGATTCAATTAATCCTAATGTCTCTATATGAGCTACAGAAGCAAACAGACCACCAGGAAGAAGGCGATACATTTGACTGTTAAAGTAAGCAGGAGGAGATTTTTCATCAGAAAACACGACTCACACATGTAGAGGACAAGATCAGCAAAGAGAGAAGAAACAACTCCACAGGGGGCGCCAAAAACACAACATGAAAATGACTGAAAGTAGCTTTGAAGAGTCAGTGCTTTCATCTGTCAGTGGCCCTGGATAAAACATAAAGCAAGCTGGAGTTATTAGGATGAAACATGTACTTATTAAAGTTCCTGTTAACCCACTTTATGTTTGTTGACATGTTTCAGGCTGGACCAAAGTCACACAAATGGACTGACCTACACTTCCACCCCGACATACTGGAAAATCCATATTTAGGCTTCAAGTCAATATAGTGAACAGCAGGGGGAAGGGTGACTCTAACACACACATACACACACACACATGCACACACACACACACACACACACACACACACACACACACACACAGTAGCATAAGGGAGTGTCCTGTTGGTCAGTGGACAAACAGCGAGACCATCTGCCTCACTGGACCTGCATTTAACAACAACACAAACACTGTATACAGTAAAGAAATGTTCTACTCTGCTGTATTATTGATACCATATGCAATATTTACCTTGTCCAATATTGCCTTTCATTGTTATCATATACAAGTACGTTTAATATCATGTACTGTCTTTACACCCATCATATGGTGCACTATGAGTTTTATGACTTCTTATTATCACTACGTAGTGACTCTTTTCTTCTTAGTTTGCTTCTGTGCTTTTCGTTCTTCTGTTGTTGTTCTATTAGGCACTTCCTCTTTGCATTTGACCCATATACACTTTATATTTTACATTTCTCTAATATTTGGGTTGTTATTTTTGTATGACTCTGATTTTGTTCTGTAACTTTGGAGCAATCTGGCACTAGAATTTTCTTTACTAGAGTTCTATCTGACTGTTTATAGCTACGGAAGCCCTAAGCGGACATGCATCCATACATTTTATTCACTCCGTTTTCAGGTGATCTCCAGATAACGACGCTGCACCACCGTAACGTCAGATGATCATAACTCGTATCTCCAGAGCTGTAAAAGCACCAAACAAACATAGAAACAGGTTTAACTGACCTCATCAGTGTGGGCGATGGCAGCATGGCGTGTCCCGCTCTGTAATATCACAGTGAGCAGCCTGTTGGTCTGTTTTCTAGAGCGACAGAAAATGATCCCGTTATCATGAGAAAACCACTTTTGTTACCTCGAGATAACAAGATCACTAAGTCGAGATCTCGAGAAAACGACTGAAATTACTGGTTATCACGAACAAACAGAGTAAATAAAATGTTTGGATGCATGTCCGCTTATGGCTTCCGTACATATATGACATGAGCCAAAATCTGCGTAAAAACTCTGACACTTTAACATGAATCAAATTTGTCTGAACAAAACCTTGAAATGTTTATGTTATTATTTAACATTTTAGGCCTCGATTTTCACAATGTAGAGAATGAAAACGGGAGACTTTAAGAGTTTTTGAAAATAAATGTTTATTAATCATAATGTGTGATTGTGTCTTTGTCTCACTGTCATTAAATCCAAAAAACAACATCAGAACTGTCTCGTTGCTTTCTGACCTCCTGTCTGTGGCTCCACGCTCGTTGGTTCAAACTGAAGATCTTTAAAATCATCTCATAAATATAAAGTTTCCTGTTTTTAAAAAGACTTTTCTAAAACAGTGGCTCATTGACAACAAACAGGAGGGATCACGTGTGAGTAAATTACATTGAAAGTCAGTCAAACAGCTTCAGCTTGAATGTCTCGGTCGTCATGTTTATTCATGATCATCTGTGAACATGAACGAGCTGCTGACACTCGGCAGTCTGCTTTATGGACTCATTCATATTCAGCTGTTTAATGAGTCTAATGACTCATCTTTAACTTCTGAATTAAGTCTTCATTTATTTTGTAAATGATTTATTATATATACTTATTATATTATATTCACTTATAATTGAGTTAATATTTTTGTAACTTTGGAGGATTCTCGCTGTAGATTTTTTTCAGGGTTAATAAAGTTTAATCTTAGCTCAAATATACAACTAAAGTTTTACCCTCAAACAAATTTCATATATTTATTTGGTCTTGACTTTAAGTCTCATCGTTGTTAACATTTCTACAAGTTTTGGGCTTCGTACTAAAGCCCCAAGTGGACATGCATCCATTCATTCATTCATTTATCCATTCATCTGACGTTCTGGTGGTGCAGCTTTGTTACCTCGAGATAACGAGATAAAGAAGTCAAGATCTCGAGAAAACAACCAGATATTACTCATTATTACAGGAAAACAGAGTAAATGAAATGTATGGATGCATGTCCGCTTAGGGCTTCCGTAGTTTCTCAATGACGTTAAAAAGTTTAAACTGTACGAATCCAGCTAAATTCAGTGTTTTAACGTTAATAAAATAACTTATTTAACTTTTTGTGTGCAAAGATGTAAATTTAAAAGTTGAGTCTGTTTACGTATCTTATTTTGTGTACTTAATTATATCCAGGTTTTTTATGCTCTTGCATTCTCCCCTTTGTTATGTTAACACTGCAATCTGTCACTCTTGAACAAATCAATGTTAATGTTATTTTATTAACAAACGTAATTTAATTCAAACTAACAGGGTTTGTTTCTCTCCAGCAGACTACACAGCAGAACAATTTGGTAAAATGCACAGAAAACAACAGAAGAACAAAACTGCTGAATAAAAACTAAATACGCTGAATATTTTATGGAGTTTGGTTGGTCGTGAAAATGTTTCTGCAGAAGAAACTTGGACCTCCGTGTTTCTGAAGTCCAGCCTTTTACACAAAATGTGTGAAAGTGACACAAAACAGACTGAAGGTTAAACATTTTAATCAAAGTCAGACGTCCTCAGAAAAACGTTTCTTCATGCTTTTAACAAAGTATCAAAGTGAAAATAGAAACTTTCGTGTGCAGGTCCTCGACAACTCAGAACATTATCACACGACCAAATCATCTGATCTCAGGTGAGCTCAGATCAGACCTGCCTGTGTTTTTCGAGGACCTGAACACAGCGTCTGGAGCTGATTTCACTACAGCTGAACTGCTAATAAAAAAGCATCACATTTTTACAACAGCTGAAGAGAAGAGAAGCTTTTCTACAGAGTTAACCAGCCGACAACCTGATTACAAAAGAATTGGGACACTGTTAAACGTACATAACATTTTCAGGCATCAAATTCAGACGTTGTTCTGTTTGCACATTAAATTAAACGTCTTATTTCTGTTTTCAATGATTGTGAGTCAAATATTGGATAAGCAAATTACAGCTTTGTGTTTTATTCACGATTTAAACAGCGTAGCAACTTTTAATGTAATCTGTGTCGTGACCAAATAATCTTTCTATCAAAATAAATCTACAGCTTTATACAGTCTCTTCCACAAGTGTATAAAACATTCATTTACATTTTCTTTTGTCACAACAGAGGAATCATCTGTCAGTGTATCTCTGAAAACTACGGAAGCCCAGAGTGGCCGTGCAACTACTGGGTGCTAACGCGCCAAAAGATTCAGTATTTCGTATTTGTGAAACCTATACTAAATATAAAGCTGTGTAATGTGTTTGTGCATTACTTATGTTGTACGCTAACACAGTCTGGGAGTACGAGGTACATGTATGCGATGCCGGCTGAGTTCAATGTGTGGTGTGAACCTCGTGTGCAATCATTAACGAGCATAACTTCACAAGATGCTCCACGTTCCTCATGTTCGTGCAGGCGGCTGGCTGCTCTCCTGATATTCCCTTCATAATAACACAACTTTATTTTCGTAATATTACGATTTTATTCTTGAAATCAGATTCTTTTTCTTTAACGTGGCCCTAACACTCCGTCATAGCTTCATAATGGGAACTCTTGATCGGCCACGTTTTGAGCTTTCAGTTGCTTAAAATGTCGAGACATCTTTGCTTTCCGGGAGCATGAACACACCTTTCTGTCGTTAACGTAATCGTTGGGCTGTGATCTTATGAAAACGACTTCAAAAAAGTTGTAAGAAGTTTATTAGACTGTTATAACCTCGCGCTGCCCAACGGCTTTAATAAGAAATATTCACAATACTTAATAAGCACCAGCAGAACTCTATCTGTAAGAAGTATTTATATGTACAGAGGTGAATCTTCAGAAAGGTGAAATTCGTTAAGGTTAAACTGAAAGAATCGTTCAGAGCCAGCTCTCTATAGGCGTGAGATGCAGCTGCAACACTACAAAGTGGAGCATTTTGTTACACACACTGTTCCCAAAGGTAAAGAATGAACTTAATGCCTGTTAAAACATTTTGTCTTTGTAAAATAGGAAAAAAAACTTAAATCTAGAAAGGTAGAAGAATTCACAGATAAAACAAATACTTTCATAAAGACAAACAAACACCTGTTCTGAACTGAGTTTGAGAGAAATATTAATCTGTCAACGTTCTGCTGCAGCTCAAATTAAACGTTCTGTGTCTGTGCATCGTGTGTTTACCGTTACTGTGTGAACATGTGAACATTACACTGTACTTGTGCCATCTTTTCTTTTGCTCAAACTATATTGGATGAACTCTCCCTGCTGAAAGGGGGCAATGACGTGTGTGTGTAATACATGTTCAAATTCCTGCTTCCCTACGTCCTATAAAAGCCTGTTCACAACATGTACAAAAAGAAAGAAGCTAGCTTAGCCTATTAGCTTCTTTTGCACCATCTAGAACTACTGTAGCTCCTCAGTCTTTTAATTGAACTGTGCCAGCTTATTGTGACAGAGCTTACAGCCTTGTTTGAGCTAAACATCTGGCAGGTTTCACTCCTAATCTCTCCGACTTCTCTTTGAATACATTTCTGATAAAACTTTGAAATGACTGTGAGCTCATGTTGTATTTGCTCTAGCACGTGCTCTTCCCCTCCTGACAGACTTCAGCAGGTGGGACAATCTTAAACGTTTCAGGGGCAAGTTTAACACGATCACTGACAGAGGAGGCTTTTATATAAACAAACGAGAACGCTACAGCTGGGGAACGTTCTGATCCCCTATCGCATCAGTGTAAAACAAACTGGACTGATTAGTCTTGTTACTAAATCATATCATGTCAAACATCTTTGTATTATGATGAACTAGAAGTTAAACGAAGAAGATGTCTGAATTAGCTACCTAGCCTAACAGCCTACTGATACCTCACACATTTCGTTGCTAGGATTCCTCTGCGCCCGTTCATAACGCTCCTTAAAAATACAAATTTAACTGAAAGATTTCAGATGTATTTACACGTTCAGAATGTCCTGGATGTCAGGCGCGAACAAAAAGCCTCAGAGGAGTAAATGACCCTGTACAGAGTAAACAGAGGGACTGATGGCTAGTGCTAGCCCCGGCTGCTGTGTTAGCGCTCATCAGGCTTGTCGTCACACAAATGGACCTTCGAATCTCCTGGAAATGTTTTTTTTCTTACTAAAAAAAGATTATTACAGTCACTAGCTGTTAGCTTTGTCTGATGCTAATAACACCAACATGCTCCGTGTCAGTTTAGTAACCAAAGTTTAAATTTAAAAGACATCCGAACAGAAAAATGTCATCGAGTCCAAACACTGAAATCCAGTCGTCCCCTCCTGCTGTGTTTCTGTGAAATGTTCTGGTGCCTTTGAGAGAAAGAAAATCTTCAGTCGGTTTATAGAAACAGTTATAATCCTCTTTGTCTGACAGTTCAGCTTTTCTCCACCAGAGAGGGCGCTGTGCTGTGAACAGTTTTATCTCCTGAGTCTTGAGCTCTAAGACTCGTCTCAACAAGTCTGTCTAGTCGCGTGCTCGCTCCCGTCAGCACAGACTGGCAGGGTCAAAGGTCAGGGGTTTAAGGAGAGATAGGTGTCAGCGCCAGACCGACAGGCGTCTCACGGTGCACAGGTCATGCAGCAGCCGCCTGATTCGCTGTTTGAGCTGTGGGAGGCGGGACAAAGGGTCGGGAGGCTCAAGCTCGCCTGAGTGGTCCAACCAGGACTCCAACACTGGAGAGAGAGAGAGAGAGAGAGAGAGAGAGAGGGAGAGAGAGAGAGAGAGAGAGAGAGAGAGAGAGAGACAGAGATGTATTATAATTTTACATTTTGTTCCTTTTAGGAGGGATAACACTTTTTCTGTAACTTATTGTTACACCTAAACATCCCTCGATCTGACACCGTGTCCTAACAGCATGCGAGCGTCAGACATCGCGTAACATCGGACGCTCGCCATCCACACTGCATCCGTCAAACTTACACTTTGATTACGTCAGATAAAACAAACCATATTGCTATCAGCTGTACGCTGGAGACCAGAGGGGTGTGCTATGAAGCAAGATTGGTGTGTGAATGTGATGGATGACAGCAGTGTTACGCGAGATGCTCCCCTTGGTAAAGAAAGCTGACAAGCTCTACTGAACAAGGAAAGTAAAAGAATATCAGGAAACATTTTGTTACTGGACGCTCCCAGCTCCTTGGCAGTCTCCCTGCAGCCAGCTGCCCCTTTATTTAGATTTTTGTTGTGAAATGAGGAGGTATCATACAGGTAACTACTCATCTTCATGATATAACATCTCCTCGTCCTTGTCTACGCGAGCGACAGGAGTGAAAATGGAAACAGGATCAGGATCAAACCGGGGTGCTGCGCAGCGCTGCGTCGCTCGCAGCCAGTTAGGACATTCCAACAGAAAACAAAGTAATTCAACCGATTTTGTCGCTGACGCTCGATCACGTCGCATTCAGTTAGGACACCGTGTTACACAACCAGGGCTGCCTGTTACTAGTCAACCCTCCTGTTAATAATCGATTAAAGAGTCTTAGTCAATTAGGTTTTCACTGGTAGTTAAGTCCCAGATAAAAAAGTAAAGGGATAAAGTCTAAAGTTTAAAGGATTATAACATCCTCTCTCAGCCCTGGAACCCAAACCATTTTATGATGCCTCAGAAGAAATACAGTACATGTTAAAGTTTTTATCTGGTTATAAAAGAGACCCATGTGCAGGACAAGATCAGCAAAGAGAGAAGCGCTTTGTCCACAGGGGGCGCTATAATACACACAACATGAACGATCCTCAAAGGAGCTTTAAATAACAAATATTATGAACGCGTCAACTCACGCCATAAACAACAACTTGTCAGATTACTTCTGTTAAATCAGTGCCCTGAATATTACAATGGTACTGACATAGAAACAGTTTGAATATGGATCATCAGTCAGCTCCGGTTTAAATACAGTTCAAATAATCAGGTCAGAATCTGCATCAAAATCAATCCAGCACATCGAACGGCCTGAACCCGGTTATATAACGTCACTATTGTGTTTTCAGCTTGTTTCACTGCAGCAAAGAGGCCAAACCCCCCACTGTGCGTATTTTGTGTAAATAAAATTGCATGACCGTGTGTGTGTGTGTGTGTGTGTGTGCGTGTGTGTGTGTGTGTGCGTGTGTGCGTGTGTGCGTGTGTGCGTGTGTGTGTGTTACCATCCAGCTCTCGCTCAATCATGTCCATCCTGGCGCTGATCTGCTGGTGAAGAGACTCCACGTGCTCCTGCAGGTTCAGCTGACACTCGGCCACAGACGCCGCACGGGGCTCGGGTGTGTGCGTCTGAGCGTGCGTGTGCTCGTAGCCATCTGTGTGTGCGTGATTCTCTCTTTTTATCCTGGTTGTGTCTATGTGTGTCAGGATGTGTGTATCTGTCGCGGCATCAGCTGGTTTCAGGTTGACGTCTTCAATCTTTATTTCCTGCAGAACCAGAATAAGAAAGCGGCCTTATCATCGGGTCAAAGATGGCCGCCACAGGACACCTTTTTAATGACATGGCAGCAGGATTTCTGAAGATTAGTGCTGCTTTTATGTTTTATAAGACGCCTTTCCACAGCTCTCACTCTCACAGAACCAGCAGGTAAAAATAGTTCCACATTTACCAGAATGAATCCAGAGCCTCAAACTGGTTTTGGGTTGTTTCATAGCAACAGCAGGAGCATGCTCAGTGCTGCTTCTGCTAAAGATCTCTGTGACTCTTTTTAAATCAAACCGACTGAATGATGCATCTTTTTCATCCCTCACGTTACCTGTGCTCCACATGTCTGCAAAGTCACACCAGGAAGAAGCTAATGCCTATCATATATTGAAAGGAAAGCTGTGTCACAGCAGGGCTTTGAGATAAATGCTAACACTAACATGCTGATGATCAGCAGGTACGATTTACAGTTTTAGCTTGCTAACATTTATTAAGTATTATATTACATATTTTTGTATAATATATTTTACCATATTTTGTTTAATTTAAAGTAATATTCTGGGAAATTTTCATGTCTGTTAAGTCTCTCTCTGTCTCTGAATGAGGCAACACAGTGGTGACTGAGCCAATGGCCTACTGATGAAAGCCTTTGCATTTGCAGTATATAAAAAATCACAAGCGGCGCCCAGTTAGTGACGCGTTTTCCATCAGCCAGCAGTGGTTGGTCTGCCAGAGAGGGTAGGCGGAGCTAAGCGGCTGCTTTTCCGCTCTCTGCAAGTGTTGCGAGTAAACAGTAATCTACTATGGCTGAACAAACAAAGAAAAGATGGATGACTACAGATACAACTTCAACAAGAAGTGACAAGCCAAAGAAGAAGAAACAAACTCGACGCTCAGATGAAGCAAACAGTCTGAAAAGGAAAGCGACCGTCAGCCAGGAAAATCAAGAGTTACAACCGGAGCCGACCGTGGACGTCTGGTTAATTAAGTTTACTCTTGTAATTACCATTTATCACCATTAGTTGCCGCCAAATAGAATTAAACTGAGATCTTCGAGATTGTCAGTTTAAGTTCATTGAAAGTAGAAATATTGCTGTTCGCCTGCGTTCTATTCCCATATTCAGTCTTTTTGCATCAAACCAACAAGATCTGGGGTTCAGATCTGGATTGGGCTGGCCATGACATGCAGAGGGAGCTGCTGATTTAGGGAACATTTGAAATGGTCTCTTATTTTTTCCAGAGCTGTCTGTGGGAACCTACTAAACCCTGATTCTGATTAGTTTCTCTTAGTGAGACGTATCCACACTTTGTCACAGGTGCAGTCTTTGCTGTTACTGTTTGATATGTAAAAATGTGGTTAACACTGATGGCAATCAAAGACCAAAAAATTGCAGCCAATTTATTAAATTGGTAATCAATGGCCGCCTGCGCACCCGGCTGAATCAAATGAAGCCTACGTTTAACTTGAATAAAATCTGTCCAATCAAAATAATGAACAAGCTGATCAAAGTTTATCAGAATTTACAGGACGTCCACCTGTGAGTAACAAAAAGATACTCGGTAATCATAATGAGCTCTTCAAACTAAACCTCCAGTATAATTGTCTGGTCATCGTATCTGGTACTGGCCCCGTCTGTGCAGCCAGCAGCTTAAACACGATGACAGAAACTAGATCTGTACGTCAAAGATTTATATTTCATGTAACTGGACTCAGACATGTGGCTGCTGCTTCCTGTCAGCTTTTACCTTCTGCTCAGTGTCCTCCTCCTGCTTCACTGCAGCCGGCTCCTCTGCTTTCTCCCATGATGCTCCAGGCTTCTGGTAGCAGTGCTCACTGCTGACGTAACAGAGGGGAGGGTCTCCTCTCGGGCTGGATGTAAACCTCGGCCCCTCCTCTCTTCTCCATGGTAACCTCCACAGCTGCAGATCGGGGTGGGATGGAGAGCTGCGGATACAAACAGGCAGATTAAATAACCTGTTTGTCTCTGAGGACGGAAACGGAGTCTCTGCTGTGACTGTGACTCACTGTAAGAGGCTGATCTTGAGCTGCAGCCCGCTGAGGACCTGATTGAGGCCGTGTGTGTGCGCCAGCAGGCGGCTGGTGTGTGAGATTTTGGAGGCGTTGATCTCCGAGTAGTTCTCCTTCACGCACGACAGGCCGAACATGTGACCAGATATCAGCAAATCAGGTTCTGACAGGAAGCGCTGAGCCCGCCTCCAACCTGAACATGAGAGTTACAGATAGAAAACAGGATGAGACACACACACAATAAAAAACAGCATTAACTATGTAGCTCTTGTCAACAAAACAGATGGAATTTGAGGATCACTGTACCTGCAGTGTGTCTGCAGTAGTAGCAGATGTAGTTGTGAGGGACGTTGTCTTCATATAAACCCATACAGGTGCCATGCTGCCAACACAGACACGACTCGCACTATACGCACGCGCACACACACACACACACACACACACACACACACACACACACACACACACACACACACACACAAAGACAGAAAGGTTACATGAAATCTTACAGATGCAACACTGTTAGAGATTGTTTAAAACGTGAACTTTGTTATGTGTAAGAATTATCTGTGTGTGTGTGTGTGTTTGGGGGGGGGGGGGAATGTTACCTGGATCATGAAATCATTCTCCTCGTCCACCTCGCACACACACCTCACAACCTCACACTCTTCTGTATCCATAGAAACAGGCCAAAAGGGCGTGTCCTCTCCACTCTCTGCCGTCAGAGTTGACCAGTCACTGCCGTCCTCGACTGAAAGAGAGGAGACGAGGTCAGAGACGAGCCACCAATGTCTGACTTCGATCGACTGTGCACAGTTTTATTACAAGTGTGTGTGTGTGTGTTTGCGTGTGTGTGTGTGTGTGCGTGTGTGTGTGTGTGTGTTCCCACCATGTGTGTGTGTGATGGGATTCTCAGAGGACAGCTTCAGAGTGATTGGAGGTCTGTCTGAGTTCTCATCATCACTGCTGCCGAGTCCTGACGAGAAGAAACAAACAGCACAATAAGTTGTCACACCAAAACCAACATTATTATAATACTAATAAAAATACACTTTTATTTTATTAATCAGCTACAACAGACTTTCTAAAATCTGCTATGTGGGTGAAAAGGACAGGTGCAGGCAGGTGTTCAAAAAAAGGAAGTTAGTTGTTGTTGTTGTTGTTGACTCACATATCAACAGTTATGGTTTCACTATCAACTACGGTAAGATTCCCACAGGGTTAAAACTACTACTTTAAATTAAAATTATCCTTCAATATTGTTATTGTAAGTGTGAGACAACATGACAGAAAGGATCCCTACAGAGATAGACCTTTGTGTTACAGAGGAAGATGATTGTTTTAACCACAAACAGACGTTACATCGCTCTCTGCAGACACACCAGACTCCACTAACAAAAACAGTGATTTTATCCTGCTGGTCTATCCCTGCATCAATCATGATTGTTACACAAATATTATGTTAGATGCAATAGAACCATTTAAAACACCAAAGTCACACAATAATGCAACAAGCAAGAGAAGAGAATGATGTTTATTTAACCAAAAAACCAGCTGTTACATCGCTCTCTTCAAAGCCACCAGACTCCATTGAAAAAAACAGTAAATTTACCTCGCAAAACACTAAAAGCAAGTACACGACAATGCACACAAATTAATTGATCGAAGCAGCGGTAGACCAGCAGCTCCTGTGTTCTGCAAGGCAAAATCACTGTTTTTGTAAATGGGGTCTGGTGGCTTTGAAGCGATGATGTAACGTCTGTTCCTGGTTAAAGAAAAATGCATCTTGCTGTTTAACGAAAGGATGTAACTCTGTAGGGACCCTTTACGAAAACCCAAAAAGCTGGGTTGACAGTTTTTGATATTTTCTTTCATGCTCACTGACTCTCACCTGAATGACATCTCCTCTTCTTCTTCTTCTTTTTCTTCTTCTTTAGTTTCACTCTCAGGAAGTTTTTCCTTTCCCTTCTGTCCTGTCCTCCTGTTTTCTCCCTCACTCCTTCCCTCTTCATGTCTGCTCAAAGACATGAAGGTCAGAGTTGTATTTATGCTACAGTTTAAAGCAGATTAAACACATTTAAACCACATTTTAATCCTACCTGTTCCCACGATGCTGTGCTCTCTGTCCACATGCTGGCAGGTGTTGTCCTGGTCCTCACTCCTCCTCTCTGACATAAAGTCGCCCCCCTTGGATACTGACCTCTTCCTCCTGTAACAACAGTCAGTTTTAAACACAACTTTCCTCCTGTTAACCTCCTTTTAAAGCTTTTACTCTGGGGTTTGAACCATCATCCTGACCTCGGAGGCTCCTGCTCGCTGCCTTGCTCGTCCAGCTGCTGGTCGGAGTGGTAGTATTTGATGTGGTAGTGCAGCAGACTGGCCTTCCTGAACGACTTGGTGCAGCCGGCTGCGGGACACTTGAAGGGGTTGTGGTCCAGCTCGATGGAGAGAATAGGAGGAGGCTGGTTCTTGATCACCCTGTACACTGAGAGGAGGGAGGAGCAGCAGAGGAAAGGAGGCGTGAATATCTAAAACTCAACTTTATAATCTTGTAAAAACATATTTTCAGCAGATTGGTGCTACTGTAAATCAACATGTTGCCGAACTTCTTGTGGTTTTGTATCAGCATTTAGACTGCAACACCTTAAATCACAGCAGTGTGTGCTTTGTATGCTACAGTATTTGCTGAATTTAATAAAAGGAGCATTTGCATGTGTTAAAATGATACCTGCAGCGTGTCTATGTTTGTGTTAAAGTAGAGTTTAAAGTTTAATAGCGTGTGTATTGTGTGTGAGTGCACTTACATGGTTCTCTGCTGAACTTGTGTGTGGTGGGCAGGTGAGCCTGACGCTCCAACAGGACGTCTGAGAGATTAACAACACAAAGATTAAGATGCTAAAGAGCTATTAGGCTACTGACAAGATAAACATCAGTTTCAGCAAGTTTGTGATTGAATTAACCAAAATATTAAATGAGATTTGATTCTTTATTTCACCAGACAAACATTTATTATTTGGCCTCTTTCTCTGTGATGAAAATGAATAAATCTACCCGTTTACAGTGACTCTTTTTGTTATAATTAAATGTAACTGCTTTAATAATCATAAAAATAACATTATTTATAGAACACTTTTCAAAAAGTTACAAAATGCTGTATAATGCAATGACAAACATGGACCTGGGTAACGATATGTGGCGTGTATTTCATTGTATTGTGTAAATAAATGTAAAAATCTAAACATTGTTTCACACTTCTTAATTTTACTGAATGCCCGCAAGACACAATCTGAATGTCGTCAACAGTTAGCATGTAGGATTGAACACTGGCTGTTCAACGGAGGGGCTTAGCGAGTCACCATGAACCTAACGAGCATGTCTTTGGACTGTGGGAGGAAGCCGGAGTACCCGGAGGGAACCCACGCATGCATGGGGAGAACATGCAGACTCCTCACAGAAAGGCCCACTACGTCTGAACCGGGATTTAAACCAGGAACCTTCTTGCTTTGAGGCGATGGCGCTAACCACTGCACCATCATTCAGCCCCCTGTGTGAACAAGGGTATTGTTATATTTTCCTCCATTCCCTATGATTTTCTATTTATCCCATTATTAAGTGTATTCATTAAGTCTTTGGATCAATCTACATTTAATGATGAAACATTTAACTCTTTGAATCTTTACCTTCGTTCACACCAGACAGAATAAATACACCGTTAGCTTTAAATCACGTCTTTACATCGATGAGTGCTGCTTCACATCATCTGAGTTGTCCTGGACAGAATGATGCAGAATCTGATGTTTACCTTTGTCGATGTGGGCGGGGTTGGGAGGACCTGACTGGGCGGAGTCAGCTGTGATTGGCTCGTTCTGAACTCCACTGCTGCCGCCTGTAAAAGAAGCATCTCATTAGCATTAGCAACATCGTAGACACTGAAAGCTCTGCAGCGTCTGGAGAGACTGAGGCACCAATCAGGGCAATTAATTTACCCACAATCCATTTCAACACTTCTTAAGTCTTTACATTAACAGAGGGAGGGTGGTGGGGGTCAGAGGTTGTGTAACTTACTGTCATCTGTTTTCCTCTTTGCCGGTGGATGGGAGGATGAAGGTTCTGCCTTCCTCTTCCTCTCCTCCTCCCCTTCCTCAGCTCCTCCCTTCTCTTCTGACATCACCTTCTCCTCCATTTCCTCCTCCTTCTTTTCCTTCTTCTCCTCCTCCTCCTCACTCTCTCCTCTGTCCTCCTCCTCCCCCTCTTCCTCCTCCTCCTCCTCCTCCTCCTCCTCCCCACTCTCCCCTTCCTCCCATCCCTCGCTTCCCACCGCACTCTTCTCAGATCGGGACTTCTGAGTAAAAACACACACAGAGAAGAACACACAAACAAAAAACTAAGGTGACTGGTGAAGCCATTCAGATGACGACCAATGGGAATGAAGTATTTCTTACTTCCTGGAAGGGTTTGACCTTGGTGGGCTTCACAGTCCGGACCACGCCATCATAGAAACGCACTGTGTAGGAGTCTGACACACACGAACACAAATACACAAACAAGCAAAGCGGTTTAGCAGTTTTGATCATGTTGTTTAAACATCACAGCAATGTGTCCAGCTGCTAAAAGTCTAAGTCATGACTTCAGTCCAACCATTCAATCACCAGGAGAAGGATTTGTCCCATTTAGACCTCGACAAAATAACTTTTCCTCAGTGTTTTATATACTGGCAGAGAAAGCTAAGTTCTCCTGCTTGCAGAGCCGTGCAAGCAGTACCTACATGTCCCAGGATGCATTGCATGTGATCAGTAACGGCCTCCACCTCACAACGCTTCAGCTGTATCCTCTGGTTTGAAAAAATACTGCTGAATAACCAGTCAGCAAAAACACTGAATTATTATCTACTCATATTTTTGGATGCCTTTTTGTTCCTAGTGATGTTTTAAAGCTAGTTTGCAATACAAGGGAAGGCAGAAATAGTCAGTACTTCTTCAGGTACACTAACTAGCTGGTGCAAAAAGAAAAACAGACTTATATAATAACAGAGACAGAGAGAACATTTGCAACAAATGCAGGCTTTTTCACACTTTGTACCTCTCCCTGATAGACAGATAAGGCCTAAAAACAGTAAAATGTCCCTTTTAAAGACAAAAAAAACAGCTGTTGACAACTTAATTGATTGATCTAATTATTTCAGCACATATTTACAGCAACATATCGGTTGTATAAGATTAAACTGAGCCTCACCGTCCCTGTTGACTCTGAGGATTTTGGCCGGGTAGAAACGACAGTCGGTCCAACAGGCCAGAACCTTCGTACCTGAAACAAACCTCTGAGACAGAGAGGGAAGAGAGAGTGAAGTTAAACAAAGTCAACAGGGAAGAAGAGTAAATATAAAAATTCAGTGACTCTGACACTGATGGTTAAATATCAGAACAGTTCAGATGTAGACATACAGTTGGTCTATCCTACACAGACACACACACACACACAGACACACACACACACACACACACACACACACACACACACACACACACACACACTCAGTGTGTCGTACCGGCTGTGCACACGGAGGATTCAGGCCCTGCCTCCTTAGGCTGACTCGCTCCAGAGGACGCAGAAATGGTGAGGTCCACTGGAACCATTCATTGTGTCGACGGCTCCACTGACGGTAGTGGATCAGGACCTGCTCTGTGTCGTAGTCGATCTTCTCGATGGTGGCCGGGTACCTGATAGGGCGAAATTTTTAAAGTTAGCGAAACTGTTTCTAAAGATAAAGTGAAAAGAGGACGATTAAAGAAAAACAAAATAATTCAAGTGTGTGTCACAACAGCAGACTATTTATTTTGTGTGTATTTGTGTGTGTGTGTGTGTGTGTGTGTGTGTGTGTGTGTCTGTGCGCGTGTGTTTTGGTCCATACCAGTTCTTGTGGCGGTCTCGTGCCTCCAGCTGAGCTCCGACCTCAAAGGTTATTCCTGATCTGTCAGGAGGAGTCTTCATCTGGCATAAAACCGAGAAAACGTCCAATAAAACGTTTTTTTAAAGCTAATTAATTATTTGGAATTTAGTTTTTGTTTTACTGCAGTAAAATACAGGTAACATTCTGACAAACATGCGACACATGTTTCAGTTAAAATGTACTTGTACAAAAGCTCAGTGTCAGGTTTCACTCTGTTTAAACTGAGCTCGAGCAGTCATGCAAATGTTTGTGCCGTTAAGTAAAACCATTGTCTTTAACACAAATCTGTCCTACAGGCTAGCCACAACAGCAAAATACCGGAGAAAATTTGCATTGTATTTTCAGTCTGTGTAAATGCACAAATGTGCTGCTTTGCAAGAATGCTTTCCTCTGTATTTGTACCTGTGGTGTCAATGGGGCATTTCACATCATTGTTTTTCCTGTATAGACAGAGCTTCTAATGACACAGTAGTAAAACTGCCATTGTTTTTGCTTGTTTATAATGTACAACATAATCAGCTTTAGTTACCAAATATATGTACTAATGCAAGGAATCTGTCCGGTCTTTTTTCATTGTTTCAAATGAAATTCCACAAGGAAAATATTTGTGTTCAGTAAGTATGTCAAACAACATTAAAAAAAATCACCAATGACCAAAAACATATATAATAAATGTCCAAATCTTCATAACTGCAGGAGTCTCCTTGGCCTTTTTATGTGAAATCTTAGTCATTTGTTCAATAGCAATCAGCAACAAGTTTAGACAGAATTCAAATTAAAATGTCAATATCAAGTTTTGCCATCTCATTCAAAGTTTTATTTGCACACTGCCTATAAATTTCTTAAATAAAAGTTCAATTTCACCATCATTATGGCACGTACTGTATATGCTAAAGAGTATAATGAATACGCTTTAAATCAGCTCGGTTCTTTTTCACTTTAATTTTGGCGATAAATATGCGTTTTTAAACTTCACATTAATTTTATATTATATTAATAGCTTATGTGTATGTATTTAGCGGTCATGGACTTCCAAAGAATGTAAACGTCATTCATATCATTGTAATAATTGCTTTTACTGTGATCTTACCTCATATGTTTACATGTGACCAATAAACTCGATTGACTGATGGATTGCCCCCAGGAAGCGCGCTACTTTGACAGCTGTGATGTCGCGAGCGCGCGCTTCAGCTTACATCTTCGTCCTGCTGTTAAAATCTTTCAAACATAATGGAGAGAATCGTAGATGAAAATCGCTTAAAGTTGTATGGTTAGAGATATGTTGATATTATAACCAGTCGAAGGCGATATAAAAGTTGTTTCAGTTGGTTTTAAACATACGTCTACTTGACGTGATGACATCTCACAAATGACGTCGACAATGTCTGCGATATATAACGGTTACAGCCTAACTTTTTTTTTTACTTTAGTTTTACATAAAATGCAACAAATCAACAAATTTAGTCCTTATTAAAAGAGATATAACGTGCGTTTATAAACGTCAAACCGGATCCGTGTGTAATCAATGAAAATAACTCTTAAAGGGCTGCTTTTGACATTTCTGTGTCTGATCTGTTAGTTTCTTTTGTGAACGAAGCTAATTGGCTAACAAACCGCTAACGACTTCTATGCAGGATTTTGATTGGTTGCCTTTGCAGTCAGTAGAGGACAGAGTACCGCCCCTCGGGAGCCATTTGGATATTTGACAGTGGCTAAAAATGCTAAAGCTATCTGTGTTACTGTTAGCTTCAAAGAACACAAACCAGTGACACAAGACGAAACACAAATTGCTTCTGAAGTACACTAACGCTTATTACATTTGCATTGTAAAACACACAACAAAATGTTTATAGTAATTCATTGAGCTTGACCAGTTAGACAGAGTTGTATCTCTTTCCATTGACTTTGAATAGATAAGCTAACGGAGCTAACTGCTAGCCTCTGCTGAGGTGAACTAGCTCAGTCTGAAGTCACAGTGACAGCTGCAAGAAGAGAAACGTTTTCTTTTAACTAATGATCTGTCATGTAAGCGGAAACCTATATAAAACCGCCCATGCTGTTTAAATTTAATTTTGAGCGTTTACTGAGTAAATAAGTATCACAAAAGCTTGATTACCTCTCGCGCTACTTGTGCACTGCACTCTTTAGTACTGGGATAGCCATATAGCGCATGCGCGGACGGAGATGTTCAGCTGGGTTGTGTTTATCTGTCTGTCTATTGGAGGATTGTGTTTTGGGTTTCCATGTTGGCTTCCATCTCTTTGTTTAGTAAAGAAGAAATGCCTGTGAAAACAATAATACAGAGGAATACATAGCTGAAAAGATGGATGGGCCCTACTTTATAATGGGGATTTTAAAGGATTGAAGAACAATTAATGGCTAATAAAACATTTGTTAAATAAGATCAATCACAAGCAAGCTTGAGAAAAATCTGCAAAAATCAGCACAGACACTCTGGAAGTAAATACATTAATCAACAACTTTTTTTTATCCCTTACAAATGTAGACTTGCTCAATAAAACCCTTTATACTATTTCAACTGCACATGCTACAGTGTCAATAGTTTATATTGTAGTTATAAAACACTATGATATAGTGAGTAGAAAAGATATTTTTTCTACATTTGTCAACATCTGTGACCCAGCCTTCATAAACCATTTGTCATCATGAATATATAATATATACATTTTAAATAAGAAAATACAATTGTTGACAAATATTGTGCACCAACAAGCACTTTAAAATGTCATAATATCTGTTTACAACTGCATTACAGTGTTTAAGCTGTTTAGTATGTTTTATTACAAGTCAGGAATCTTTCTGTAATGATGATAACAAATTCAAACAGCAGGGTCAAAATTAAGTCTCTTACCACAAATATGTTCACAACAGAGAACATCAGAGGCTTCATGTCCAGGCCTGACGAGGAGGAACGTGTCCGTGCTTGTCCAAAAATATCTCAGACTGTTTTACTAAATAAACTCTCTCTGGTCACCTGATGTGCAAACAGTTTCAAGAATCCAGACTAAACAAGTAGAGCAGCATGTTGTGACTGAGGAAAGAGGAGTATCCTGTTTGAACCTTGACCTCAGGTTTAATATTTGTACTGCACATTCTTCACCACCTTCGATAATATGGATAATAAAAACTAAAACCAGTACTCCAATAAAAACATTTAATATATTATGTCACACTTTTTATTGAGGTTCACCATTGCCTTGTTGCCTATTAGCATACATATTCATAGTATAATTGGCTAATGTGATTAATGTGAAGAAGTCATGAGTCTGATTTTAGGAGGGGGGCCAGTCGAGGGTCGTGTTTCAGCTTCTTATCCAGATCAGAGTATCTCTGAGGAGCTGCTGCCTTGTGCCTGAAACAAACACACATAAATAATTAAGTATACAAACACACACTGTTCGGATAAAGAGTTCACTGCCAAGATACTCGCCGTTCATTTTCTGCTGTTTTAGGCACCAGTTTAACATCTTTTTATGACTTCAAACTATAATAAATTAATAAATTCGAAGATATTTTAAGCTAATTTCATTGTGTGGATTTGAAACTTCTGATGACCTGTGTGGTGTGTGGTGTGTGTGTGTGTGTGTGTGTGTGTGTGTGTGTGTGTGTGTGTGTGTGTGTGTTTGCGTACATGCTGAGGCGTTTCTTGGTGACTTGTATTCGCAGAGTTTTCTCGATGCAGTAGGTCTGGTACTCTTCCTGCTGGTTCTCTGTCATGGTCAGCTGGTTCTTCTGGTACCACTGCTGCTTCCTCTGCAGCTCCCGTGTGTCCTGAAGCAGATTTATATCTTAGAAAATGGACCATTATAGAAATCTTGAGTTAAACTTGTGCTTCACCTTTTCGTAGCGTTCCTGAATGAGGTTGGCCTGCTCCACCAGTCTCTGTTTAAACTTGGCCAGACAGTCCTGGTGCAGCTGCTTGGCCTCTTCGGAGTTCAGAGTCTTGGGGTTGTCCAACCGGATGAGGAGAGGAGCGAGGAAGTCATCCTTCTTCTCCTGCAGCCACTGCTGCTCCTCTGCAGCCAAACGCTCCTGCAACAGCACAAATCATCACCGACATGAGCGTTCTGCTTCCAATTAAAGCAAGCCTGATTGATTGTATCGAACATTTGTAGGACAAAAGTGTGTTTGGCTGCTTAAAGAGAATAATGGTGTTCCAAGTGAATTATGTGGAAGTTATGAATGAATTTAGGGAATTGGAAATGTAGGATGGATTGAGTGATTAGATAAAAAGTTAGGGTAAAAAGATCAAATACATTAGGGTTAAATTAAGTCCTTTTTATCAGCCCGGTGTGGCTTCATCGTTGGACAAATAAACACCTGACTTAAGCAGAAGCAAATAAAGGTTTAAATAACTGTAACAAACATATTTCATTGTGAGTCTCAGAGAGAGAGAGAGAGAGAGAGAGAGAGAAAATTTGAAGTCATATGATTTAAACAAAAAACAAATCATTAACTAATATACTTTAACTGCTTTATAGGCACATAAATCCAGTGTGCAGAGTAATCAAATATATTCATATCGCTGTCTCTCCCTGTGTCTCTCTCGCGCTCCCTCAGTTCAGCAGGTTGGCAAGATCAAATTAGTGGTTTAATTATTTTATTATGGTTTATTAATACAGGTACAAATCAACAGTTGTCTTCTTTGCTGTGGCAGAGTACAGGCCTGTGCTGACACCTCTCCTAAATATAAGCAGGTTGAGTTCAGCGAATAAATAAAAACCACAGCTTGAACTTAGGAAGTTCACTTTTCTTTAAATATCAGCTGTCAAATTGGGCATCTGATAAAGCAGAGTAACCTGAATGGTTTCAGTGTGTGTGTGTGTGTGTGTGTGTGTGTGTGTGTGTGTGTGTGTGTTTGTCTCACCAGTTCCCGCCTCTGGCTACGGGCTTTGGCAACTCCAGCTGACGTCCACGGTGAGATGAAAAGCTCGGTGACTCCCTCCTCCTGCTGTCTGCAGGCCACGATGTCTTGCACCTACTCACACAAAAGCAGAAAGAACAATTCACATGTTTTTACTTATAGGGTAATTACGTTATTTTCTAAAACTGGATCATGTGTTGTTGTTTTTTTAGCAGAGATTGCTTCAGCCGGCAGCGTGGACCCATAACCTTCTTGTTGTTTCCACTGACAGGCTCAGATTGTTATTCTAAGTGTGTGACAACATGACAGAAAGGATCCCTACAGAGATAGACCTTTTTGTTACAGAGGAAGATGATTGTTTTAACCACACACAGACGTTACATCGCTCTCTGCACACACACCAGACTCCATTCAGAAAAACACTGATTTTACCGAGTAGAACTTGGATGTTGTTGTTTGCTGACTAACATCTGTTAGTTTGCTGCAGTTATTAAGTGTTATTGTTAGTTCACAATAACACATGTTCCTTCTTCGTTCGCCCTCAAATGTCATTCTTAAAGTCGGATAAATATGGGATCTGAGCTGCTGGTTGGGACACAGCTACATGGTTATTCCACTGACACTGATGACACGGTTACCTCTTGCTTTGACTGTTTAACTTGGAGAACCACCTCCTCCTCGTCCTTCTGCAGAGCCTTCAGCATCTCATACATAGACAGGGCCGTAAGAGGCTTCTCAGAGGGATCGACCTGACAAACAAATGCACACACACACACACACACACACACACACGTTATTTCATAGCATATGATCCGAGAGGCAGCTCAGGGACTTGATTGTCATCTGTACCTGGAAGCCCGAGACCATGTCAGGTCTAAATTCCTCGGCCTTCTCGGCCTCTGTTGACTCTCGTGGTTTGATGAAGCTCCTCTTCGAAGGGATGACCCGTTGATCCTCTAAGTGATACGTTATCTCAATCCGTCTTTGAGCCCAGAGGAACACTCGCTTGGCCACGTCTTCATGCGCAGTTTTAGATGTGTTCCTGTGGAAGCATTCCACCACTTTCTGCTCAGAAAGACAGACAGACACTTTATTATCCTCTCCTGAGCTTATGATATAATCTATATCATTATATGTTTAATTGAAGGTAAAACAGCTCCAATGTGAGTGTTTGCTCCTGGTCTAAGTTTTTGTTTACCAGTAGCCATTGGTCATTCAGATCATCTGTCCCATCAGACTTGTGTGGATCAAAGAAGGTGTGGCGTTTGTACAGGAGGTCGCTCCGGCCCTCGAAGAACTCCGTCATTTCACCAGGCGACTCCACCCTCCGCACCAGATCGTCAACACGAGCTCTGCTGAACTCCATCTCACGCTCTGTGTCTGTGTATCTGTGAACTGAGAGGAACAAATACACCATCACTGAGGAGGCTGACGCAGGTGGAGATTAAACCTCAGTGACTCAGAGAGCTTTTCCTTTTTTCTGGGCTGTATGAAACCAAAGTAAATGTTTGTTGAATATGTTCTGTAGTAGTAACAGGACAACACAGAGAAGTATTAACAACATATGATATAACAGGAGGGTGCACAACCTGCTGCATGCATGTGTTGATTTTTATGTAACCACTAGGGGGAGCCAAAGTCAGACATTTTCAAATTTACTTTAAAACTGCCACTAAAATTATTTAAAAATGATTTGTTCTGTTAAAGTTAAGTGATTTCTGCTCTGTTAGGGGTCTCTTAATACATCCAATAATATAAGATGTAGTTAAATGATGTCGTGAGGTAGCGTGGGATCATGGGAGTTGTTGTCTTTATTGTTAAACAACCACCATTGCAGATGAAAATCTCTGGTGTGACTCAGACAGAGATCACGTGCACGGAGGAGGTCATATGTTAAAGTTGGTTATTCATGTAATGGTACTTCTTCACTCTCTGACGTATCATCTGGTGTTTGCCCCGATGTGAGGAAACCAAATGAAAGCATGAATTAAAGTTTGAATTTCTCTAAAAGTTGTTGGAAACATTTAGGATACTGTAAATGCACAAGTCAACACAATATATGAAACACGTCGAGACGCTTTTAGACATTTCATGGCTGAAATGCTTCATGTTTAACCTTCAGTGACAGTTGACTTCAGATTTTCCTATTGGAAACATTTAATTCTTGTTCGAATCTGTTTAGTGATTTGTTTGTAATGCAGGTTCGTTTCCTGTTAGTATCCGTCATGAGGTCGTAGGGTCACTCTCATGTGTGATGGTAACCCCTGGGGCAAACAGGGAGCAGAGA
Organism: Semicossyphus pulcher; assembly: GCF_022749685.1. Taxonomy (NCBI): domain Eukaryota; kingdom Metazoa; phylum Chordata; class Actinopteri; order Labriformes; family Labridae; genus Semicossyphus; species Semicossyphus pulcher. Next base: position 31,163,020 of record NW_027211637.1, read on the forward strand.
AATGTGTGTTTCTGCAGCAGAGGGTCGTTCAGTCTTTCTCCTGTATGAAGTCTGCTTCTTGCGTGCAGAGAGGCGAAATATACTCCGAGCTCCGTGCCATGCACGCCTGTGTGAGCAGCAGAGCCAACAGGGCAGAGAAGAGACCCTGGTGCATCAGAGGGAGGGGGCCGTGAAGCCCAACATACTTTTCGGAGGGGTCGCAGCTCAAAAAGGTTCCTGTAAACACGATTGTACTAGTTTCTGTTTCTCATAAGTTTATGACTTTTTTTTCCAGTGGAAAATTTACGACTTTAATCTCTTAATTTTCAGGTTTGTTCTCTGAATATTTCTCTTCTCCTCCGCCACCATTTGCCACAACAAGCTTTGTGAAAAGTTAATTTTCTTAAATGTTGACCTCTTTTCCAAATAGATTCGACAACCTTTCTGTTTAGTTGCCACGTATGGAAATTGAACTATGAAGTAAAAAAGCCAGTGAAAGCTAAACTTCAACTAAAAGCAAAATATTTTAGAAGATCCTCCTGGAGCTGTTTCACCCACATGCATGATTTTTAAACCTTTTCTTATCTGCTTAGAAACTTTTCGTACCCGGTTTGGAATCGGGGCATGAGTGAGGATGAAGAAGTGTTGTTCACATTAACCTCTGCCTCCTGCACAGGTAGTCTGGGTGATCAGCTCGGACTTTGGCGTCTTGTTGATGTGAGACTCACATAAAAGGTGGAAACGTCTCCCGTGTTTGAAGCGTTCTGTGGTGACGTTGTCGACCATGTTGACCTCTCTCTCCTGCAGGTTGTCCTTCCTGTGCTGGTACCACTCCTTCACGCTGACGGCCTCAGTGCCTTCAACACACACGCACACACACACACACACACACACACACTCAGACATTTAAAGGCTTAAATGCCTTGAAGTCACGTTTTTCTCCATACAACACTCACAGTCGAGGTCTTTGTAAGTCGTCATTCGTGTGATCAGTCCGTCTGACATCAGGTTCATTGCAAACCTCTCCAGCTTTGCTCTCCTGTACTGAGTCACCTTCTTCTTTCCTGGCCAGCGGTTCTCCAGGTCTGAACAAGAAATGAACGACAGCATTATGAGGCCTGTGTTTGGGTTGGAGAAGGCATCAGTGTCAGTCCATGCGTAGGATCCATCACGGCTGCAACATGATCTTTCATCTTGGACCAAAACATTTTGCACCTTTTAGTCATTTAGACACAAAACATGTCAAAGTTTTGAAATACAGAATTTCCATTTAAGATGTTACATGTTTTTGTCCTGATGCTCTAATGTTGTGTTGGTCTGTGTGCTCTGAACTTAAAGAAATGGCTTCTCTTCTTCTTTTTGCTGATATTGGCAGAGACTCCTGTAGAGGTACGCTACCTTTTTTTGTGATATTGATGCAGCTGACCCAGGACCTAGGCATCTCAAAAACCCGGGGCTGCTCCTCCTGCCCCTGCAAAACAAGCAACAGCCCAGTGTTGAGTTTACAGGAACATGACCGTAAATTCTCAAATAGTGGGCGGGGCCTTTATTTACCTCGGCTGCAGAGGGTACCAGGCTTTAATATGAAGCAGGCTCATGTTAGAGACAGGCCGTTATTTCTAACTCCCTCTGTGCATGTGCTCATATTTTAGTATGAAGCCTCAATGTTCTATGACCCGCTCTGTTTGCGCTGTTTTTTTCCAGTACCTGTTCTTTTCGGATCGATGTTCAAGCTCTAAGCTAGATCTAAAATTCAGAGATAAATTCTGACACTGTGTCACGAAAGCCGTTCAGTGTTCAGATTTCCCGACTTCCTTGAAGGCATCAAATCGATCCGACCTCCATTCAACACAAGTGCATTTTAAAAGTCGTTTTCTTCTCCTCTTGAGGACCTGACAAAGCTTGCATATTTACTTTTTATGCATTAATGTGCATCGCAATGATGTTGAAGTTTTGGCAAAGGTAAGACTCGTTAATTAAAGTCAGTCACAAGAAAAACGGTTTCTTTTTCTGTCACAATGCAGCACACGGTCGTTTATCGCTAACTGCTCCGGTTAGATCCAACCCGCGGTGACTAAAACAGCACTTAGATGAGTCGTCCACAGCAAAGTGTTGATTTGTTATAAGAAACATGATTGTATGATTATTGTCTCATATTAGCAAATAAAAAGAAATGAATCGCTCATAAATAATTCTAAAAAACATTCAGAAACGATTTGAATTGACTTTTTTTTTGCACACACACACACACACACACACACACACACACACACACACCTCATCTTTATTGATAGTCATCATCCTTCTAGTTTCCTTCTTCTTCAAGGCTTCCAGAATCAGCTGTTTTCTGCTGGTCGCTCCGAACAGGACCGGCTCCCACAGGTTCAAATCGTCCAGGTCAAACACCATATTCTACACACACACACACGCACGCACACACACACACACACACACACATCATTTATTTAGACGTACATGTAGTGTAGTGTGGCTCTGCAGTGTATCATGAGTTGTTGTGGGCTCACAGCGCAGCCGTTCCTGCAGTCCTGCATGTTGACGTAGTAGTTAAAGTTGTTCCACACGCTGTCGATGCCCAGGAAGTTGTCATCGTCAGTGGAGTAGCTGTTTCCTGTCAGAGGGTCGATGAAGAAGTTCTCCCTGACGCTGCGGCTCCCTGACAGCACCAGCACCCAGCAGTGTCTGCGCAGGCCTCGCAGGGGGTCAGCAGGTCTCTGCTCACTCTGCTGCACGTACAGAGGCAGAAAAGGTCAAAGATCAAGGTTTGATATCACACTTTAAGCTCTATTTAAGGGTGTTTCGAATACTTCTCTGTTGTTTTCATCGGTACGACCCTCCTGTGTTCTGTTTCCACTGTGTTGGATTTACGGTACAAACATCAGATTACCTCTTCAGGGCTTTGTTTCTGAAGCAGCGCAGCTTCAGCATCCTGTGTCTTCTTCTCTTGCTGCATCAGAAAGTGACTCTTGAGCTCCCTCTGAGGTTTCACTGCGTATTTGTTCTCCTGTGTCTCCTGCTCTGAGACCACACTCTGCACACAAACAGAAAGCAGAACAAGCAGACGTTCATACCTGTGAGTCAACAGTCAGATTAGGGAGGAAAACACACGAGTACAAGTCGTTCACCTTGGTTAAACAATGCTGACTTACCTTGACCTGAGTGTCCAGCAGGGGGCAGTCCTGCAGGCTGTGGTCCAGCAGACACATCTCTTTGACTGCGAAGCCGCTGACACAGTAGGCGTCGTGGTGAGCGCCGATCAGCAGGCTGCACAGCAGGGAGGCAAACTCAAAACATGTGGCTCTCTGACTCTGCAGCACTGAGGTGGAGGAGAACAGCTTCCTGGGCTGGGACGGCAACACACACACACACACACACACACACACACACACAAACACACTGTCACTCATGCACAACCAAGACAAGGTGCATGAGTGTATTTATACATGTGTATGACATCATGTTAGAACAAAAGCGGCCTTTCCAAACGTCAACAGCCAACTCTTTCCAGTTGTCTGTTTGCAGAGCTGGCCCTATTTATTCACTTCAAACATGTTCTGTTGCTTTCTCAGGCACCTTTCTATTATTTGTCTTCATCGTAGTTTACAGAATAAATATGTATAATTCAAATTTGGCCTGTGGTTACAAAACAAATGGATCATATAATCATCATGGTGCGAGTGTTTTCTTCCTCACCAGGTCTTCAGGCGGCTCCAAAGGGACCAGGGACAGGAAGTTAGCCACAAAGCTAGCACAGCCCTCCCAGGTGAAAAGTTCATGGTGGTTTACGGATGTCGGCCGAAGAGTCGTGGAAACAAACTTCTGAAAGGGAGAGAGAATGAAGAAATGTATCCTGTATAGAGTACAGGGTCTGTGTGAGGGATTGTTGGATTTCTAAAGTTACCTTTACACCACATTCGTTGACGGGGCAGAGCAGCAGCGGTTTGTGTTCGGGATACAGGTGTGAATACTGACGCTGGAAGTTGTCGACGATGTTCAACAGTCGCGTCTCGTTGTGGGAGTTGACCCTGTAAGACTCGGGACACAGCTCGCGTGTCTTCTCCTTGTTCAGGCTGGTGATGGACAGCAGGTAAAGACAGTGAATAATATCTTATATCAATCATTACACAGGTTTTATTACTTAGAAGGTTTCTGTGAGCTTTTTTTTAAGTGTCACATTATACTTGATGATAACTTCAAATTACTTAATTTATGTGCTTCAATTAATACTTGAGTCATGCTCTCATATTACCCAGTCCAACCTTTCCCTCTTTATTTTGCTTCTGTCAAAACCTGGAAAACTGAGTTACTATAAATGGGCTGAAAGATGTTGTAGCTTACACAATTATTCTATTAATCAGTCAATTAGACAAATAAGGATCAAATGATCAATTGGTTGATTGTTATCAAATCAGTCATTCATGTACATACATTTACAGACTAAACCATCAATCAGAAAGGAAATGCTTTTTCCTTTCTGATTGATGGTTTCAAACGTTTTTTTTTCTATTTTTACTTCTTTTTTTAATATTATAAATTGTTTGTCTATTTGCTTTTTACTTTTCTCTATGTATCAATTCTTATTTTTGTTTATCTGACGCTGTAACACCTGAATTCCTTGTTCATAAAGGCATAATGCTTTCATATTGTAACTTAAATGTCTCATTGTTTCAGCCCTTAAAGTATTTATGTGTGCATTGGATACACTTATTAGTTATTTTGGTCCACCTGCCAAGACAACAGATAAAACTGTCCTCTTTGTGTCAACTGTTTGCTGTCGATGCAAAAATAAATAAATAAATAAAGTGATAATTTCAAGACTGGTTTGGTGTACATGGATCACACACTATGAAATTTCAGACAACTCCTCGCCTCCCTCAGTGTGTGTGTGTGTGTGTGTGTGTGTGTGTGTGTGTGTGTGTGTGACTAAGTTGTAGATTCTCACAGAGGCTCTTGATATGAATCATTGAGGTCACTGAGAGTCCCCTCCTGCTCAGTCAGCCCCTCTTCTTCTTCTTCCTCCTCCTGTGTCTCTCCACCTCTGCACGGCTCCTCGCTGTCCGACTCCAGAACAGTCTCCATCTTTTATAAAAGCAGTATGCATGTTTACATGTATCTGAAGTATAGTGTACAATACTGGTTATTGATGAGGACTTATAAGCCTGGGAAGAAGGGAACACACACTGGTATAATTTTCTTAAATTATGACAAAATACTTTTCAGGGAACAGTCGTGTGACTTTAGTGTCTGATGGTGAATCTATGTGTAGATAAAAACAGATGTTCGGAGCAAAGAGCAACATGTTATTCGGTTCATTTCAGGGACTGTTCCCAGTAACTGTTTTTATGTTTTAGTGTTTAAAATGTACACGGTACTTTTTTTTCTTCCATGAGTAATTCCTTAGCCCTATGTTTTTGATTCAGTACTTCTTGAACTACCACAAATACTATGAAGCACTTTTACTGTGTATTTATATTCAGTCCATTCACTCCAAGCCGAGTCTTCTGACTATATTGTGGGATAAAACCTATTTCTTCTGTAACTGTAGAAGACACTTATATTTCTGTAATATCATACATTACATCATGTGTAGTTAGGGTTAGATTTCCATTTATCCATTAGCTAACATAGCTTAATATTTTAAATATTTAATATATTTGTATAACCAGTGTAGAACTTGTAGTGTTAACGTTAATAACTGTCGACATGGTGGAAGTTAAGCTAATGTTAGCTAACGTTTACATCAACTAACGGTTGATAACGGTTAATAATAATACATGAAAAGTATCTGATCTGACTTAAAAAAAAAAATATTGAAATATTCTCTCCAAAATACCAACATTTACTCACTCGGTCCCACGGAAATTAACGGCTTTTGTTCGGGGAATATTCTCTCTCTGCTTAATTTACTAACATCAATTTCTGTTGAACGACTGAAACTTGGAGCGTTTGCTTTAGTACGCGTCCATGGCAACTGCAAGCGAGACGTGATGACATCATCAGCCATGTTGCCTTCACGTGCTCTCGGAAATAACGGAAACGCTCTAAAACAAACACGAGAAAATGTGCCTTTACTGTTCTTAAAATTATACAGACTCTTTACTAAAGTAAAGTACAAGTACCTTTAATTTGTACTTACAGTGCTTTGGTAAAATATATTAATTTCAACTCTGACAAGACTTAATTGGAGATTATTTTTATTTCACACATTTTGAAACAACATCAAAACAACTCTAAATCAGTCTGTGAAACGGGCCTACGCCTTATATCAAATCATTTTAATGTCCTCACATATTAAAAAGCTACAACCAGCGAATATTTCCTTGTTTGATTTGAAAATGATGAAAAGATCATCAGTAAAGCAGTTGTGATTAATTGTCTAATTGTTGCAGCTCTATTCTGACCAATAACAGGAAGCTTTTAAGGAAAGAAATACATTTTTCTCTCATGAAAACAGACACAGAAGTTCAACATCCAAGCTCCTCCTTCTCCTCCTTCTCCTCCTTCTCGGTCTCCAGCTTGTGGAAGACGTTTCCATCCGGCTGCTTCCTCCAGCTCAGCGTGGCATTCACCCCCTCGTCCTTCAGATTCACTTCGAGCTGAGATACAAAACTCATCATGATTATCAGTGAAATACATGTTTGGTTAAATGTACCACTGTTAAATTAGATTGGTCATTGTTATTTATGTTTTCCTCATCTGGAAGTTCAACTTTAGGAGCACTTTGCTTCACATCTCTGGAAATGGGACCATCCAAGGAGCACGAGAATGCTAATTACAATTCTGACTAAATATACTCGTTAATACTGCTTATTTCACAGTGTTCACGTTATGTCATGTATCTACGTATTGTAGTTTATATAATGCGTATATCTTTTGATGTGCATTTAACTTTAATTGTTATATTTTGCTGTATTTATTTTTTCAAATCTGTATCCGTTTCCTACGGTGGCCGACAAGGACAAAAACGTTACAACAGCTTGAAGAACTTCCATTAGACCAAAACAGCTGCAAATACAGAAACGATGCAAAAACAAAAAGACAAAAGTCTGAAAGAAATAAAACAATGAAAATGTGCTGAAAGTAAAACACGTGCATTAAAAGCAAACGTGCTGCAAATACTGAAATGATGCAAACCCACTTTTGGAGTGCTCCAGGGCTGTAGGGAGGTGGAACAGCTTTATTATTGTCGGGAGAGAGAGGGAGACGAGGCAGAGGTTTTATTTTTGCTTCTGCAGCGTTTCTGTATTTGTAGTTGTTTTCCTTATAATGGAAAAGCTTCGGGCCATTGTTTGTCCTTGTTGGACACCATACTTTCCTACCTCTTCAGACTATATCATGTGCGGCTGTCATTTGAATTTATCTTCAGGGATCAGTGGAGTCTCAAATTATCTTATTAAAATTTGCTTTTGCATAAAATCAGAGGGTTGAACATGATTTACCTGTCTCAAGATGTCTTCCATCACAGCAGAGTCACTCAGATCCAGAGACGGGCTCTTCTTCAGCAGACTCACTTTGATCACCTGCTTTGACTTTACTGAAAAAAACGTGTTCAGGGAATATTACTCAGAATTTCATTAGTTTCAATGTAAAACCGATTATTAGTATTTAGTCTACTAACAAATTAATGAAAAAAAATTAAGTGTTTTTAAACTTTCTTGTTATACTTCAAATGTTTGATGCAAAGTAAACCTTAAACCAAACGTAAATACTTTTTGAATCACCTGATGCTCACCTGTACCGTAGCAAATGAACGCTCTCTTCCAGGCACAGCTCCAGTCCTCCCATTTACCGCCATCGCTGAAGTCTGCTGCCACACATTCCTCCCCTGTGAACAAGTTTTGTGGTTCCAATGCTTTCCAGTACCTAAAAGAGGAGTCACTCCCATCCAACCACTTCCACGACTCTCTGGAAAGGCCGATCCAGACTTCTTGTAACAAAGGTACCAAAACTGCCACCTGAATGTTCTCTGCCAGGTCTCTCACACTGACCAGGTCTGTGTGGTGCTCTCTGCAGTAGCTCTGGGCATCAGTCCAGGTCATGTCAGTGGAAATGAGGACAAATTCCACATCAGACTCTGAAAAAGGACCACAGTGAGGTGTCAGACGTTTGTGATCCATGCTGCATCTGTGGCAGTTATTGAGCTGTTATAAATCCATGGATCTAATGAATTTGACATTAGACATTATTGTGTTAATGAACATGATTTACATTCATAAAAACATTCTTAAAATGAATGCTGAATGGATGCATACTCTTTATGTTTGTTTCATTAATGCTTTATCATTTGTCTCAGATGTATTAACGTAAACAAAGTCACGTTCCCGGGGCGTGTTGGCCTCCGACACAGTTCTCCCTGTCACCGATTCTCTTTGTTATTTTTGTGGACAGGATCTCAAGGTGCAGCCGGGGGGGGAGAGTTTCCAGTTTGGGGACCTCAGAATTGCATCTCTGCTTTTTCCTCCAGCAGGCACTGGGGCGGTTTGAGGAGTGTGAAGTGGTTGGGATGAGAGTCAGCACCTCCAAGTCTGAGGCCGTGCTTCTCTGCTGGATAATGATGGATTGCCCCCTCCGGGTGGGGAGTGAGTCTCGCCTCAAGTGAAGAAGTTCTAGTATCTCGGGGTCTCGTTCACGATTGAGGCTAAAAGAAATCGTGAGATTGATGGACGGGTCGGTGCAGCGTCAGCAGTAATGCGGGTGTTGTACCGGACCGTCGTGGTGGAGAGGGAGCTGAGCCTGAAGGCAAAGCTTTCGATTCACCAGTGGATCTACGTTCCAGCCTTCACCTGTGGTCACAAGCTTTGAGTAGTGACCCAAAGAATGAGGTCGCGGATACAAGCAGCCGAAATGAGTTTCCTCCGCAGGGTGTCTGGGCTCAGTGTTAGAGAGAGGGTAAGGAGCTCAGACATCCAGAGGGAGCTCGGAGTAGAGCCGCTGCTCCTTCGCATCGAAAGGAGCCGGTTGAGGTGGTTCAGCATCTGATTAGGATGCCTCCTGGGCGCCTCCCTGGGGAGGTTTTCTGGGCACATCCAACTGGGAGGAGGAGAACCCGGGGCAGACCCAGAGCTCGCTGGAGGGATTATATATCCACCTGGCCTGGGAACACCTCAGGATCCCCAGGGAGGAGCTGGAAAATGTTGCTGGGAAGAGGGACGCCTGGGTCACCTTGCTTAGCCCGCTGCCACCGCGCCCCGGCCCCAGATACGCGAAAGAAAATATATTTATTAATGCAAACACCTGTTTTGTTTTGTTTTTACCGTAAGGCTGTGTGCGTATTGTAAGATATGATAAGATACAATACAAAATGACACAATACAAAACAATAAGCTAAAATACGATAAGGTAAGATGAGATAAGATGAGATGATTCGATATGATGCCTGAGGGATAATGTATCGTGAGCAGGTTGTTATAGTGAAGAGGAACCCCCACAGGGTGCACAGGACTTGTCAGGGATTGGGTACATTAGCGCGTATCTTCTTTTATTGTGTGGTCATATCCTCACCTGTGACATCGCAGCAGACTGACTTAAATGTGCTCGTACACGGTTGATCGTTCCACGTTCCAAGGTTAGTTATCGTCGCGCAGTGTCTTCCGCTGTTCAGGTTGACAGGATTTCCTGTCAGCCACTGTGTGAACTCCGTCTGCCCGGCGCTGTAGAAACTTGGGTCTGACAGAGACCACTTCCAGCTGTTCAAGTCGTCGTACAGACCAATCCAGACTCGCTGTAAGCAACAATTCATTCATGTTTCTTCAGTCTCATTTGTTACATTTAAAGCTTTAGACCCTGGCTTATCTTTTAGAGCTGCTTCAGGAAGTACTCCCCCTTAGCGCCCTCTACATGTACGTGCAGAGTTGTTGCTGTAATTTTAGACTTTCAGCACTTTGCAGCTTGTGTCCATTGTTGTGTTTGAATTTGCATCCTATGAAAATCTCTTTGACTGTTTTACTCCTCTATATTTACTTAGAATTTACGATGGAGGTGCAGAAATAGGTACTCTCATATGCATGACATCTGTGGGTCGAATACATATTGTTAACGAACTAAATATGATGCATTTTCTTGAGATTAAACAACCGAGCCGTACACAGAGCTCCACCTTTAGACATAAAATCTAAGTGCTAACAATGTGCCTTTGATATGTTGTGGAGGAAAAACACAGAGTAGCATTACATTAAAATACTTAAGTGCCGTTCATCTCATGTAAAACTTCCAAACATGATTTTAAAAAAAGACTTTGAAATGAGAGAAAAGGTGAACTTACAAAGCTGCTGTCAGTAACGTAAATTAGTCTGCTATCATCGACCATGTGGTTCAGGGTGTTCACGTCCTCCATGCTGCCTATGGTGGCCAGGTCTGTGTGCTTTTCTCTGCAGTAGTCCATGGCTTCATTCCTGCTCTTGTGCTCATAATAAACAAAGAACCGACGTTCAACTTGTGAGGAGGCGGCACACAGTCCTGAAAGCAGAGAAAGCAGCATTAAAATGCAGCATTATAAAGGACGGTAAAAGACCTCCAAATTCACACCCTCTGTTCTGTGTGAAATATTGTTTGTCTAAAGTCAGCAGCAGTCTGAGGTAAACAAGTCATCATCTCCCAAAGTTACTGCATTTGTAGAAATTAAAAAAGATGATCTGATCTTTAAAAAAGAAAAAACAATCCAGCAGAACAGTCTGCGTGTATTTCAGTTGGTTTATGTTGCCATAGCGAGGAGTTTGACTGACAGCCAGCCATCCAATCATGACAATCACATCCCGGGGAGCCTTTTGAGTCGCCTAATCATGACTCCCAGTTTGCGCTGCGTACAGACTTGATAGTTAGACAGAATTGAATTTTACAACCTTGAAAACTTATGAACACAGTCAAGTCATCCGAGTCATCATGCCTCAAGTCAAGTCGAGTCTCAAGTCATTTATTTTTTGTCAGGTCGCAAGTCATCAAAACAGTGACTCGAGTCCGCCAAACGCTGTGTTCCTCATGTTCCAGAGTATAAAGCCTTCTTTAAAGATTAAAGATGATAATTCATGATAATAATGATGATAATTAAAGATGATAGCATTAGTGTTGGATGCTTAACACAGGCACATTTTCCAACATACTGAGAATCTAATCTTTAGCTCTTACTGTGCTCGTAGTCCAGCCGCAGAGTTGTAAGATATCTGTGGGTTATCTTTACGTGTTCTTTTCTCTGCAGTGCAGACTCTTTATATCTTTACTAAAGGTCTCAATCCGGCTGTTGCATGGACGTCATGAAATAACACGTTTAATTCAGTTGATATTAGTCATTACATCAATTAAAATAGAACTAAAGTACATCATTATGACGTTCTTATAAAAGCTTTGCAGACAGAAGATACACGAATGTACTGCGATTAAAGAATATTTACATGTATAAGATATATACAATACTTGCCTGACGCAGCCATGATGAGGAGAAGAACTGCGTCCATCCTTTTTGCTCTCTGATTATTCTAACGTGAGGCTTCAGACGGACAGCTGCTGAAATCGCTAGCTCACACAGAATCATCTGACTTCATGTGACTCCATCTGGGGCTAAAATGATTTGCATGTCAGGGAAATCATTTTCAAAAACAGGTCATATATCATCTTCTTTGACTGCACAGTGACCACAATCTGTCTGTCATGATAAGGCAGTGATATATCCAGAACTAATACTAATACAGCAGTCAGTCAAGGAAACATCACATTACACCAGCTTTAGGGGCCCAGAGTTATCCCTTGGAGGCAAACCATCCATCATCTATACCGCTTATCCTGTTCAGGGTCGCGGGGGGGGGTCGAAGCCTGTGCCAGCCGTCATTGGGAGGGAGGCGGGGTTACACCTGGACAGGTCACCTGTCAATCACGGGGCTGACACACAGAAGCTGTGTCTCAATACACGGGCTGCAGCCTTCAAAGGAGGCGGTCCATGGAGGATGCTCCATTCACAGCCTGCGTAATCGTTAAAGCCGAACTGAAATGAGACGATCTGGTCTACCCTTGCGTCACTCACCAAACGCCACTCCTGTCACCTAGCGACAGGTAGCTAGGGGGCTAACTAGCTAGCATAACTTAGAGTAAGTTATCCTATTATTTTAAAGATAAAGTTTACATGTGTAAAGCTAGTTATTTGATTGAGTTGAAACCAAAAATGTTTACAAAAAGTTTATTCCTCGGTCGTTTAAAAGTCCGCCTTCCATTTGAATTGGCGTGCAATGCATCTCGGGATACGGAGGAGGCATTTGTTGGCCGCATCTGAAGGAGCCTTCGAATTGGGATAACCTTCGACGCGCTTCTTTGATGCAATCGGCCTTCAAATACGCCCTTTGAAGGCTGCAGCCCGTGGATTGGGACACAGCTGGAGACAGACAACCTTTCACACTCACATTGACACCTACGGGCAATCTAGAGTCACCAATGAACCTAACGAGCATGTGTTAGGACTGTGGGAGGAAGCCAGAGTACCCGGAGGGAACCCACGCATGCACGGGGAGAACATGCAGACTCCACACAGACAGGCCCACTACGTCCTAAATGTTGCCTGTTTCAAAATGCAAACTCCCTCTCCTGCAAAGGAAATGAGAGTTTTGAGTCATCACAGTGAAGGAGAAGAAAAAGAGTGAGCCAGCGAAAAAACGTGCTGATCAATTTCTTTCAGTCAACTCAGAGAGCTGCTCTGAGCAAGGAGTCCTCTTCACGGCGTCTGACACATTTGAATGTTTTGTGTTTGCATGAATTAAGAAAGGTCAAACCAGAGGCGGAGGAAATATTCAGATGCCTTACTTCCTGTTATGAGAAAGAGCTTCTGACCACGGCACTGTGCAGACGAAGAAGGATGTAAAACAACTAAGACTACGGTCTAGACCTGCTCTGTCTGTAAAGGGTCTTGATATAACTTTAAGTGTGATTGATTGATTGATTGGCTGGATTAATAAAGTTCTATCTTATCGTTTAATTTCTGTTTTCCAAGTGTGTCATGATTGGAAGGCTGGAATTAAGGCTGCAGCTAACGGTTATCTGTATCGTGTCAAATTGATTAATCTGTCAGCTGTTCGGATATGAATGATCAGAAAACAGTAAAAGCTCTTCAAAATTCATGAGATCCAAAAGTGATGTTTTGAAAGGCCTTGTTCTGTCTAACAAACAGTCAGAAAAATCAAATATGTTCAGTTTACAACAATATGGAACATTTTCTTAGAATGGTCATCTGTTCTGATAGACCCGCCCACTTTGCAGAACGCTTAGTTAGCGTGTCTAACAGACATGGTTATAGCACAAGAGGCAAAAGCAATGGAATTCTGGCACCACTGAAACCAAGAACCAAACTACTTAAGTAACCATCAGTTACAGATCAATGTCAATATCAATGACTGATGGACGACGCGTCTCCATCTGCTCCTATTGTACGTAATTGAGGCCAAAATAGCCCCTGTGATAGGCGCTGCCATCTTGCAATGGTGACGTCATACGGAGCCAGAGTCTGTGCAGTAGAGATCGGCGAGTGAAGCGGCCGTAGCCACTTCCGCTAACCCAAACACACACTTAACTTACCGAAAAAACAGCAAGGATCCCACACACCGGCGTGTTTAACAGCAGAACAGCTTCTCTGTGTTGGTCTGAGGTTAAAGTTCACAGGTATGGAAACTTTAATGACTGTAGTGATTGTTTTAGTTACGTCTCCACTCGCTGTAAGTCCTCCACTCTGCTCACCTGGAACTGATCGGCTGCAGGAGCCGAATTTGTCAACAGAGCTGTCAATCATCATTTTGACAGCATCAAATAACTAATTAAAAATAAACTTGTCAGAAAAATGAACACTTAAATCAGCATGATAAGAACTAACTAAGAAAAATGTATTTGACTTGTATTTAGATTTTATAGTTTGACTTATGTCCCATCTGTTAACATGGAGGAGGCGGGCTTTATGAGCTATACTGCAGCCAGTCAGCAGGGGGCGATAGAGAGGGTTTGGCTTCACAATTAGGGAGCTGTCATGTCGTCCATCTTTTTACACAGTCTATGATCTATGTGTGTCTATTGTATGTATATGCATGTTCGGGCCTAGGAAAGATTAGCACTCACAGTGTTGTGCTGCTAATGGGGATCCTTAATAAACAATAAAATAGCCACAGTTCAGAACAAAAGAATGACGACCAGAAAAATGATGGAAATGAGTGAACACTTACATTAATTGATAATATATAAGTAGATTGTAAATAAAGATGTAAATGAGAACACTCTGAACACTACACCCCCGCTACTGATGTGAGAGTGTTTACATTAGCAATCAGCTCAAAGCACTGCTGCTTATTCACATATTTCCTGATGTAGCTGAAATGATTTAAAGGAAATACTTGCAACATATAAAACTACATATATGTTAACTTTTTGTTTAACACGCTTATCGTGGAAACAAAGCAAAGATAGTTTTAAACAAAGCAAATCTCTTTGAAAGGATAAAGGAAATTAATCTTATAAGCAGAGAAAACTTTAAAGACAAACAGCATTAAAGCTCATCGTTTCCCGAGATGATTGTCCTCTAACTTTTCTTCCTCTCCTCCTTGTGGAAGACCTTTCCATCTGACTGCTTCCTCCAGCTCACTTTGATGTCTTCAGTCACCCCCTGATCCTTCAGCTGCTGTTTGAGCTGAGACACAGAAACATTCACTTTCCTGAATATCACTCACAGAGAAAACGCTTTGGTCATCCTGCAACCTCTTTGGTTTTCCTCATCAAGGGGCTCTGTTTTAGGGTCAACCTGCTGCGCACTTTTAATGTTTTTTCAATAGGTTATTTTTAGTACATATACATTGTTCTTATAAGTCAGTTAAACCATATAACTGCCCCAATTGTTCTGTATTTAATTTAAAATCATAGAGATTTACCTGCTTCAAGATGTTCTCCATCACTGCAGGGTCATTCGGATCCAAAGAGGAGCTTTGTTTTACCAATCTCACTTTGATCACTTGTTTTGAAACTGCCACTTTGAAATGGAAATAAAGGTCATCAGTTAATCACGTGTGTAAGATATTAAACAGCATTATTACAAAACAGAAAAGAGAAAACATTACAACTTTAATCAAGGCTGTCTTTAAAAATGTGGCTCAAGTGAATCAAAGAAACTTGGGCTGCCGTTGATGGTAGCTTTGCTGTTTAAAAATGATTTGTGCAAGATGATTCTCTCTACCATATCAGGTGTCTGAAACCTCCTTTGAACATGTACCAGGTACCAGGTATCCAAAAATGTTTGCAATGGACAAACAAAAGGGAGTGGGTGTAAGCGAATCAGGCTGAAATGTACGATTCAGTTGAAATGAGCCAAATGAGAAAAATAAACCAAACAAAGCAAAACTATTGCAAACTTAATGATAGCTTACCACTGTAGCAAATGAAGGCTCTCTTGTAGTCACAGTTCCAGTCCTCCCATTGGCCAGAGTGGCCAAAATCTGCTGCCACACAAGCCTCCTTTTTAAAGTTGTTATTAGGTTCCTTTGTTTCCTTTCTCCAGTACCTAAATGAGGAGTTACTTCCATCCGACCACTTCCAGGACTCTCTGGAAAGGCCGATCCAAGCGTTTAGTCCAGATAACACCTCCTTTACCTTCTCGTTCTCTTCCATGTTTCTCACACTGGCCAGGTCTGTGTGGTTTTCTCTGCAGTAGCTCTGGGCATCAGTCCATGACATGGCGGTGCGGATGAGGACAAATGTCACATTAGACCCTGAAAATAGACCACAGTGATTAAGCTGTATGCCTTACCATAATATAGAGTTTGTAATCAATGCCTCATATGTAGCAGTATGGTCATAATCAAAGATATCTCGAGACACTTTACGAAAAGAGCAGGTCTAGACCGACTCTTTGTTATGTTATTTAAAGAGAGGCCCAACATGAATCACCATGAGCAGCACAAATCCACTGAGAACGAGCAGGGAACGTTTTTGTCACAGTTAATGTAACTGCATCCAAACAGTCTCTCAAACAATCCATCCATCCATCCACCTATCCACCCATTCATCCATTCATCCATCCATCCATCCATCCATCCATCCATCCATCCACCTATCCACCCATTCATCCATCCATCCATCCATCCATCCATCCATCCATCCACCTATCCACCCATTCATCCATCCATCCATCCATCCATCCATCCATCCATCCATTCATCCATCCACCCATTCATCCATTCATCCATCCATCCATTCATCCATTCATCCATCCATCCATCCGTTCATCCACCTATCCATTTATCCACCCATTCATCCACCTATCCACCCATCCATCCACCCATCCATCCATTCATCCATCTGTTCATCCACCTATCCACCCATCCACCCACCCACCCATCCATCCATTCATCCATCCATTTATCCACCCATTCATCCACCTATCCACCCATTCATCCACCTATCCACCCACCCACCCATCCATCCATCCAACCATCACTCCACCCATTCATCCACCTATCCACCCATCCACCAATCCATCCATCCATCCATTTATCCACCCATTCATCCACCTATCCACCCATCCATCCACCCATCCATCCATTCATCCACCTATCCACCCATCCACCTATCCACCCATCCACCCATCCACCCATCCACCCGCCCATCCGCCCATCCATCCATCCACCCATCCACCCATTCATCCGTCCATCCATTCATCCACCCATTCATCCACCTATCCACCCATCCATCCACCCATCCATCCATTAATCCATCTGTTCATCCACCTATCCACCCATCCACCCACCCATCCATCCATCCAACCATCACTCCACCCATTCATCCATCCATCCATTCATCCATCCGTTCATCCACTTATCCACCCATCCATCCACCAATCCATCCATCCATCCACTTATCCACCCATTCATCCACCTATCCACCCATCCATTCACCCATCCATTCATCCACTTATCCACCCATCCACCCACCCATCCATCCATCCAACCATCACTCCACCCATTCATCCATCCATCCATCCGTTCATCCACCTATCCACCCATTCATCCACCTATCCACCCATCCATCCATTCATCCATCTGTTCATCCACCTATCCACCCATCCACCCACCCACCAATCCATCCATCCATCCATTTATCCACCTATCCACCCATCCATCCACCGATCCATCCACCCATCCATCCACCCATCCATCCATTCATCCATCCGTTCATCCACCTATCCACCCATCCACCCACCCATCCATCCATTCATCCATCTGTTCATCCACCTATCCACCCATCCACCCACCCACCCATCCATCCATTCATCCATCCATTTATCCACCCATTCATCCACCTATCCACCCATTCATCCACCTATCCACCCACCCACCCATCCATCCATCCAACCATCACTCCACCCATTCATCCACCTATCCACCCATCCACCAATCCATCCATCCATCCATTTATCCACCCATTCATCCACCTATCCACCCATCCATCCACCCATCCATCCATTCATCCACCTATCCACCCATCCACCTATCCACCCATCCACCCATCCACCCATCCACCCGCCCATCCGCCCATCCATCCATCCACCCATCCACCCATTCATCCGTCCATCCATTCATCCACCCATTCATCCACCTATCCACCCATCCATCCACCCATCCATCCATTAATCCATCTGTTCATCCACCTATCCACCCATCCACCCACCCATCCATCCATCCAACCATCACTCCACCCATTCATCCATCCATCCATCCGTTCATCCACTTATCCACCCATCCATCCACCAATCCATCCATCCATCCACTTATCCACCCATTCATCCACCTATCCACCCATCCATTCACCCATCCATTCATCCACTTATCCACCCATCCACCCACCCATCCATCCATCCAACCATCACTCCACCCATTCATCCATCCATCCATCCGTTCATCCACCTATCCACCCATTCATCCACCTATCCACCCATCCATCCATTCATCCATCTGTTCATCCACCTATCCACCCATCCACCCACCCACCAATCCATCCATCCATCCATTTATCCACCTATCCACCCATCCATCCACCGATCCATCCACCCATCCATCCACCCATCCATCCATTCATCCATCCGTTCATCCACCTATCCACCCATCCACCCACCCATCCACCCACCCATCCATTCATCCATCCATTTATCCACCCATTAATCCACCTATCCACCCATCCACCCACCCATCCGCCCATCCATCCATCCAACCATCACTCCACCCATTCATCCACCTATCCACCCATCCATCCATCCATCCATCCATTCATCCATCCGTTCATCCACTTATCCACCTATCCATCCACCTATCCACCCATCCATCCCTTCATCCATCCATTCATCCACCTATCCACCCATCCATCCACCCATCCACCCATCCATCCATTCATCCACCTATCCACCCATCCACCCGCCCATCCATCCATCCACCCATCCACCCATTCATCCGTCCATCCATTCATCCATCCGTTCATCCACTTATCCACCCATCCATCCACCAATCATCCATCCATCCATTTATCCACCCATTCATCCATCCATCCACCCATCCATCCATTCATCCATCCATTCATCAATCCATTCATCCACTTATCCACCCATCCATCCATTAATCCATCTGTTCATCCACCTATCCACCCATCCACCCACCCATCCATCCATCCAACCATCACTCCACCCATTCATCCACCTATCCACCCATCCACCAATCCATCCATCCATCCATTCATCCATCCGTTCATCCACTTATCCACCCATCCATCCACCTATCCACCCATCCATCCCTTCATCCATCCATTCATCCACCTATCCACCCATCCATCCACCCATCCATCTATTCATCCACCTATCCACCCATCCATCCACCCATCCATCCATTCATCCATCCATTCATCCACCTATCCACCCATCCACCCATCCACCCATCCACCCGCCCATCCATCCATCCACCCATCCACCCATTCATCCGTCCATCCATTCATCCATCTGTTCATCCACCTATCCACCCATCCATCCACCTATCCACCCATCCACCCATTCATCCGTCCATCCATTCATCCATCCGTTCATCCACTTATCCACCCATCCATCCACCAATCATCCATCCATCCATTTATCCACCCATTCATCCATCCATCCACCCATCCATCCATTCATCCATCCATTCATCAATCCATTCATCCACTTATCCACCCATCCATCCATTAATCCATCTGTTCATCCACCTATCCACCCATCCACCCACCCATCCACCAATCCATCCATCCATCCATTCATCCATCCGTTCATCCACTTATCCACCCATCCATCCACCAATCCATCCATCCATCCATTCGTCCATCCGTCCATCCACCTATCCACCCATCCACCCATCCACCCATCCATCCACCCATCCATTCATCCATCCATCCACCCATCCACCCATCCACCCATCCATCCACCCATCCACCCATCCATCCATCCATCCATCCACCCATCCATTCATCCATCCATCCATCCATCCCTTCTCTTTTGCCTCACACCCTCAGCCATGTTTTGAGATCATCACCAAATATAGGTGAGTGTTAGAGCATTGATTGATTGATTGAAAAATGAAGACCTCTGCTTTTAGGTATAACTCCTTCTTTCCCACAAAACCTGAAACAGCACCTGCACGACTGCTGCCATTGCACCAGTGTGCCTACTCATTTCATCATTTCATCACCCAGACTTTTAACAAGATCCCAAGACATTTAAATTAATTAACTTGGGGCAGCAACTAACTCCCAACCCAAGGGAGCGATCCACAGTTTTCTGGAGTTTTCATTGATATGTTATTATTTAAAAAGCTAATATTCTCACCTGTGACATCACTGCAGACTGACTCAACCTGTGCTTCACACTCTTTATCGTTCCACAGTCCAGTGTAATACATCTGTATACAGCTCTCTTCACCGTGTTGGTTGTTGGGTTCTCCAGGTGACCATTTTCTAAAATCCTTCTCGCCTTGTTTGTAGAAACTTGTGTTTGACAGTGACCACCTCCAGTTGTCCAAATCGTCGTACAGTCCTATCCAGGCTCGCTGAAAACAATGTTTGATTAATCTGTCATTACTGTCAGTTGTGATCAGTAGAAATAATCAGACCCTTCACTTAAGTAAAAGTACTAATTCCACCCCAGTACAAAATGCTCCAATACAAGTACAAATCCTGCATTCAAAGCTGCAAAATGCGATTAAAGTATAAACAGTTATAGCAGCCATAGTGCAGTAAAATGGTTATATAACATGTTTTTGGATTTATACTTTTTTAAAATTTTGTTTCAGTTTGTAACATACAAATCTCAGAAGCACTTCCCACAGATTTTGGACATGGATTAGCCAATTTAAAGGAGCAGTCTCCCCTGGTAAAGTCACTGTCAGTCCAAGCTTGTGTTCTCTGTAATCAATAGATGCAATTATATTTGAAATTGGCACCATAGCTGTGGAGAAAGTTGTACAAACAACTCGTGGTTTTGCCCATTCTACATTCCTACAACACCCAGCATGCATTGCACCCCTTCCTTTTGAAAGGAATGGCCCAGCGAGAGATGCTGGAGTGAAATACTAACATTTTCGCTGCAGGCAACGGCTCAGAGCGGTACAGAATCTGAAATACAATGAGAATACACCTTTGGATCATCTAAAACATCTTCAGGTCTGCAGTCTACATTTCAAACCTGACGATTTTGAAGGAGACATGACATATGAGGCAGGCATCCTAGATTGAGGAAGTATAGTTTTGCGAGCTCCCTGGCCTCCGCCGGATGGTGCATTTTACGTAGTGTGGCGGACTTTAAAGAAATCAAGACTTACAGATCATTAAGAGAGTCAAAAAAGATCATGGTTCAGCTTGGCCATGAGGTGTCCTGAAGCAGCAGGCAGGTCCCAGGAAGTCAGAAGGGTTTTGGCTTAGTTGTTCCTGGAATAAAGAA
Source organism: Semicossyphus pulcher (assembly GCF_022749685.1). Taxonomy (NCBI): domain Eukaryota; kingdom Metazoa; phylum Chordata; class Actinopteri; order Labriformes; family Labridae; genus Semicossyphus; species Semicossyphus pulcher. The sequence goes on from NW_027211637.1 coordinate 31,183,970, forward strand.
CCCTGGCGTACTCTACTGAGGAGGCAGGGTTTGAAGATCCAGGGGAAGATTTACCCATAACCTTGTAAAAGGTTGTTGAGGTATTTAGGAAACTCCTCAGCGATTCACCCTGAGATACTGACGGTGCTGGACATTTTTGAGATGTCTTGGCCAACACACCTCTTCAGTGTCACGTGAAGGTCTGGGACAGAGCTGTCGAGTTGCAGACTAGGGTGATGGTTCCGAGTTTTCAAAAGAGGGACGTAAGGGTATGCTCCAGTCATTGGGGTTTCACTTAGCGATTGAGATTTTTCCAGGATGCTGCAAAGAACGCTCTGACTGATTGTTGAACCCAGGATAATGGAGAAACAATGCAGATTCTGTCCTGGATGAGGAACAGTAGACCAGCTGTTCGTCCTAGTGGGGTTGCTGGAAGTTTGCTCATATAGTCAACATGTTTTTTGCAGACTTTGAAAAGGCTAATAAATACGCCCTGGCTGCTTTGGAGGGTTTTCAGTGGCTGTTGACCTCCGCTGGTTATTCCTTTGTCACGTATTCTATTTATACATGGACAGGATTTTAAGGCACAGCCAGCTGAAGGAGAATGTCTGGTTTTGGGACCTCAGATTTGCCTCTCTCCTCTTTGCAGACGATGTTGTTCTGTTGGCTTCATTCAACTTTGACCTTCAGCGTGCACTTGGGATGAGGTTTAATATCTTTAGGAGTATGTTCAAGACTATGAAAAAGTTACACTGAGATTGCATGTGATACCTTGGAACAGAATTGAGGTAGTGCATCCAATTAGAGGTCTTCAAAGGCCCCGTTGGACCCTAGGGCCTGTGAGCAAGCCCAGGACCAGTATGCGTTCAGGTCCACATTTTACTATAAGTACTTGGGTCCAGGTTGGGCTCCATTGTACTAACATGGGTACCACCCAATAGAAACACATAAGCGCTGTATGTGTAAGTTGTGTAGTTATCAGGCTGACTTAGGATCTGTTTACATGAATGAAAGTTAAATTGTCACACTCTCTTTTCTGGGGTTAAAAAGAAGCAGCACTTCTGTTTGGACCTCCGTCATGCAAGTTCCAGACATACGTAGATGACAAAGAAAGTAAGCGCTGTTAAGTGTGTTGTGTGTGTCGGACTGTATCGGTTTGGTTCGATAAATAGGGTCACATCATAGCAGCTCTTAAGAGTGGTGTGTTTTATCTCACATGAAAGACGTTTATAGCAGCAGAAAAGCAGTTTTAGTATCAATTATTTAAACCAGATTTGTCATGTTTATTTTTATACCACGCAGGTTCTGGTCTCTTCAGTCGGGTTTAAATATTTTTAAAACTACCAGGTCAAACGGTTTTAGAACAAATGTCCTGGGTCCATTAGGCTTGGGTGCATCACTTTGAGAGAACTCTACATCCAACATTTTTTTATTATATAGCGTCACATGAGAACTTGCACAACTCTGATTTTCCTAACTCTAGAAATGAGACACCTGTGAGGCTGGACCATTGATAAATGTGCAAATAAAATTCTATGGTATCTTGTTTTTTGTTTATAAGATGTAAATGTGATGTAAAGGAGAATTCATCTTCACTTCTAGGAAGGGGAAGAAGTTTAAAGTAGCTCTAGACGTATTTGAGTAAAGTAAAAGTACCACAACATTTGACGAAGGTCATCTAGTTCCTATAGTTTCCAGTATAAAACGTTCCAACTGCCGGACTCACATCGTTTAAAATAAGGCCATGAAATAAACAGAGAAACAGTTAACTCACATGGCTGTATTCTGAGTAGACCATTTTGCTCAAGTCTGCCATGTCGTTCAGGAGCTTCACGTCTTCCTCGCTCTCGATGGTGGCCAGGTCTGTGTATGTTTCTCTGCAGTAGTTCAGAGCTTCAGTCATGTTCTTCAGCTCATAAACAAAATGGTACCGACGTTCAGCATGTGAACAGACGGCACACAGCCCTGCAGTGAGCGACAGGTATATTGATTAGATTTAGACTAAAATTACTTAAATTAGGTATCATTGTCTTTGTTGTAAAACCTCCTCTTATGTTGTGATGATATAATGATGAGAAAACAACAACAAAACAGTGTTTTAAGATTTCGCTGTCACAAGAAAACCACAACACATCGAAGGATAAATAATGAATAAAACAAAAAAAACACTTGCCTGCTGCAGCGATGATGCTCAAAAGGACTTTATCCATCCTCCCTGTTCCCCCGTTAGTCTGAGACTGCAGATGTGCAGCTGTTTAAATTACTCTTTGTGTCAGACAGTAACTTTTTACTACACTGTCAACTGTATGCAAAGTCATTAGGGCAACAATGATTTGCCTATCAGGCTCTTTAGCTTCATGGTGTTTGCTCATACTGTAAATGACTGTAAGATGACAACTTTTTCAGACAGGTTTTCTTACTGAGCAGAGCCCAAAGATAACCAAAGTTAACTCGAGACACTTTATAAACTCTTTATGTTATTTAGAGAGAGACCGAACATGAATCACCATGAGCAGCACTTGACTTTTAACAAGCCGAAACCTCGAGCAGAACCAGACTCATGTTGAACGTCGGCCTCGACTGGATGGGCCGAACAGTGGGACTGAGGGAGCTGCAGGATAGAGACAGGCAACGAGAGCAACAACAACATATGTTCCTGTTACAACAACAACATGTGTTCCTGTTACAACAACAACATATGTCCTGTTACAACAACATGTGTTCCTGTTACAACAACAACATATGTCCTGTTACAACAACATGTGTTCCTGTTACAACAACAACATGTGTTCCTGTTACAACAACATGTGTTCCTGTTACAACAACAACATATGTTCCTGTTACAACAAAAACATTTGTTCCTGTTACAACAAAAACATGTGTTCCTGTTACAACAACATGTGTTCCTGTTACAACAACAACATATGTCCTGTTACAACAACATGTGTTCCTGTTACAACAACAACATATGTTCCTGTTACAACAAAAACATTTGTTCCTGTTACAACAACATGTGTTCCTGTTACATGAACAACATATGTTCCTGTTACAACAACATGCACTGAACTACATTTGCTTGATTTGTTTTGCAGGTTAATTAAGATAAGATCCTTTATTGATCCCCAGAGGAGGTTTTTCAGTAAATGTAGATCAAACTCAGACATATAGGCAAGTGTAAGGGTGTGAGCGACTTTGACAAGGGCCAAATTGTGATGACTAGACGACTGGGTCAGAGCATCTCCAAACCTGCAGCTCTTGTGGGGTGTTCCCGGTCTGCAGCGGTCAGGACCGACCAAAAGGTCCAAGGAAGGAAAACCAGTGAACCGGCGACAGGGTCATTATTATTGATGCAAGTGGGGAGTGAAGGCTGGCCCGTGTGGTCCGATCCAACAGAAGAGCTACTGTGGCTCAAACTGCTGAAGAAGTTAATGCTGGTTCTGATAGGAAGGTGTCAGAACACACAGAGCATCACAGTATGTTGTGTATGGGGCTGCGTAGCTGCAGACCGGTCAGGGTGACCATGCTGACCCCTGTCCACCACCAGACACAACGGGCACATGAGCATCATTGCTGCACCATAGAGCGATGGAAGAAGGCGAGAAGGAATCATGTTTTCTTTTACATCATGTGGATGGCCGGGTGCGTGTGTGTTGCTAACCTGAGGAAGAAGACATGACACCGGGATGCACTATGGGAGGAAGGCGAGCCAGCGGAGTGTCTGAGACTGGACACATGCAGCTACTGAAATGACTCTTTGTGTCACAGTTAATTTTTTCCTAAATTTCCACTTCATGCAAATTCATAATGGAAACAATGATTTGCCTATCGGGCTCTTCAGCTTCAAGGGCGTCGCTTTTACTGCCCTGATATTTTTACAGACTTATTGAGGCAGCCTGACAATAACGAGGGACATGACAGCGAGTTCAAGGTGTCGACTTGACCTCCAAATTCCCCAGATCTCAATCCAATGGAGCACCTGTGGAGGTCTAGTGGAGACCGTGCTCGATGGGTCAGGGCTGTTTTGGTGGTCGGACACAATATTAGGCAGGTGGTCATAATGTTATGGCTGATCGGTGTATCATGTTCATCATGTGCAACACTACGGCTTATTTATTTATTAGTACCGTGTGCAAAGAACTTTACCTTTCTCTATCTTGTGCAATGTTACTTTTTATGGTCATGTACATGTATGTTTTATATAACGGGCTGTGTTTATAGGCCTCCTGCACAATATCACTTTATTATTATTACTTCTTATTATCACTGCAAATACAACTGTCAGTGTAGCTGCCATCATTCCCACTGTATCCACTCAGCTTAACTTAACTGTAAATATCTTATTGTACTGTTGTTACTCTATAGGCACTATTTGTTTGCGTTTAACCAGATAGTTTAGATTTCACTTGTATTTGACTCTTATTACTCTTATTTTGTTCTGTAACTTTGGAGCAATCTGGCACGAGAACTCTTCAGGATCCTTATCTTATTTTAGCACAGGCTACATCTGACCGCTAGTTAGCTCTAAATAAGTAACTATTCAAATGAAGTCAGCCTCATGGACTCCCTGCAGCTCACACAGAGCAGCTGTTCTCATCCAGTTGTTTTGTGACCATGCAGGAAGTAGAACAAGAGCTGCAGTGTAAAAACGTTTCAACTTTATTTCACTCAAAGTAGTTACATAGAAGTAAACGCTCCAAATGTGAAAACTATACTTACATTGTCATCTAACCATGTTAGCATTTAAACATTAGCATTTAGCTAAAAGCTCTGCTGCTTCTGCACAAATTCACTGATACAGTCGCTAGAATTTATAAGCAAGGGAATCTAAAAATGTGCTTGATCCTGACAAAAAGCATAATAAGAGTTTATATATGATCTTAATCTAAACAGCATTAAAGCTCTTTTTTTTTGTGATGGTCCTCCTCTTCCTTTTCTTCCTCTCCTCCTTGTGGAAGACCTTTCCATCTGACTGCTTCCTCCAGCTCACTTTGACGTCTTCAGTCACCCCCTGATCCTTCAGCTGCTGTTTGAGCTGAGACACAGAAACATTCACTTTCCTGAATATCACTCACAGAGAAAACGCTTTGGTCATCGTGCAACCTCTTCCTTTTTTTAATGTAAAGTTAAAGAGATTTACCTGCTTCAAGATGTTCTCCATCACTGCAGGGTAATTCAGATCCAGAGAGGAGCTTTGTTTTACCAACCTCGCTTTGATCACTTGTTTTGAGACTGGAGCCACTTTGAAAAGGAAATAAAGGTCATCAGTTACAACAAGAGGATCACCTGTTTCTGTCAGAACAATGAAAGAGAAATATTTGGTAAATACACTTTCTCTCAACTCTGTCTTTAAGGCAGGTATTTGGTAGTGCTAGAAAACCTGAGCTTAGCTTAGCATAGATCATTACTGTTTGATTGCTGGTTACTTTTGGTCTTTTCAGTCTCCACTCAACTTGCTCTCAGTAGCAGGTACCTGTCTTATTTTAGTTTTCCACAGATCTTTTGCTTGGCCAAGGTGATAGCAAGAAGGAAGCAGGTAAAGGTAAAAAGGTACTGTCCACATCGTTTCATGACTTACAACCAAAAAAGGAGTAGATATTAGGTGGGCTCCTTTTACAAGCCTTTAGGGATGTTTTTGTAAATGTGTGTTTCTGTTTCCTTTCAATCCTGTTTTTGCACAAATCAAGAACAAAAGAAACTAAATGGTTCCAGCGCTGCACCATGCAGTGGAAAGTGGGCCAAAAATGAGACCGAATCTCTAACTACACAAACCTAACATAATGTTCTTCATTACTTCGGCATTTTACCTTTCCGAACCATTTTCTGATCACGACGGGATTACAGAAGTTACACTGTGGCAAAGACGAGAACAGTTGTTCAAAAGTAATCCGACTGGATTAGAAAAGGTTTTAGTATCCAGGATCAGCTGATCCACCTTCCTTTAGTCCTGGTTTTTCAAAGTAAAACTGGACTGCATCAATCAGATCCAGATACAGACTCTGCAAGATTACCAAATCTGGATAACAAGTGCTCGGACTATACTTTGTCCATAGGGGGGCGCCAAATCCACACAATCAAAGCTCCTCACGGCTTGTTTAAATTCAATATTTAATATCTGATGTTGATGCTATTTGGTTGATTATTTTATAATTTTTTAGCAACCCTAATGTCGACTTAATCTGCCATTTCTCTGTAGAGATAGAGCAAAACAAGTGTAAAATATAAAAAGTATAAACTACACTGTAAAAATGTTTTATTGTTGAAGCAGGTTAAAAGTTTGATCACATTTAGTTCCTGACCTCCAGCTTGAATCCTCCCTCTGCTGGGATCAGGATCATCCTGTTCTGGATCAAAGTTTTCCCAATCTGGAGGTTTGATCCAGATAAAAAAAAACCATTTGAACAACCCGTTATCAAGATTTGATCCAATCTGTTTTTCGTGATCTGATCAGATTACTTTTGAACAGCTGGGCCGAGTGGATCAAGTGTTGTTGCTGTACCTGCAGGCACAAGGCTGCATTTTAATGTAGGGGATGATAGCTTACCACTGTAGCAAATGAATGCTCTCTTGTAGTCACAGCTCCAGTCCTCCCATTGGCCAGAGAGGTCAAAGTTAACTGCCACACAAGCCTCCTTTTCATATTTTTTATTAGGTCTCTTTGTTTTCTTGACCCAGTACCTAAATGAGGAGTTACTTCCATCCGACCACTTCCAGGACTCTCTGGAAAGGCCGATCCAAACGTTTAGTCCAACAGGTACCAGCACCTTTACCTTCTCGTTCTCTTCCATGTTTCTCACACTGGCCAGGTCTGTGTGGTTTTCTCTGCAGTAGCTCTGGGCATCAGTCCATGACATGGCGGTGTTCATCACAGCTCTTTGTGCTCTTTCCTCTTGACAGAGACAGTGCTGTGGATGAGGCTTGGATAATGGAGCTGTACGTGCCAACAGTCATTATGTAAAGCAGCTTTATGACTCTGCTTTCCACAGTGAAAAACACAGGGCTCACAAGGATCTGCGTTAAATCATGTTAATGTAACCAACGAAAGGAGAAGCAGAAAGGTTAAAAAAACCTGAAGGGCCGCTGGTTTAGCTCAGCTGGTAGAGCGGGCGCCCCGTGTACAGAGGCTACAGTCCTCGTCGACTGATCGCAGGTTCGACTCCTGGCCTGCCGATCATTTGGTGCATGTCATCCCCCACTCTCTACTCCCAACATTTCCTGTCTATCTTCAGCTGTCCTGTCAGATAAAGGCAAAAGCCAAAAAAATAACCTGAATCTGACGTGTCTCACCTGTGACATCACAGCAGACTGGCATGCGGTGTCCTCCACAATAATGATCGATCCATGATCCACTACCATCCATCTCAACACAGTGCTCTACAAGGCAGTAGTTGTTGGGTTGTCTAGGCAACCAGTTTCTAAACTCGTTCTCGCCTTGTTTATAGAAACTTGTGTTTGACAGTGACCACCTCCAGCTGTCATCGTACAGTCCTATCCAGGCACGCTGAAATCAATATTTAATTAATGTTTGTTTATCATCACTTGTGATCATCAGAGGTAGGACTTTTTAGACCCATCAAGTACAAGTACTAATGCCATAGTGTGACAATACTCCAATTCTTGTAAACTTAAACACATGACAAAGTGGCACAAAATGTCACTAAATTCATCTCGTTACTTTACAGTTTTTCTCGAGCAAAACTTTCCTGACTGACATCATTTCAAAATGAGGCCATGAAATAAACAGAGAAACAGTTAACTCACATGGCTGTATTCTGAGTAGACCATTTTGCTCAAGTCTGCCATGTCGTTCAGGAGCTTCACGTCTTCCTCGCTCTCGATGGTGGCCAGGTCTGTGTATGTTTCTCTGCAGTGGTTCAGAGCTTCAGTCATGTTCTTCAGCTCATAAACAAAATGGTACCGACGTTCAGCATGTGAACAGACGGCACACAGCCCTGCAGTGAGCGACAGGTATATTGATTAGATTTAGGTCACTTTCTGTGTTCAGGTGTGTAAATGTCTTTTCCACAAAGGATCTCACTGACATTAAATGATATGATAATATAACATATGTAATACATTACAAACGTTTGTAATGAGTAAAGCATCAAAGACAATATCTGAGAGTGTGATGAAATAAAAGATCCTTTGAGTCGTGATGATCCCAAACTTTCTCACAGTGTTCTAAATAATGACAAAAGTTTCTCTTTTTTTCTCATCACAGTTTCTCACTTCAAGCAAGTTGGTCATTTCAATTACTAACTGATCTTTCCTTCCATCATATTGGTGGAAATGGGCTTCCAAAAGTTAGACTGGACATAGATGAGGAGAAAACTGTTGTTCATGTAATGTATCAGTGTGTGAGGTTCTCACAATGTTGACACAAACATGGAAACCACAATACAGAAGAGTTAGAATTAACAAATGTAGAATGAAACACTTGCCTGCTGCAGTGATGACGCTCAGAAGGACTTCATCCATCCTCGCCTTTTCCCCCTTTAGTCTGAGACTGGACACATGCAGCTGCTGAAATGACTCTTTGTGTCATACAGTAACTTTTTACTAAATTTCCACGTCATGCAAAGTCTTAATGGAAACAAATTTGCCTATCAGGCTCTTCATCTTCATGGCGTCGCTTTTACTCTCACAACTAACCGTGATTTTTTTTCATCATATTACCCAGAGGAAGCTGTCTCAGTCTGTGGTGGACTCTAAATCCTGACTGAAAATCCTCAAATAAACCGTTTACATAACAAACATAGCAAACATCAGACACATCTTGTCTCAACACGATGCAGAAAAACTAGTCCATGCATTCGTTACTTCCAGGTTGGATTATTGTAACTCGTTACTATCAGGCTGCCCTAATAAGTCACTAAAAACTCTGCAGCTGGTACAAAATGCTGCAGCACGTGTGCTGACAAGAACGAGGAAGAGAGAGCACATCTCTCCTGTATTAGCCTCTCTGCACTGGCTTCCTGTGAAATCTAGAATAGAATTTAAAATCCTTCTTCTTACTTACAAAGCTCTTAATGGTCAGGCACCATCATATCTTAAAGAGCTCATAGTGCCATATTACCCCTCTAGAACATTGCGCTCCCAGGATGCAGGCCTGCTTGTGGTACCTAAAGTCTCTAAGAGTAGTGTTGGAGGTAGAGCCTTCAATTACCAGGCCCCCCTCCTCTGGAACAATCTACCAGATAAAGCTGATAGTTAGGGCTGGCTCAGGCTTGGACTGGCCCATAGTTACGCTGCTATAGGTTTAGACTGCCGGGGGATCTGACACACCAAGCTCCTCTATCTCCCTCTCTCTCTCCCTCTCTCCCTCTCTCTCTCTGTCATATTAATGCAGCTCATTAACTCTGTATCTTCTTGTCCCATTAACATTACTAACCACATATCTTCCCGGGAGTTCTCGTGCTCCCTTGTCTTGAAGGTTCCTGAGGATCATTGCTGCAGACCACCTGCTGCTGTGGACCTGCTCGACTGCAACAACTACTAACATCAGCCTTCCCCATAGTATCATTATTGTTGCTGCTAATGCTAATAGTCGACCTGTTGACTTCAACTGTTACAATTACGATGACCTCAGCCTTTATCATTACTCTGCTTCTCTCGCTAATTTATTATTTGCTAATCTTCACACTAGTGTGCCACTATTATTGGCATCGTAACCATAAGTATGTATTACATGTTGTTGTTGTAACAAGAACATATGTTGTTGTTGCTCTCTTTGCCTGTCTCTATCCTGCACCTCCTTCTGTCCCACTGTTCGGCCCATCCAGTCGAGGCAGATGTTCAACATGAGTCTGGTTCTGCTCGAGGTTTCTGCCTGTTAAAGGAAGTTGTTCCTTGCTAAGTGCTACTCATGGTGATTCATGTTGGGCCTCTCTTTAAATAACACAAAGAGTCGGTCTAGACCTGCTCTTTCTGTAAAGTGTCTCGAGAAAACTTTGGTTATGGTTTGGCGCTATACAAATACGATTTGATTGATTGATTGATTGATTGATTGATTGATAACCTGTTGATAAAGACAGATTGATCATCTCGGTTTTTAGAGCTGTTTTCAAGGATCCTGTTTTTGAAGGTAAATCTGCACCAGTTAAGGGCAGGTCACAATTTGGTCTAAACTCTGTGGGATTTTATCATTAAAGAAGCTCATGAAGTCATTACTGCTAAGGGCTATACATGACTCTCTGTCAGTCTGGCTACAGTGCTGAAAAGGTACCTGGGGTTGTTTTTATTTTCTTCTATTTGGGAAGAGTAATGGGCAGCCCTATTGCAGGGTCTTCCTTTCTTTTTGCCAGAATACTCCAGATTCTTCCACTTTGAAGAAGGATGTATCCTTCCAAGGTTTTGCGATTATTATCTTAGTTTGCGTGTTACGGTGTTAGACCATGGAGCAAGCCTCTGTTGTTTTATTACTATCTCTTTTAGAGTGGTAATCGAATCACGTTGAATCTGCACCTGAAGGTCCTTTATCAAATCAAATCAAACTTTATTGTTATGTGCATTGCAATGGTTGTACAGAGCAGAATAAAAAGTGTTCCCCATGGAAAGACATAATATAAACCACAATACAGTCCCTGAGCCCAAACTGTAACAGGTGCTATTTTATAAAAAGGTACCTGTTGAAAGCAGTTCATGTTCAGAAGAGTGCAAAAGTATGTTTCAAGTGTCCAGTGCAGATCAGCAGAATCAGGTGGAATGACCCTTTAGCAGCCTCACAGCCTGTGGTGGGGAGCTGGTCAGCAGTCTTGTGGTCCTTGTTCTGATGCTGCGGTATCTCCTGCCTGATGGCAAAAGATCAAGGAGTTTGTGGAGGGGGTGTTGTGGCTCTCTTTCAATATTTAGTGTCTTTTTCAGGCAAAGGCTCTGGAACAGTTCTTGGACAGAGGAGACGCCAATGATCTTCTCTGCCCCCCTCACCACCATCTGCAAGGCTTTCTTATCTGTGATGTTGCTGGGAGCATCAGGTGGTGATAAAATATGTGAGCACACACTCAACCGCGCCTCTGAAGAAGGTCCTGAGGATACTGGTGGGGAGTGATGTTTCAGTTTCCTCAGGTAGTGCAGTTTCTGATAGGCCCGTTTTCCAATTGTTGTTACTAGACCAGGTGAGATTGTCTGAGATCTGCACCCCGAGGAACTTGATGTTCTCCACTCTCTCTACCATGACGCCGCTGATGTTGAGGGGTGTGCACTCTGGCTATGACCTCCTGAAGTCAACAATCATCTCCATAGTGTTGTTGACTGTCGAAGGGAGGGAAGCCACTGGGCTTTCTTCAGGCACACTCGCACTGAGACAGGGATTTAGTTTAAAATGCCTTTATTAAATCAGGGCATATCTCGTAAACAACATCAACTTTACAGGAGTAAAACGCCAACCTGTTACGACCCTCATCGGGTCTTCCTCAGTTCTGTTGAGGGCCAGGTGCCAGGTTGTCATTACTGCACCAGTCCACTAGGTGTTTGACTTCCTCCCTGTACATTGTTCCATTATTTCCACTGATGAGACCCACAACTGTGCTATCATCAAGTACTTGCGCAAAATCACCGTCAGATTCATGACACGAGCGTACCGGCCAATGTTGTTCTCACCGCCGTGCGTATGTTAGTAAATCAGAACCATTCTAAATCGACAGGCGCGTGTCCGCGATCTGCACTCAGCATACTGCCCCGCCTCTATTTCTCTATATAAGGACATCTGTTTGGTGCCACATGAAGAGAGCGGTGTTACGGAGAAGCTGAAAGAACGTGAAAGTTGGCCTCAAAAGGAAAAAAGAAAAATTCACATCAGCAGAAATAGAAACACTTGTGGCAGAGAAGGAGGCCTGAAAAGGCACACTGCTCCGGAGCGTGCACGGGCAGCAATATCTTCCAGCAAGGCCAATAAACGATTTAATAGTGTTTCATTTCAATATGAACATTTTCATTTGGTCTACTCTATTGTAAACTTAATAAACTAACTCAGCTGCTATAATTGAAGATTTTAATTATACGACAATAAATTATGAGGATGACACAGCATTTACGTTTGGTCCATACATTAGTTAATTCAATTATTGTTGTCTATTAAAGCCTTTATAATATAGTATGCATTTAGTTAAAAGGGTGTGTGTTAACATTTCCGAGGACATTTCTTTCATCATTCGTACGCATGGTCTGAGGGAGTTCTAAATTTGTTCGCAGAGTACGAAGAAATTTAGGCAAAAACAAATTGATGAATCCCAGATTTGTGCGTCAAACTTGCGTACGCACAGTTCAAGCACAGATTCGTGCGTACGCACTGTTCGTAAATGAGGCCCATTGTGAACAACAAACTCGTGTCAAAATCACAGTAATCAGCCAAAGAAAGCTTGCTTTCGGAGCACCGCTGTTTCTACCCTCTGCGCATCTAAGCTGCGCAGACGAGATCCCGTGTGTACAGTCTGGCTCTCAGTTTTAAGTTCGATAGTAATGAAGGTACAGGAGCTTTAAGCTTTATTGTCTTCACAGCGGTTACACTCTAAACAACAAGTTTACACGTCTACACCTCCGTACAACCCCGCAGGAAGATACAGGGTTTTGTTTTAATAAGCCATCATCGCGCTGCTGCCATGTGTGTGCGTCTGTCTACTCAGTGGCGCAAAAAGTGGGTATGCACTATATGCGGCGCATAGGGGCGCCGCGCTATAGGGGGCGCCTAAGCGATGGGGGGGAAATGATTTCGAGTCGGCATTTTCTGTATTTAACAGCTGTTTGTGCATGTGTAAATGATATGATCAATAACAGACGCACGTCACTGATTAGGCGCCCCTCCGCTCCTTCACCTCCCCTCCTCTTGCCCCCCCTTAAATGTCTTCACTCAGATATAACACTACAGTGCTGTTGTGATGTATCTGATAAGTCTGATCAGATGCAGCGTCCAATCAGTAACTGATCATCTGCTGTAATATGTAACTTCAAATAAAAGTCTTATATTCTATAAGTCCATGAATAAATAAGATTTATACACGTAAATCATTTTTGTTCCTCCTTCTGTGTGTTTGTGTTGAGTTATACTCATTCTATTTAATTTGATATTTTATTTTGGTGCTGTTTAAGCTGCTACAGAAACACGATTTTATTTTCATTTTGTATGTCATGTAAATGTGACAAAAACTTTTCAGAGTTGGAATTTTAATATTTTAATTTCAGATACATTTTGACCATATGCGAATATATCGGCCGATATATCGATATCGGAATTATTTTACTCCCTAAAATTGGAATCGGCATCGTCCCCAAAAATCCCACATCGGTCGGGCTCTAGTTGTTGCCCAGGTTTGTCAGACTTTTTTCCATGGCCAAGCTCATTACTGCCTCCTCTTAAAGGCTGACCCTACAACTGTCCTAGTGATGCTTTAACCCTGCTTTTCATGTTTTCCAAATCAGGCCTGTTGTTCACAGTTCTCTCTCTCCCTGTCTGTGTGATCACCTGCAAACATTTACCTGTCCAATCCAACCAATCGGAATTCCAAGGCCCTCAAGCAACTTATTAAAGCTGTAACGTGTTCTCGCTGAGTTTGTCTGCCGGGTGGGATGATGGATGTGTATATCTGATGCACATATTTACTGATGCCTACAGTATATCATTGCTAAAGCAACATGTGTTGTTGATGTCTTGACAAACAAAGCAGATCTTAACACTTGCAAATGACAGTGCAAATGGTGTGTGTCAAAGATCTGATTTGAAAAACAAATCTGATTCGCCTGCTGTCTGAACTCAAGACTCACAGGAGAGACTTCTGAGTTCTCTGCCGTGAGTCGTCTCCACAATGCCTGACACATTTGAATGCCAAACCAGAGGAGGAGGAAATATTCAGAGGCCGTCATTCCTTTTATGGAAATGAGCCCGACTTCAGACCACAGCATTGTGCTGACTAAAAGGGATGAAACCCAAGTAGTGTTATGTTGGAAATTCACTGGAATTATGGTGCATCTAAAGTTTATCTGGATCATGATATGAATTATGTGCCAGCTATTCTCTCATTCAAATGTTTCTGATCCAAAGATGATGAAAGAAGTAAATAAAGGTCCTGTGCACTGTATGAATAAGACTGTATTGATTCATTTACATAACAAATTGATTATCAAGACAGTATATTATTTTTATTTTTATTTAAGAGAATTAAGAGAGCACTCCAAATGTTCCTTAAATCAGCATCTCTCTCTTCATGTCATTGACCGCCCAGTTCTGATCTGAACCTCATTAAAACCTCCTGAATGTGATCAGGAGGAAGATGGACGGTCACGAGACGAGCTGCTCCAAGAGCGGCCTAACGTCACCCAGCAGCCCTGAGACAGACTGAGGAGAGCGCGCAGAGATGCATGAACGCAGTGATGACAAACCAGGTGACTCACCAGACTGTACTGTTAAACTTTAAACATTAGTATTCTGTCGTTTAAACATGAACTTGTTTTCTTTGCATCTTTTTGTTATCTCAACCACACGTCATTGTCTGCTAATAAAAGACCTAGTAGATTACAATTATTCAAAAGTTCACTGCATCCATGATAGGTTGAAAGGAAAATGTTTATGTTATATTTGTAACATAAAAAGCTAAAACTATTTGTTATAATAAGATAATTCTGGAAATAACAGGAAGCCAAGAAGAAAAATATTTCATGATAAACTTGAACTTTCATGGAAACAGACAAACTCTCCCTCCCTCTCCTTCTCCTCCTTGTGGAAGACCTTTCCATCTGACTGCTTCCTCCAGCTCAGTGTGACGTCTTCAGTCACCCCCTGGTCCTTCAGCTTCAGTCTGAGCTGAGATACAGAAACATTTATTTTCAGAGGCTGTTTCACGGTCATATCTGTGAAGGTTCTCAGTCATCCAGGTCATAGTTTTTGGAAAATTAATCTAAAAGGCAACTGGACTGAGTCATAGTTACTCAAATTTAACTACCTTCATAGTTATCGTCAATAATTCTAATAACTAAAAAACATGTATGTGTAGACCGCACGTGGCACAGATACATTGGTACATTTGATTTACCTGCTTCGAGATGTTCTCCATCACTGCAGGGTCATTCAGATCCAATGAGGAGCTTTGTTTCACCAACCTCACTATGATCACTTGTATCGACGGAACTTTGAAAAGAAAAACAAACTCGTCAGTTACAAAATTTAGTTTGTAAAACACCAATAAATAAACCTATTGTCAGGACTTAATAAACATTTAAATTTTAGCTTACTAGAGTAGCAAATGAATGCTCTCTTGAAGTCGCAGTTCCCGTTCTCCCATTTGCCGGAGTCACTAAAGTCTGCCGCCACACAAGCCTCCGTTTGGAAGTCGTTATTAGGTTCCCATTTGCTCCAGTGCCTAAAAGAGGACTTACTTCCATCCAACCACTGCCAGAAGTCTCGGAAAAGGCCGAACCAGGCTCCTTGACCAAAAGGTATCAGCTCCTTTACCTTCAGGTTCTCTTCCATGTTTCTCACACTGGCCAGGTCTGTGTGGTGTTTTCTGCAGTAGCTCTGGGCATCAGTCCATGACATGGCGGTGGGGTTGAGGACAAATGTCACTTTAGGCCCTGAAAAAAGACCACAGTGATGAGAATACGCACCTTGACATGCTGCACCTGATGACAGTCATTATGTAAAGCAGCTTTATGACTCTGCTTTCCACAGTGAAAAACAGGGCTCACAAGGATCTGAGTGATCAAGCTTCTATACCATATTATACAGTTTGCAATCACTTGGGGAGCTGTGGCAGTATTTTTGCCATTATAATCCACTGACAAAGAAGGAAGCCTGTCAATTAAGGAATGATTTTATAAGACTTTATCATCTTTGTAATTTTTAGAACGTACATAGTTAGCTCAAACTCATTCGCTGGTATACCACCAGGGTAGAATGTAGATTGACTGGTCCTGGCTCCAGCTCAGCTCCTCACCTCAGCAACTCATTCCCAATCTGAGGAAGCAATCCACCATTTTCCGGCAGAGCACAATGGCCTTAGCCTTGGAGTTACTGACTTCTCACATTAACTCATGGAAAGGAGACTCTCCTTACCCGAGCCAAGCCGTAACATCATGTTCACTTATGGAGTATGGCTCAAAAGATTCTCACGGCTAAACAGCTGTAAAGCTTCTCCACAAAGTCCACAAAAGACAACAAGACTAGACGAGCAAACTCCCTTGACCCCTACAGAAACCCTGACAGGCTGAAGAGCTGTTCCACTGTTCCAACCTCAGGACAGAATCTATATCGTTCCACCTCAACAGCAATCATTCAAAGCCAGAACCTGCCGGTGTCCAGTCCCACATTAAATGATGCTGATGGAACAAAAGACAAAGAGATGTGTTTTTTACTTAAATAGTCAATCCTCTCACCTGTGACATTGCTGCAAACTGAATAAATGGGTAATGTACAGGTTTTATCGTTCCATTTTCCAGTATGATACATCTGTCCACAGTGCTCTCCATTGGGGCCGTTGGGTTCTCCATCATTCCAGTTTCTAAAGTCGGTCTCCCCTTGTTTGTAGAAACTTGTGTCCGACAGTGACCACCTCCAGCGGCCCTCATCGTGATGAAGCCCTATCCAGGCTGGCTGTTTAATCTGTGTTTAGTGTCAGTTGTGATCATCAGAGGCAGATTTTATCAGATCCTTTATTCAATAAAAGTACCAATACTATAATGTGAGAATACTCCAATTCAAGTAAAGTTAAAAAGTGCCACAAATTTCATCTCTTTACTTTACAGTCTGTCCAGTGCAAAACTTTATATCATCATTTTAAAATAAGGCTGTGAAATAAACAGAGCAACAGTTAACTCACAGGGACGAGTTCTGAGAAGATAAATTTGCTTAAGTCCGCCATGTTGTTCAGGAGCTTCACGTCTTCCTCGCTCTCGATGGTGGCCAGGTCTGTGTATGTTTCTCTGCAGTGGTTCAGAGCTTCAGTCATGTTCTTCAGCTCATAAACAAAATGGTACCGACGTTCAGCATGTGAACAGACGGCACACAGCCCTGCAGTGAGCGACAGGCGTATTTTAGATTTAGGTAAAAAATGACATTTCACATTTCAGTATGCACAGGTTTCTTTGTGGTGCAAACACCTGCAATGAGGATGTCCTGAACATCAAATAATATATAATCATATAATAATAAAAAACTAACCAATTTAATTTATTTTTTTCGCATGAAGTCAGACTGTACAATGAAGGGAAAACTATAGTACAACTAATGTAACAGTAGATGTTTTCACAATGTGCCACACCACACCAAAGTAAAAAGAAGAATTAAAGAAGTGATCATTTTAAACAGACTCTTGCCTGATACAGCGATGATGCTCAGGAGAACGTTTTCCATCCTTGTCTTTTCCCCGTTTCTCTCTTTCGGTCTGTAACTGAAGACATGCAGCTGTTCAAAGTTATAACTTTACTTTTACTGCACTTTTAACTTGAAGCAAAGTCATTATGGGGACAATGATTTGCTTAACAGGCTCTTTTGCTTCACTGAGTACACGTATTTCCATTTTATATCTTTAACTTTGTGCTTTTACTGTGCTATAATTCAGAGGCAAATGAAGTGCTTTTTATTGTACTACATTTATTTGACAACCTCAGTGTTTTTTTGCAGATTGATTCAATATTTATTAACTAATAAATGAGTATGTAGTATTACAGGCTTAATAAGACATTATTGCTTTCCATAGATGAATACATGCAGCTAAGAAAAAGTGATTAAAATGATCTTAGCCCCACCAGCTGTGATTTTAAAGTGAAGACCACATTATTAAATCAATAATGATAATCCAATCATACAGTATATATTCGTCTATTGTTGTCCTTACATGCTAAACTAAAATGGTTTGACATATGTAAGATCTGTTGTGCCTCCTGACGTGGAAACAAGGTTAAACACAGCTCTTACAAGGCAATTTTAATTCCTGAATATGTTTTTTTTTTATGTTAAACAGTTGTTTTTTTAAGTCATACAAATAATCCTCTGACAGACGATATTATAAATATGTACCTGAATAACACAGAAATACTATATTATTTTCTGTTTTTAATCCTTGCTCACAACTTAATGAAGGAAATAACTTAAAATACAGATTATAATACAGATTGCATGATGTTAACTCCTTCCAGAGACGCTTAAAAAAGTCCCCACATGAAAAAAAACATCTTAATTATTTTAAATACCCATTGGAAACATTTCCCACTGTCATCTGTGCTACTTGCTGTGTTTCCATAATGTGTGTTTTCTGTGACTGGTTGTGATTATTTTATTACAATTGTGTTATATTGTCATTCATCAGCCTACCTGTTCACAATCCAGCATCAGGTCATGGATGTTTCATGGGAGAAGTTAAAGTTGTTGAAAACTTTATCCATAAGCAAATCAAAAATCCTTCTTACAACGACTCTATAATTAAAATTCAGAGTTCAAAAAGTGTTCGAAAGACGGGAAAAATAAATAATGTCACTTGTAACGTACATTTTAAACGTAACATAAACTTATTTTTAAACGTTATGCAAGCGAAAAATGTGTTAACAAGTTCTTTACCGCCAAAAACAGCAGCTAGCAAAAGTTGTACGAGCACCAAGCACTAACTTCTCACTTGATCCACTAACGTTCCTCAAAACGGTTTGTTCTTGAACACAGCACAGATTAGCTTCCTCGTCAGCGCTCCAGACGACGCATGCGCACACCCATCACTTCCTGAAAGCTGCACAACAACACCAGAAACCCACTTGTGCTCCTGTATTTGATCCATTTGTTCATGTTTTATCTCATTTTCCTCATCCGTGTCCACGCGGGTCTCTCTCCCGGGTCCCCTCGTGCCTCTCAATGCGCGCTCACGTGTGCGTGACGCTGTTTGTTTGTCTGCTGAGCGATGCGGCGACTCATCAGTTCACTGAGGAAGAGATGGCTGGTATCAGGTAAGCACACCCACTAAAACAACAGTCCACAGGATCTTTATAATACTCAGCTAAATGTAATGAGTTAAATTCCACCTCTGAGAACACTTTGATTAAACAAATTATCTCCTCATTCCAACTAAAACAAGACCATCTTTAATTACAATTGAATTAAATTAAGCCAGGAGGCTGAATTATACTGTACTACACCAAAGTAGAAACAATCAGAAATTAGTCTGATAATGTTTTTGTTAAATTATTTTGTGTTTGTCGTAAGATGTAAGATATCGTTCGAAATGTGTCTATTTCTTAACTAGTCCCTGAAGAATTTACATCTTTAGGGCACAAGACTTTAACCTAGTAAAAATGATCACTGACAGTTGTTTTAATGACAAATTCATTCCTGAAAACAACAAATGTACCAGTCACTATGTAACAGTCAAGATTGATTCTGAATGAATAAACAATAATGCAGGTTTCTCCTGCTGTCACTGGATCTTCTGTCAATAAAGTTTTTACTGAATGAAAGAAATAAACATGTCTGACTCCAATGTGTCTTCAAACATTGTCCTCTCTGTTACCTGCTTCATTTCTTAGACAGCGCATCAAATCCATGTTCTACCACGCTTACAACAGTTACCTTGACAATGCCTTCCCCTACGATGAGCTCCGCCCACTCACCTGTGATGGACAAGACACCTGGGGCAGGTAAGGTGACAACATCTGTGAATGAGAAGTTGAATGCCCTTTAACTAAACTATAATATATTGTACTATTATGTTTTGGCATCTGTGGACATTTCTTCTTGTTTAAACTTTATTGCTTGAGATCTGGTCTGATCTCTTTCTGCAGTCTCGCCAAAATAAAAGTCGTCTGCTGCTTTAACATTGTTAATGGGGTACAAAAAAAAGCAAATATTCTAAATATTAAAGAGGGTGTGTCTCTGCATTTCCCTCTGAAATCTGTGACTCTGTCGTTATGTCTTTAAACTTAATGTAACATAATAAAAAAATTTTCTCAACAGTTTCTCGCTCACTCTGATCGATGCTCTCGACACTCTGCTGGTAAGTTATTCTTTTAATTTCCTTAGGTCGAAACATGTCAAACATTTATAAAAGTGACTATTGTTGTGTTCAATTAATTCACAGTACCTTTAACACGTCTTTAATCTTTATTATATTTGACTTTTAGCTGCAAAAATTCTTGATTGTCTCGTTTTCCTTTGAATGTGACAAACAGAGAGTATGTGAAGCGTCATGCTTGTTGTAATAATGTCACCTTCTAAATGTGGAGGTTTTGGGAAACCGGACAGAGTTTCAGCGCGTTGCGTCGCTCCTCCAAGACACCGTGGACTTCGACATTGACGTGAACGCCTCCGTCTTTGAAACTAACATCAGAGGTAAAGACAGAGAGAGGGGTGGATGAGTCAGACGTTAGATTCCTGTGTCCTCCGGGAGCTTTAAGCAACTTGTGAGTTATTTTTTGGGAGGGGAAATTTGAATAACAAATTACTAAAACTGCTACGACTATCTTGTGTGTGTGTGTGTGTGTGTGTGTGTGTGTGTGTGTGTGTGTGTGTGTGTGTAGTGGTGGGCGGTCTGCTGTCGGCTCACCTGTTGGCACAGAGGGCGGGGATGGAGCTGGAGCCCGGCTGGCCGTGTTCAGGACCGCTGCTGAGGATGGCCGAGGATGCTGCCAGGAAACTACTACCTGGTATTAAACACAAACACACACACACACACAAACTCACACACTCACACACTCACACCAGAACCAGATCAGAGAATCAGAATCAGGTTTATTCCAGAGTAGCTTTTCACGTTTAAGAAATAAAGACAGTCAGTCAATAAACTCTGTCAGTGTTCGACATGTGCCGCTGACACAGGAGCACACTCCCTCCTTCATACGACAGCAGCAACACGTATGTTTGATTTCAGCGTTCCAGACTCCCACCGGGATGCCGTACGGGACGGTGAACCTCCTGAAAGGCGTCAGTCCCACAGAGACGCCCGTCACCTGCACGGCCGGCGTGGGAACCTTCGTCCTGGAGTTCGCCATGCTGAGTCGACTGACGGGGGACGAAACGTTTGAGAACGCAGCCCGGCGAGCGCTGAGAGCCCTGTGGAAGACCAGATCTGACATCGGACTGGTAACTGATCCACCTGTCTGTCCTTAACGATGTCTTACTTTCTACTGTTTCTCTTCTACAGTTGCTCAAACATGCATACAAAACCTTTTCGATCAGGATGATCCTGATCCCAGCAGAGGGGACGATTCAGGCTGGATTTCAGGAATGTAAAAGTTTTAATTTTTTGTGTGGACTTTGGTGCCCCCTGTGGACCAAGTATGTAGTGTAGTCCCATTGAGAGCTCTGGTTATCTACATTTGGTAACCTTGAGAAGTCTGTATCTGTATCACGTTGATCCAATTCAGTTTTACTTTGAAAAAACGGGAAAAAGGAAGATGGATTACCTGATCCTGGATAGCAAAAGTGGGTTTCTAAATCTGGATAATTCTTATCCGGATGAAACTTTTTGAACAACCGGGATGCCAGAAAATTTAATCAGAAACTTTGTTTTTGTTTTGAGAATAATCTGATGGAAAACTCACGATTTGTACAACAAACTGCTGCCATTCGTTTATTTCTTTCATTATTCATAAGGATAAAGATTTCTGGAACAAAAGTGACGACTGAAGAAAATGTAAAAAGACGGATCTCTGTGGACAGCTGTCTCTGTCTCCTACCTGTCTCTGTCTCCTACCTGTCTCTGTGTGTGTGCAGGTGGGAAACCACATCGACATCCTGTCTAAGAAGTGGGTGGCTCAGGATGCCGGGATCGGAGCGGGGGTGGACTCCTACTTTGAGTATCTGGTGAAAGGAGCCATCATGCTGCAGGACGAGGAGCTGCTCGAGATGTTCCTGGGTAACACGATCTGACTCAGCTTCTCTCAGGTGATGTGTGATGGATAATGCATGAAATGGAGCCTGTTTGAATTCAATACTCTTTCCTCAGAGTATGATCGAGCCATTCAGAACTACACCCGGTTTGATGACTGGTACCTGTGGGTCCAGATGCACAAAGGAACCGTCTCCATGCCCGTGTTCCAGTCTCTGGAGGCCTTCTGGCCCGGCCTGCAGGTAAGTGCAGTCACTAAAAACAAGCACAAGAGTCTCATTTTAAAGGTCATTGCTGGTGTTTGAAACCTGGGCACAAATGTTAGGTCTCAGTTTCTAATAGGTGCAAAAAGTTTCGGATTGCTCCAGTAGATGTGTTCATCCTGCAGCAGTGATGCAGGCTGTAATGGCTGCAACATAATCCTTGATGGATGATCATTTTAATATGCAGAACACAGGAGCTACTGGTCTAATGCTCCCTCTATATGATTGTTTTTTTGAGTGTTGTGTTGGATCTGAACTAACCAATTAAAACACCAAATTCACACAATAACAAAAACCTGACCGCTGCAGTTGTAGTCCAGCAACTCTCCTGTTCTGCATATTAAAATCACTGTTTTTCTGAATGGAGTCTGGTGTGTGTGCAGAGAGCGATGTAACGTCTGTGTGTGGTTAAAACAATCATCTTCCTCTGTAACACAAAGGTCTATCTCTGTAGGGATCCTTTCTGTCATGTTGTCACACACTCTGAGAATTTAGAGGACACACTTTGAGTGGGTGCGCTGAAAGATTATGTTGCAGCCATCTTTTGTACTCATAATTCAGTTAGACCGCCAAATATGTAAAACTGCTAAACAATATATAAAATACTTTTTAAAGGCATGAAATGAAATGTTCTTTTTATAATGAAGTTTCTTTGTGTGTTTCAGTCTCTTCTGGGGAACCTGGACAGCGCAGTGAGAACTTTCCAGAACTATTACTCAGTATGGCGGCAGTTTGGAGGTCTGCCAGAGTTTTACAGCATCCCTCAGGGTTACACTGTGGACAAGAGAGAAGGGTACCCACTGAGACCAGGTACACCCCTGTCCCAGCAGCGAATCCAGAAACAAAGAGTTTAGTTACATGTTAAATACAGTTTTTTGGTGTGTTTATTGAAAAGCCTTAAATTTGCCACATGGGGCTTTTATTGTGGAAGTAATTCAGACTTTTTCTAGTTAAGTGACCGAGCAGCATAACAATAAAACAGTTAATTAATCAGGTCAGTAACAGTAAGTACAGTAAGTGTTTCTGCGTGTTCATTATTTCAGAGCTCATAGAGAGTGCCATGTACCTGTTCAGGGCGACAGGTGACCACACCTACCTCCAGCTCGGCCTCGACGCTCTGGAGTCCATAGAGAAGATCGCCAAGACGCCCTGTGGATACGCCACGGTCAGTACAACTTGTTCTTGTCACTGAAATAAAAAAATAACGTACCAAAGAACCAAGAAGGACCCTCAGGGAGCGCAGACCTCATTCATGAGTCAGATCCAGGTCCGGTGCAAAACTGGACGAGTTGTCCCTCGGTCCATGTTTCGTCCTTTCCACAAAGTTTTACAAAAATCAGGCCTGTAGTTTTTCCACAATCCTGCAGACAGAAACAAACCGCATCAAACATAACCTCCTTACTGAGGTTATACTGGGACCAACTATAAAACTATTTTCTTCTAGATGTGTTTTAATTCGATCTTCCTCCTGCAGGTCAAAGATCTGCGAGATCACCAGCTGGACAACAGGATGGAGTCCTTCTTCCTCGCTGAAACCATCAAGTACCTCTACCTTCTCTTTGACCCCGCCCACTTCCTGCATGGCGGGGGGACGGAGGGGGACGGGTCCTGGGAGGAGGGAGGTGAGGGGGGGCAGTGTGTTTTAGGGGCGGGGGGGTTCATCTTTAACACGGAGGCTCACCCTCTGGACCCGGCGGCGCTCTACTGCTGCAGCAGCCACGCACAGGACCGCCAGGAGCTCCGAGACATCCTGATCAGCCTATCGCAGCCCAGGGATAAATCCAGCAGCAGCCAATCAAAGAGGCAAGTTAAACAGACAGAAGGCCCTCCCCCTGGCCAATCAGAAAGCATCGCTCTAAAACCAGGTGAGAAGAAGACGGCCCCCCTGCTGTCCTGCTCCGTTCAGCCGTTCAGCGCTCGACTCGCCGTCCTGGGACAAGTTTTCACTGATAACACCTGACAGTCCTGGATCACATGTTGACTCATAACTCCTGATATCGGACCTCAGATCAGCTGCTGTTTGAGCCTGGGGGGTGGGGGGGTTGCTTTCTCACTGCTAAGGGGTAATTATGGGACCAATTTTTTTTTCTCTACATATTTTGGGGCCTAAATGACAATAAAGGTTTTGGAATGGCACCAGTTGATGTGTTCATCCTGCAGCAGTGAAACAGGCTGTAATGGCTGCAACATAATCCTTGATGGGTCAAAGGTCGTCCACTAAAAGTTCTTGTTGTTTCCACTGACAGGCTCAGATTGTTATTCTAAGTGTGTGACAACATGACAGAAAGGATCCCTACAGAGATAGACCTTTTTGTTACAGAGGAAGATGATTGTTTTAACCACACACAGACGTTACATCGCTCTCTGCAAACACACCAGACTCCATTGAGAAAAACACTGATTTAACTTCACAGAACACAGGGATTGTATATCTACTGCTGCCTTAAATGATGAGTTTGTTTGTGTTATTGTGTCCAACACAAATGATGTTTTTGATCCAAATTAACTGTTTAAATACACCAAAGTCCCACAATAACACATGCAAACTAATTGGTTGTGGCAGCAGTAGATATATAATCCCTGAGTTCTGTGAGGTAAAATTACTGTTTTTGTAAATGGAGTCTGGTGTGTTTGCAGAGAGCGATGTAACGTCTGTTTGTGGTTGAAACAATCATCTTCCTCTGTAACAAAAAGGTCTATCTCTGTAGGGATCCTTTCTGTCATGTTGTCACACACTTAGAAGAACAATCTGAGCCTGTCAGTGGAAACAACAAGAACTTTAGGGGCATTGCAGCCTGTTTCACAGCTGCTGGCTAAAGAAATCTACGGGAGTCATTCCAAAACTTTTTTTATCTGTTAGTTATTAACGCCCTAAATATGAAAAATAAATAAATACATAATTCCCCTTTAATTTCTTGTTCTGCTGTCATGTTGAAAAAGGTTCCACTTTAAGTCCAGTTTGGGGGTAAAAAATCAATGAAGGCACTCAGGACCTGGATGTCATGAGTTGACTGTGTTGCTGTAACTTAATTTGAAATGTGAAATATATTTTTATTTATTAGAAGCATTGTGGTAGTTGTGTGATTTGTTGTTTTCTTGTTTACTGCCAGTTTGAAGCTGTGAAACTGAAAACTGGCAGTAATAAGATTCTTTTCAAGGTTTGACAAACATCCAATATTTCTGCAAACTCCACTGCAGCAGCTTTAACAAAGTTGTTTTTAGTATGCCAAAGTGAAATAATCTTAAATGCAGCCATTTTTACGTTGCCAAATGTACTTAGGTCATGAGACGTGCTATAAAGCCTAATAATTTAACCTTGAATAGATACTATTTTTTCTATTCATGGTTCCCAAGGTCAAGAAATGATCAGATGTGCAAAATGCTTGATTTCCAAAGGCACTATTTCTTTTTCTAGAGTGCTTTTAATGTGAAATGCAGACCTGTGTGAGCAGCAAAACAAATCATCATGTCAAAATGTTCAAGTAAGGTGCAGGTGTTTGGAGCTGCCAACAGGGGGCAGTGTTTCACCTCTTAGGAAGCATTAAAGTGTTGGTCCTGCAGGGACCTCCAGAGACAGTTTTTGGGGGATTGTGAGAATATTAATGAAATAAACAAAAGAACATATTTCTAATGAATTCATTGCACAAAATATTTCACATTTCTTTGATATTTGTCATTTTTTCATGCGCGACGTGTTACAGCCTGATAATGTAGTCTCATATCAGGCTCACTGATGCCTCTTTTCTTTGAGAATTACTCCGATTTCGTCCTACTTACAGTCTTTGACCTTCGATTTAAACCTCACTCTGCTTTTTAGGGAACACTCTTGCAGGTAGGAAGATGCCCAGGAGTTTGCAGCTTCACATTTAACCTCCGAGCAATTTAGAGTCACCGATGAACCTAACGAGCATGTCGGACTGTGGGAGGAAGCCGGAGTACCCGGAGGGAACCCACGCAGGAGAACATACAAACTCCACACAGAAAGGCCCCCTGGCTCAAACCCCCATGCAACCTGCAGATACAGATACTAAAAGTTATATATTAGGATAACAGATCTGTTGTGTGCATACCTCCGTCTGTTCTGCTTCTGTCGTATCTACAGGAAGGTCGAGACAAAAAACAGACGCATTCATCAGCAGCAGCTGGTTATGTTTCACTGCATTAAAATCTGTATTGATATAAAGTTATAATTGCTGCACTAACCTCACTGCAGAACCTCAGGTCCAAATGACAGACTCGTCTTCAGCCACACAGTCTGAATAAATGAGTCAGATGGTTCAGGGCTGATTTATGTTTACAACCTCAGAGAGCAAACACACAGAGACGTTGACATCACAGAGTCCTCATGAGTCCGACTGTAAACTTCTGCTTTTTAAACTTTTGCTCCCTCAAAGTGAAGCCAAACCCTCTCTGTCGCCCCCTGCTGACCTGCTGCAGTATAGCTCCTAAAGCCCGCCTCCTCCATGTTAACAGATGGGACATGAGTCAAACTATAAAATCAAAATACACGTCAAATACATTTTTCTCAAACATGGTTTCTGTCATTATAGTTAGTTCTTATCATGCTGATGTCCAAGTGAGAAGTTTACTTTAAATTAGTTATTTGATGCTGTAAAAAGGGGGCGTGGCCTCATGATTGACAGCTCTGTGGACAAATGGGGCTCCTGCAGCGTTCTGTTCCCGAGTAGCAGAGTAGAGGAGGAACGGCGAGAGGAGACGTAACTAACACTAACACTACAGTCATTGAACTTTCCATCAGCGTGAATATCTGCTTCAGACCGACACAAGAAGCTGTTCTGCTGCAGACTGAGCCCACCTGAGGGCTCCAACACGCCAAGGACACCTGAGGGCTCCAACACGCCGAGGACACCTGAGGGCTCCAACACGCCAAGGACACCTGAGGGCTCCAACACGCCGAGGACACCTGAGGGCTCCAACACGCCGAGGACACCTGAGGGCTCCAACACGCCAAGGACACAAGGTAAAGGTGTGTGTCGGGTGGAGGAAGGGGCGGGACGTCGATACTGCGACAGGAAGTGAAACAATTTCTTTCAGCTTTTGTTTTTGATCCTCTGACTGTGAAGTTTGAACGTTTCTTGTGGAGGTCTGGCTCTTCAGCAGGATTCCCCTCCTCCATCACACAGGGTGGGACTCCCTCTCTCCTCCTTTCCTTCCCGCCTCATCTACCTCATCTGTTCTCCCCCCCTTTCTTGTCCCCCTCTCTCCCCCTTCTTTCTCCATCTTGACATCGCCCCCTCCCCCTCCTCCTCTCTCTGGGTGGGGTTCCTCTCTCTGATTTGACCTCTTTATTACTCCTCCTCCTCCCTCCGTGTCTCCTTCTCTCTCTCTCGGTCCCTCGATTCTCTTTTGTCTCTTAAAATGTTTATTGTCCTCCACCCCTTCACCATCTCTCCCTCTTTCCCTCCTTTATCTGACTTTTCTTTTAATCTACATTTTTCCTCTTTTCTCCCAATGTTCCAAATCCCAATCCATCTCCTTCCTTCCTTACTCCCTTTCCCCCTTTCTTTCTTACTCACTTCTCTCCTTGATCTCCCTTTTTCCTTGGCTCCTTCTTCCTTCCTTTCTCTTTCTTGTGTTTCTTTCTCTCCTTCTTAATACACATATCCTCCCCTTCTTTCCTTTCACACCTTTCCTTCTTTATCTCCTTTACCCTTCCTCTATGCCTCCTTGTCCCTCTCTCCATCACTAAACTCCTCCGTCATCCCTCTTCTTTTCACTTCCAACGTCCTCTTTTCCTTCATTCCTTGACTCCTCTTGAGCCGTTTCCCCTCCTTCCTTCTGCTTTCCTTCCTTCCTTCCTTTCGCCGGTTCCTTCCTCTTCCCTTTATATTCCCCTTTCCCTCTTGCCTTCCTTTCTTACTCACTTCACTCCTTCATCTTATTTCCTTGGCTCCTCCTCCCTTGCCTTTCCTTCTCTTGCATTGTTTGCTCTTTCTTCTGTTCTTGTACTATAAAAAATACTCCCTTCTTTACATCCACAACTTTTCTTATCTCCTTCCCTACATTGCAAAACTCCTCCATCATCCCCCCATTTGTCACTTGAAACGTCCTCTTTCCTTTCCTCCTCGTCTCCTCGAGTTCTTTCCTCCTCCTCCTCTCAGGGTGTGTATCTGGATCGGTCTGTATTGATGACTGTATCATGACTAAGTGCTGAGTGTATAACTTGAGTTCATTCCAAACAATCTTTAAAACAGATTAGAACAATTCAGACCTCCTCTCCCTCTCTCCCTCCCTCTACTCTTCTCTGTTTGACCTGGTTTATTATAAAGTAAAGTTATTTAAACTCTATTTTACTGAGATTATTTTCAGGTACACATCCCCTGACATCTTACCTGTTGTTGTGCTTATATAAGATCCGTACCTCTGGTTGTTATGCGCACCAGCGGCTGCTTGCAGGGCTCTTCTTCTCGTTGCTTTCATTTGTTTCTCTGCAGACTGTCCGGCAGCTCTCAGTACTTTTACACTCGGTACTTCCACATTTGTTTTTTTGTCTGGAGTACGATATAACTAGTCCTTCTTGTGAAGGGGTCATTGCACGGGTGAAATTGAAACAACAAAGGTGTGCAAACTGCTGACGACGGCCCTGATGAAAACCTCTACCTCTAGAAGTCTATGTAGATTTTTGGTTTTACATGGGACTCTAACCTGTCTCCTGAAAGCCCGACAACCCTAAAGAACTAAGCCGGAGACATACTTCCTTTTAACCTTGTGTTTGCGTAAACAACCGCCTGCGTCATGAACGGAACTGTTCACATACATGTCTCTGCACTACGTGTGTTACTGGAGGACACCTCTAGAGGGCGCAGCAGAGAGCTCAGGCCGTATGCAGCTACCGTATGTGCGGGATGTAAACAACAGACATGGAGACACTCGAGGAGGTTACTGTTATATGTGTTCAGTGGACACAACACACCGTCTGCACCGTCCCCGCTCCGTCTCTCCAACATGTTCCTCCGTGCACGGACGTAACGCTCCCGGACTTGTTCCATTTAGTTTTGCAGGTTTCCACTTATTTGTCTGCAGCTGATATTTTCAGAGAATACATCCAATTCTGACAGCAGTCTTTCCCGACACTTCAACCTCTTCAAATGAATGTGCAATGTCTTCAATATTTCACATAACAAATGTACATTTTAAAATCTTCTGTGTTTACAGCTGCTAACCTCAGCTCTCGTCTATCTATCGTGCCTGTCTGTCTTCAGACATTAATGCCTGAGCTGTCTTATTATTTATTTATGGACATTTTTAGTCTAACGTATTCCAGCTGTGTCAGCTGCACTCGTATGTTGTCCACTCTTTGTTTGTCCTGTGATGTGTTGTAATGCACTGATTCTGTGACACAAATTAAGTTCCAAACTGTTAAATTCAGTTCTTCAGTTACATTAAATCTGTTTCCTTTGTTATATCTGATAAATGTCTCTCTTCATTTTCTGTGTGTAACTTTGCAAACATTTATTCTGGAGAAACAGCCTCCGGTCGTGTCTGTTGGCTCGTGGACCCTCTGCTCTGCACACTCTGAATAACAATGACAGAAAGAGGAACATGTGGTGATGCAATCAGCCTCAGCTGCTCGGCTTCCTGCAGGACTGAAGTCAGTCTGAGGGGATTTAACTCGGAGTTTCATCTCCTCCTGGAACCTAAACGCCCAATAAAACAGACTTCAGAGGAGTTCAGAGGTAAACATGAAGCATTTCAAGTGACACCTACTTTGGATCCACCCTCAGAGCTGTTACAGCTGCAGGTGCATGACGGTCTTTGGATGGAGCCGGCTAGCTGTTTCTCCTAGCTGTGCTTTTGCTAAGCTAGGCTAACCACAGAGGATAACTGGTGTTACCCAAAATGTTGGACTGCTCCTTTATAATGTAAGAAAACAAACTGTGTCTTACTGATGCTTATTTGACTTTTACAGCTTCATGAACTCTGTTTGCAGCAGATGAATCTCAGACTTTAAATCTTCTGACGTCTCTACGCTGAGATCATTAATGTCACAGTTTTCCCAGACAGGAGGAGCTTCCGTGTGTCTATTTTAATTAACTGTGATGTGGGAGGTCAAGCTCAGACTCTCCGCGTGATTTCGCCGTTTCTCCTCCCAGATGCTCCTCAGAGAAATGTCACTACTCCAAAGATATGTACAAGAAAAAAGGGAGTGAGGCTGTGACGTTCATGTCCAGAAAGAGGTTGTGAATATCTTCAGGATGCTTTAGCTTAGCATGCTCTGAGTGAAGAAAGAATAATGTGCACATACTCACGAGAGCAGCACTCTCCGACACTGCAAAGCGTGCCATTCACACTTCTTTGTCCACACTGTAGAAGAAGAAACCAGCTGAATGTGACGTTCTCTCTCTCAGGTCGTCTTATCTGGAGGGAGGCTGAGAAGAAAGTGGATAGGTCGGGTGTATCACAGTCCAATGAGCTCGTCCTGGTGCTCGCAATCCAAATAGTTTTCAATTTTAAAAAGCAGGTGCCATGTGCAAACACCTGCATCAGTCAGTCAGTGTTCACACATCCTGATAGCGACACACACAGGGTTAAAGAATCAGGCACCTGAACTAGTCGGCTAAGTTTAGGAAAAGAGATGTTTGAGTTAAACAGGAAGTTAATTACGTTTGTTGAAAGGTGCCCGCTGATTTGTAAACTGTGGATTTATAAACACGACTTACAGCTTATTTCTTCAGAGAACAAGGAATGGACCATTTCCACGGCAACTGCATCCGCCCAGTAAGTCCAATTTATCTGGATGTAAGACTAAAATGTGTTCAGCACTGGACTTTTCTCAGCTTTCACTGCGTATGCTGTATGTATCCTGCTTCTCACTCCAAAAACAACGGTTGCCGTGGAAATGGTCCATTCCTTGTTCTCCACAGAAAGAAATCCTGTTTCGAAATCCGTCCCCACAGTTTACTAATCAGCGGGCACAGATTATAAACCTTACGCACAGATTTGAAAACCTTAAAGGGATAGTTCAGATTTTTGGTTCTAGTTGTTTGAAATACTTGCTCGCAGTGGTGGCTGCAAAGCTATTAGCTCGCTCACCGAGTCCCGTGGTCGGAGCTCTGGCCGGTTCTGAGCGTAGAATAAGTCGTTCCGGTGAGATGCCAGGGTCATGAAGCCAAAGAGTTTTACCGTATTTTCTCTCTTGAACAATCGAGTATCACGGGGCGCTGGTCTAGCTCAGCTGGTAGAGCGGGCGCCCTGTGTACGGAGGCCACAGTCCTCGTCGCACTGATCGCAGTTTCGGCTCCCGGTCTGCCGATCATTTGGTGCATGTCATCCCCCACTCTCTACTCCCAACATTTCCTGTCTATCTTCAGCTGTCCTGTCAGATAAAGGCAAAAAAAACCAAAAAAACAATCCAGTGTCAGTACGCCTGCAGCAGGCTGGTTGCTCAGGGGAGCCGACCTTGTCTAAGGTGAAACTTTTTGGTTCTGCAGAGCACAAAGAGAATGAATTATGCAGACGCCAGCGTAGACGCTTCTTATTGGGCTCATCTATGAAAAAAAAAAAAAGTTTCATCCCTTGATCTCAGGTGAGACACTTCTGGACACATTCTCACCTGAGATCTGATCACAGTATGAGCCAGATCCCTTCCAGAGAAGCTAACGCCACAATGAGAACACCAACAACTGGGAAAGACTGCGTTTTAACTGCAATAAATCCTGTTTGTTGTTTTCTGACGGTGCAGATGATATTCATACCAGAGGAGGAATGAGGTCAGAGTGTTTAACACAAACATCTGTACCTCCCGAGGATAATCATCCACATAAATCAGTGTTTAGATCCAGTCACTGTAAGATGAATCAGATGTTTACAGGAGCTGCATGTTGGAGGTCTTCTTCACTGCAGCAGGTGGAGACTCGCTGGGCTGAATCACCTGCGGAATTCCAGATGACATGATCCCAGGTGATCCACAAAGCGGCTCGAACTGGGAGACGGAGATTCTGACGGAGAATCACTATGACTCCAGTAACACCAGTAAGACATATGAGCAAGACAGCAGCCGAAATCGTACGACCAGTATAAAAGCAAAACCAGTGTTTAAACCATAAACCAGTGAAACCAGTCAATAACAGAGACATACAGAAGCAGAAGACCAGTATAACCAGTGAAAGTACAGTCCAGTAAAATCACTCTTAAATGTGACCAGTATGTAACTGAGTGTTACTCCAGTGAGAACAACAAAACCAGTCAGACCAGTAAAAACAGAGAAAGTTAAGAAACCATTTCAGAAGAAACCAGTAAAACCATGAAAAAGTGACATCATTGAACCCAGCCGAACCAAGAAACCAGTACAACTTAAACCAGTGGCACCAGTGAGAACACTGAAACCATTCAAACCAAAATAACCAGAGAATAAAGTAGAACCAGTAGAACCAGTAAAACTAGTGAGGAGAGAAACCAACCAAAACCAGTGAAACCAGTTAGCACTGAGAGTGATGGAACCAGTTCATTTAGTACCACACTTACATGGCACCAAATAACCCAGTGAGATCATTAAAACCTCTCGAGGACCAGTTCAACCAGTAACACAAGCAAATCTAGACCCAGAGAAACCAGTAAAAGTAGAGAGCAGTGGGACAACTGAAACCATGGACCTTGTGAATCCAGTGAAACCGCCTAAACTCAGTAGAACCACTTAACCCAGTAAGACCAGTAAGAGCACGGCCATTACTCAGAGCAGGGGCATCATGTGACCTCAGTAAACCAAGTCAACCCAGTAAGACTCCAGTAACACCAGTACCCCTCGGTATTCAAGGTTTGACCTCTAAGGTGTGGTCCACTTCCTGTACCCATGACATCATCACTGAGCACGTGCAGAGCAGACAGGTCCAGGAACAGATGATGATGGTGATAACGGCTAAGCTACATTTTACGCTGCTCAGAGGTTGCATAATTTTAGCATGTGTGTGTGTGTTTAAGATTTGGCTCTTGGTCCCCAAACTAATCATACTCTGACGGGCTGAGAGGGTCCACACCCTACACACACACACACACACACACACACACACACACACACACACACAGGCTATCATCTGTTAGCCATTAGCAGCCAGTCAATGACAACAGAATCACATGGGCTGGGCTCGCTGCTCTCACACACAATCACATACTCCTCATATGATGTATGGATTTCTGTGTGTGTGTGTGTGTGTGTGTGTGTGTGTCTGTGTGCGTGTGTGTTGCACTGCCAGGCCCATCACAGAGCAGCTGTGAGGTATGGAGGATTTAACATTTGGTACCAGTTTAACTTCAGTCCCAGTTTGTAACTGTGGGGGAATTCCAGTCGGGTCTCCTCCCTCTCTGCTGCACTATTGTCTCATCTCTCCTCCTTTTCCTTCTTAATTCTCCTCTTTGTCTGCAGCAGCCTGCTCTTTCTCACTGTTCATGCTTATACCTATATAAGTCATGCACTCCAGTTCATTTATGACACACCTAACTGTAAAGGGAGGTCTTACCTGAGCGGAGGGAGGAGGTGTAGTCTGCTTGCGGTCACACTCGGTGGATGGATCAGGATTTTCTTCCAGGAGAACGAGGTTCGAGTCCCGCCTGAAA
This sequence comes from Semicossyphus pulcher, assembly GCF_022749685.1. Classification (NCBI taxonomy): domain Eukaryota; kingdom Metazoa; phylum Chordata; class Actinopteri; order Labriformes; family Labridae; genus Semicossyphus; species Semicossyphus pulcher. Next base: position 31,217,571 of record NW_027211637.1, read on the forward strand.
AATATCAACATGGAGTTTTTATTTTAAGCCACACCATGATGTGTTTCCTAAACTGAACCAAAGACACAGTTTCATATTTACATTGTGTTAAAGGAAAACACAAACATTACAGCTAGCGTCAAAACAGACGCTAATGTTATAAAGGAAGAAAAAAGACCTCAGAACAGACCTTAAGGGTACCTTTAAAAATACACTAAGGGCTACCTTAAAACACCTTCAAAGGTTACCTGGCACTTGAAATTCTTATGTATCACGCTCTCTTATCTGGGAGATAAACTTTAACTGTGCATCCCTGCGTCACTTTATCACGTCTCTCAAAGATTAACGCTACTCGTACGTGAGCTGCAGTCTGCACGTGAGCAGTAGGGGCAGTGCAGAGGCAGAGAGGACGTGACGGGGTCGACACAGCAGCAGGGACAACAACGGCAGAAAGTTCTGAAGACGAGCCGATAGACCGAGTCCACAATGATCCACATCTGTACGATGTGTCGTTGCCGCTGCACAGAGACAAACATGCCTGTCAAACAGCTGCAGACAGATAAGTTCTGTTTTAGAAGTCGACGTGGAAACCTGCAAAACTAAATGGGAACAAGTCCGGGAGCGTTACGTCCGTGCTCGGAGGAACATGTTGGAGAGACGGAGCGGGGACGGAGCAGACGGTGTGTTCTGTCCACCGGTCATCTGTCGCCTGAGCTGCATACAGAATCATTCAGTCTGAGCGCTCTCGAACACGTAGTGCAGAGACACGTATGTGAAAGGTCGCCTGAAACAGACCTGACCATGAGCGATAACGGTAGAAAGAAAGCTTCAAAAGAGACGCTAAGGGGTACAATAAAACAGACTTAATATTGTGTTATAACAGAAGGAGAAGGACCTAAAACAGACGCAGAATAGGAGCTTGATAATACACTAACTTTGAAGCAGTCGCTAAAGGGGACCTAAAAGCGGGACAGCCACGTGTTAGAAAGGAAGGAAAAAGACGAATGCTAAAGGCTATTCTGGAATAATGCTAATAATGCTACTCTGTCATGTACAGTTGTCCCCCCCCCCCCCCCACTCCCAGACCAGGTGGGAAATAGAAGCCCCAGTTTTGAACACACCTCAACTCTTGACCTGAGTGAAATGCCCCTTGGCATCACATGGACTAAAATATTTCAGTAAAACTGGAGGGTAGGGAGGAACCTGGCTGAACGTGCAGCTACAGGACCTGAAGCAAAAGTATGCAACTCGTTCACCTTGAAATAACAGCTTCACAATCATGTCCTGGTACACTGACTGATGAGAGAGAGCATGGAGCGTCTTTCATTCCCACTCCACGCCCCTAACACCTGTTCAATATGACGAGGCTCTTTAGCAGAGATCCTTGAGGCCCTGTCTTGATATTCTCAGTGCGGACATCGTGGCAGAGGCGAAGAGACCGATGAGGACGTGGATGGAGAAAGAGAAGAAGAGGCCGGACATGACTAAATATCGGACAGGCTGTTTAATAGCTGGATTGAATTACACTCTAAAATCCAAATCACAAAAAGACCCAAATGTTCCTTTAAAGAGAAACTCCTGTCTGTCCGTTCATCACGTCTTAACTCACCGGCTCTGCAGAGACCTCTCTCCTCTCTCACGGGATCTCAGCCCGTCACGCTGAGGAGACTCCTCACATCACAACCAACACGAGTGAACTTGTCTTTGGCTCGTCTCCAGCGTCCAGATGCAGCAGAGAATGAAGCCGACACTGGACTCTGACTCCACCCTGCAGGTCTCACATAACTGGAAAAGTTCTTACAGGATGTGATACACTTAAACTTTTGTGTCTGTGAACCATTAGATGTAAATCACTGTTTTTACTGTAAGAGATCTCATGTGTATGAAACTGCATGAACAATAGTTTAGCCTGAGACGTGGATGAGTCAAAGTTTCCCAATCTGTTCAGTGAGCTTCTGAAAGGTGACATGAAACATCGTTCAGGCATCAGTTCATCTTTACTCACTGATTCTGCAATAAAACGCAGACTGACGGGATTTTTGATATCAGAAGTGTTCTGGTTTGTAGTCCGAGTAGTATTGACCAATCACGTATCAGCAGGCTTCAGGAAAAACAGTCCGTGTGGAGAGCAAAAGCAGGCGGAACACAGTCTGCTGTATAACCTTCCCGGCTCCCAGCTGAGGTCATCTGATGACGATTCAGCTCCTTATTTATCTCGAACGTCTACAGCTAACAATCTGTTCTAAGATGTCGTCTCTCAACTCTGACTTCATTCCCGCGTCTCATGTTGCAGTCGCAAGTCCTCAACACAGAGGAAACATCGCCTTCAGACATTAGCCGATTGTTTCAGAGGTTGGGCATCAGATTGTGGTGGAGGTTCTGGAGGATGGGGGTGATGTGTTCATGGGAGTGGGAGGGGGTGAGGAGGCGGGCAGCAGAGTTCTGGATGTGTTGGAGTTTACTGAGGACGTTGGAGGATGAACTGTAGGATGCTGTTGCAGGAGTCGATTCTGGATGTGATGAAAGCATGGATATCTGTGGCCTCTCTGATAGACAGTCAAATGAGGACTTTGATGTTGCAGAGGACTAGGAGACGGTGAGCTTTTGTTTCCTCCGTGTCCTGGTGTGGTGCAGCCGCTCATTGGATACCAGAAGAAGACATGCTGAAGGCTAACTCCTCCCTCGCCTGCTTCACCTCACAGAGGTTCCTGCTCGAGTCCTGCAGGAGGCCCAAACTCCAGGCCACGTCGGACACCATGCTTTCAATCATGCGCAGTCTTTCTGCTGCATGCTCTCTCAAACATTTACATGCAACTGAGATGTAAATATATATAGTTTATTATAGGCCCAAATATAATACCAGTACCACCAACAATCATGCACGTTAGCTCAAAACACCACGATGATTAATAAGGGACTTAATTCAACCTCTTTACGTCTTTTAATTTGCACCCAGATTTTTACATTATTATTAGCAATTTAGCTAGAGACCGCCGCGCGCCGTGCAACTTTAGACCAGCGTGCACCGTGCACTTTAGACCGCCGCGCACCGCGCACTTTAGACCGCCGCACACTGAAGATCTTCAGAAGGAGGCCCTGAGTGTCATTAGTCAGGTTCAACCAAATGAAAATGCATTTATATTTGTATTAACTGTGCATTGTTAGTTTATATATAAGTACTGTGATGCTGCTCTCATGTCGTGCGTGCGTGAACCTGAAGCTAACATGGACGCCTCACGGCCAAAGCTCTCATGTTCGGTGTAATTACAGCCACATTTAATGGATATACTGTTATATCATCAATGCAAAGTATTTTCCACCCTCACACGAAAAACTTGAGTTATCTGAGTGTGTGTGTGTGTGTGTGTGTGTGTGTGTTTGTTTGGCTGAGAGGTCACACACATGTGCCGTGTCTCCCTGCAGACTGTCAACATGAGGTCGGTGTTACGGAGCATACGGTGACCCGCAGGATTCAGTTTCATACATTCAACCCCTGTGCTTCCTTACACACACACACACACACACACACACACACACACACACACACACACAGGAATGTGTTGTACAGTGAAATGTGAGCCTGTGGGTACAGCTGGGTGTGTGTTATGATGTGATGTTCTTGGCTGAAAGAAGGAAAACACAGCTTTAGCGAGCGTTCACACCGCGAGTCACGACTCCTAATTGCATCTGTGGTATCTTGTGAACGCACACGCACAATACCACACACACACACACACACACACACACACACATACAATGTATAGACCCACATGCACAGTATGCTGGGGAACAGTTTATGTTTATATAAAAGCATTTTTGGAAATGATTCTCTGGTCACGACTACAAATACATTTGCCTTAATGAATGTTGACCTGCAGAGACACATCTTCTCTTACATGTACTTAACATGTGATATATCAACCATTGCAGTTCTAATAATGGATCGCCTCCTGATCCTCGAGTAACCTGGAAGACGATCTGGTCCACTATCATGAAAGCCGTCCTGCGCTCTCACTTCTGCAACAACTCATGCCTCAAACCTTCTCTGAACTCAGCTGGTGACCATGTTGGACTTCATGAAGACAGACGACACGTCTCCACCTCTCGGTGTACAAAAGTGAAGCCAAAATAAAGCTGGTGTGTCCTGTGTGCAGGAGAGATCGGCTGGTGGAGCCGCAGCATCGACGTCCCGCCCCTTCCTCCACCCGACACACACCTTTACCTTGTGGCGTTGACGTGTGTTTTGATTTTATAGTTTGACTCATTTCCCATCTGTTAACATGGAGGAGGCGGGCCCCAGCAGGGGGCGACAGAGAGGGTTTGGCTTCACTTTTAGGGACCTGTCGATTGATGGGAGGAACCAAACCCTGATTGAATTTTAAACTCTGCCTGCACACCACTCAGCACTAACCAGTAGGAGCTGACTCAGGTGTTCTTCCTGAATGCTGTAAAAGCTGATGTAGTTGTGGAGAGTTTTTTCGCCTCCCTCGGATGTGTCAGAGTTTCTGGACCAGTTGATCCTAGTTCAGTGTCCACTGGGTGCATTTAATGTTTGTTGGGAGCTTGTTTCTAACAGATGTGACAGCTGTGACTCCTCCCGGTCCATGATGTGGTTCTCTCTTCATTGATCACAGATCTCAGACGTCAGGGCTTCTTCTGTTCTTTGTGTGTATCCAGGCAACAGCAACACAAGAGCTTTAAAAACAACTCGGAACAAACAAAATCATATTTAATGTGTGAGATCATGTAGAAGAAGAATAAAGCTGGTTGTTTCTTTGTTTAAAATAATCTCACTTTGAGGTCTTCACTGCTTCTCACAGCTCTCCACACGACTTCAGAAAACCTTAGAAATGAACCTTTCGTTTTTATTAAGTGAACTTTGCCGTCATTAAAACTTTCCACAGACAGGTCTGATTGTTTTCTGGGTTATTCTTTAAAAGCAGAAAACTTCTCTGTTGATGTAATCGTTTTAAATTCTGATTTGAGAGCGCTGCGCCCATTTATGCACCTGCTGCCGAATATCCCCAAAACATCGTAGCTCGTAACGAAGCCGGACACATCTGAATAAAGCCAATGAGAACATCTACATAACAGAAGGATGAAGTCATCATGTGACACATTTTTTAGGAGGTGCAGCTTAAAGTAGCAGATGCAGCAGCACAGTGCTGTTTCTTCCCCTACCATCAGCAGGTGCAGCTCAGGCTCTGATTGGATGAACACCTGGTTAAATCCAGCACCACAGAGACACTCTTGTATCCCTGAAACAGGGCGGGTTTCAGAGCTGAACGCTCTCCACACTACAGTTTAGTTCATTTGTAATTAAACATTTTAATGCAAATAAAACTTTTGCTTTAAATCCAAAAGTTTTGTCTGCAGTTGAAGACGAGCTCAGGAGCAGGACCTGCTGACACCACGCTGTCACATTAGTCATGCTTAGAAGAGAATAGGAGTCTCTATTGTCCGCTCACGTGGTAATTTGCGTTTGGCTTCACAGTTTGAACTGAACAAGACATACATACACGTACAGACGGAAACGTCCTCAGCCATGGGTTGGGATACACGACATATTAAACAATAAATGGCAGAGTGACGAGTTATGAATAATCATAAGAAGCAAAACGATTTAGATAAAGTGCTTAACATTAATAAATAAATATCTAAGAATTCATCATTTGTTTAGAAGGCTGACGGAGGAGGAATAAACGATGTTTCCCGTTGCTGTTGGCGTTCAAAATCGTCTTCCTGAAGGGAGCACTTATAACTCACTGTCAGTTAAACTAGATTAAATCTGAGGGAGAGTAAAGCGGTAATTTTAGGCTGTTAGCCTCTACGTTATTATGAATGGGAATCTTAGAGGAGCAGCCGGCTCATACAGACAGTATATCTAAGGCAGAGCGAGAATAAAAAAGCTTTAACTTATCTCACACTGCTGAGCTCTAAGTAACCTAATAACATAACTTAAACTAACAAGTGGATCTCCCTCCTTACCGCGCCTTGGCGTCAGCGTCAGCCTGGGCAGCGCACCTATGAGGAGGGAGTGGCTAAAGTTAGCCAACTGAGCTGAGCTAGCAGCTACAGGCCGACAAAATTCACAATATTTCATCATTAAACAACATAAATCAGCCGACATCAGCACCAGCATTACATCGATGCTCTGTGAGCTGTGCTGAGGAATACCCACTGTGTTTGTGTGTGTGTGTGTGTGTGTGTGTGAGTCCATACTTCCTCATATGTAAATCATTGATAAACTCAGAGACAGTGGGAGGTCAGACTTATTTGAATTTAAACCCCAGTCACGTTTGAGGAAGTTTCAGTGAAGTTATTTTATCTTCTCTCCTGGTTGCATTTTTATTATCAGCATGAACGTTTTGTTATGAACGTACAACAAGAGTGTTTTATTAACGAAGCATTTTTAGTTATATTGACTTATTTTAACTTATTAAAAGAAAAGAAACGTCTGTAATCTGCAATCTCAGAACCCGTTGTCTATAGTCTGTTGACGATATAGCCTCTGGGGACAACGGTGAACATATCACGCGTGTCCGTTTCAGCCAGCGTTTAGCGACGGCTTCCAGCGCAGACGTCCTCCTCCGTGCGCTGCATGTTTACAGTCCAGTCAGCAGCTCGAGCAGCGACCGTGTGTTCAGATCAAAGGTAAATTCTCCCTCCAGATGTGTCTGCTAAATAAACGCTGTCATCTCTCGGTTCGTCCCATCCCCCGGAGGAGCGCCCATTCATCTGTCTGTGCTGAGTCTCAGTCTCACTGTAAACAGGAAGTTACACAGAGGCTGCACTCTGGCTTACTGCAGCGGGATGAAGCCCAAACAGAAACAGATTCTCTTGTGATCGACTTTAATTAACGGCTCTTCAGTTTGCTGAAAGAACAACATCATGATGCAGATTAGGAACAACATGAAGCTTTGTCAGGTCTGTCCTCAGGAGGAGAAGAACACTACTTTAACATGAGACGGAGGGCGGACCCATCGTTTATGATGCGTTCGAGGAAGTCAGGAAATCTAAACGTTGAACGGTTTTCGCGACACAGCGTCAAACAGATTTGTCTCAAGCTGAATGTTTGATCTACAACAGATTGTTAGCTGTTAGCTGTTAGCTGTTAGCATGCAGACGTCTGTTTACAGAGATTAATAAGAAGCTAAATGATCGTCATGTGACGCTGATGGGAGCTGTGATGTCATGAGGAGGGATTACGTTCCGCCTGCTTTTGCTCTCCACACGGACTGTTCTTCCTGCATACACCTGCTTGCTGATACGGGATTGGTCAATACTACTCGGACTACAAACGGAAACCAGAACCCTTCCTGTACTAATATCCGGTTATTAGAGGCGCGCCTACAGATTCTACATTTAAATAGAGATTAGCTTTGTCGATTTGTCACTTCACAGACAGTTTGGATGTCAGAAGACTGATACTTTTTCAATGCTTGAATGTTTAGAACGTCATGCCGTCAGAGCAAATACAAGCTGAAGGGGAAAAGAAAGGAGGAGAGGAAAGGGGGGGGGGACTGACATGGAGAATATGGAGGCTAAGAGGGCCGAGGAGGGGCTGTGGGGGGGCTGTGTAGGGGGGGCTGTGGGGTGTGTTTGTTGTGCGTACCAGTCGGTGCAGTGTGTGAAATGTGAACTGTGGAGTGTGTGTCAGTGTGAAGGGGAGGATCCTCTCCCTCTTAAAGCTGGGTGAGGAAGACGAGCCTGCAGAGCTGAGAGTGAGCGGCACTGAGGAGGGACACACACACACTTCTACACTCTCACAAGACAAGGACAAGAGACCTTTTGTACACACACAGACACACTTATAGATCACTCTTACACACACACACACACACACACACACACACACACACACACACACACACACACACACACTTCACTGGACTCTGGACTGACCTATTAAGGATACATCTTACAGGACAGGACTCTGTTTCCCATCATGCACAGCAGGAGCCTCTCAGAGCTCCAGGTGGTCTCCACACAGCGGGGGGCCTCGACTCTAAGGACTACCCAGGATGGAGCCTCATGGTGGAGCTCCAGGCTGAGGAGGGGGTCATCACGCTGCCTCAGGCCACCGAGGGCAGCTCCTCTCTGGGCTTGGCTCCTGCTGGGGGCCCTGGTGGTCCCTGGAGCCTGGAGCTTTCTGAGCGAGGAGCTGGAGGAGCTGCTGGTGGAGCTTCACAACCATTACAGAGGGCAGGTTTCACCCAGCGCGTCGGCCATGCTGCCTCTGGTAAGACACCTGCAGGGCTTAAAATACCACCATGCAGGGCGTTAAAGGGCAGCTGAAACCAGCTTATGTTTCATTAGGGCATTTCTTAGGGCATTAACGCCATCACAAAACAAAATCTACAAATAGAGAAGTAAAAGAAATGACAGTGGTGTTCATAAATATGAAATGCTTTCCAGAGTTTCACTGCAATTATTGAGCAGATAATAAGAGCGTCTGCGAGCTGCTTTTATTTTATTCTTTTACTCCAACCTGCTAATCAGCAGCTTTGATCTCAAACATCCAGACTGTGTTGTTAAACCTTCTGAGCAGGATTGGGAAAACTTTGATCCAAACATCAGGATGATCCTGATCCCAGCAGAGGGAGGAGTCAGGCTGGAGTTCAGGAACTAAATGTGATAAAACTTTTTAGTTGGTCATTTTTAAAGGTGTAGTTTATGCTGTACACATGTCTTATATATTGCCCCTGAATTGCTGAACCTCTACAGTGACACAGTCGATCAAGTAGACATTAGGTTTGGAAAAATAAAAGGATTTAGTCCCCATAAGATTATGCAGAAACATCAAACATGAAATATTTAATTTAAAGCAGCTGTGAGGAACTTTCACTGTGTGGATTTTGGCGCCCCCTGTGGACAAAGTAAGTAGTGTGTAGTCCCATTTAGAGCACCGGTAATCCAGATTTGGTAATCTTGAAGAGTTTGTATCTGGATCAGGTTGATCCAATCCAGTTTTATTTTTGAAAAACCAGGACAACAGGAAGCTGGATGAGCTGATCTGGGAGAGCGAAAAAGAAGGGATTTCCAAATCCGGATCGTTCTGATCCAGTTTAACTCTTTGACCAGCTGGTTCAGACAGAAACCCGGTTCATGGTCACTCTGACTTTTTGCTAAGAGCCGTAAACATGAGTCATGTCGACGAGTCAGTCTTAATCTCAGTCAGAGGGAACAGTCGAGGTTTTCACTGAGTCTGTTGACAGCGAGGCTCCTCCTGAGCTCCCCTCAGACGGCACAGACATGTCTTTATCAGGAGAAAGAGAAGCTGCTGTTCAGATATACTAATTTAATTTTGTAGCATTGGGAGCACCAGGATTATCATTAAGCTGAATTGTATGGCGATGATGTGATAACTCCAAAACTCAGCAGGTCACACTGAAACTGTCCAAAGTGATCGACCTCGGCAAAGAGGAAAATATGATTTTAAAGACGAACACTTTTTAAGGAGTAGATGTTTTTACACTGCATTATATTAAACTAGAATGCGAACGAAATTAGTGTTGGCTCTTAGGCTGAGCAAGGTTACATCCAGACGAAAAATAAATGTGCAATAATCTTTAAATATACTCAAACCTGCAGATAAAAGTTAAAATCAGCAGAGAAGCCCTGAGCGGACATGCATCCATACATTTTATTTACTCTGTTTCACCGTGTAAACAAGTAATTTCAGTTGTTTTCTCAAGATCTCAACTTATTGATCTCGTCAAAAGTGTTCTTCATATTTGTATAAACATCGTGGAGGGGTTTCGCCTGTCGTTCTCGTGGTTGTTAGGACTAACTGTCGACGGTGTTTCCTGTGAGATTTTCAGAGGGTTTTAACAGATCTAAGAAAGCTTGGGAAACCTGGCTCCTTGTTCTCATCCTTAGTGCGACAACTGGGAACCATGGATGTGATCATAGTTTAAAAGCTTCGAATTTAGCTCCTTCTTCAGAGCAAGAACTCTCCCAGCAAAAAAAAGGAACTTTGAGTGACATATGATTATTGGTCCAGACAGACGTGCAAGTCAAATCTGCCGAACACATAAAATAATGCAGCACCAGCAAACGCTGAAACCGACGTCTCCTTTACCCCTCCTACCACTTCGCCCTCCATCTCGATGTTGTTGTTATCTTCGGGTTGCTCAATGCAAAAGTTTTGTAGTTCTCGGGGGGGGGGGAGACTCCTCTTACGAAGTCCCGTTAATTTACCGCCTATTTGTAGAGCTGCAGAAACAGTAAGAAGAGTCGTTCAAACCTCTGCACAGCTGAGCAATCATGGCGGGAATTACGTGTGAATTTCAGATTTCAGACTGATGATTTTCGGAAAGTGTCCAACATCAGATTCTAATGAGAGTCATCAGAATCGTGGTCATATTTCTGCTATTATAGAATATAGCAATAAGTGCCATCAACTAACCCGGATACTTCTCCTTTAACCAGTTGTTCAAAAGTAATCTGATCAGATTACAGCTATCAGATTAAATCTGGAGAACATGTTGCTCAAAAGACGAAAGGATGGTGAAATGAAAATGTATGGATGCATGTCCTCTCAGGGCTTCCGTAGTTTCGTCTACTAATTGGGACTAAAAGTTGGTTGTAGAGGACTGAAGATATTCAGAGACCACTATTATGATATCAGCTGATCTGTTGCTCCAACTCTTTGCTCCACAGAAAGATGTCCTGAACACGGTCCAGATTCATGTAAACCTTCGTGATCTCACGTGATTTAATATTAGAGATTTCGATGTCTCGTTGAAGAGCCACAGTGACGCTTTGCTTTTGACTTTTGTTAATAGTTGGATTTCACAAAAATGACGTGAGAAAGGAAAACAGACCTGTTCTCATTAAAATGTTGTCACACCTTTTTGAGCTAAGCTAGCAGCTTGGTCAAAGTTTTTCAGATCCACTGAAACAAATATCTGAACACTCAAGAAGTGAGCGTACTTGTTGGTTCTGCAACAATGGAAATGGACGCCTTCATCAGTTAAAGCTTTACTTTGGAACACGAAGCCGTTTCTGAATTTGAACACTCAATCTTTCTAGAAATGTCTTGATTTCTCTGGGTTGAGTTATGAGATGTTCTTGGAGGTTTCTCTACACAGAACATAATTCATTCGGATCGTCTCCAGCTGTTGAATTCTTCATCAACAACAGAACATTCAACAGTTTAGCAAATTTAGTCTTTAGATTTAATAAAACTGTGTCATTGAAACACTGAACATTTATCAAACTCTCCTGTTTTCTCTTTCTGTGTCTGTGTCTGTTTTTCAAACCCAGATGTTTGTCTGTTTGCATTTCTCTTCTTTCTTGTTCTAATTATCCTTCTTTGTTTCTGCTGTTCATGTGTCCTATTTTTTGCTGATAAAACCACTTTAGCAATTTACTTGTCTTGATTTTCAATTTCTCGGCCTTTTGTGGACACTGAAGTCATGAAATTACAGAATATTACTGGGGAGAAAATCTTTGTTTTTCAGAAATGGCTTTGTTTTCAGATTGATGACACAAGCTTGTTATTAAATCCTCCAATTAAAAGAGCAGCCTGTAGACACATTTTGTAAGGCTAATTATAGATGTTAGAAAAATGGGGAAACAAACAGAGACATGGGGCGGGCAGTGCTGTATCCTAGATCGAAAGTAAGCAGCCATTTTAGGCCCTCTGAGGTTCAGCTTGTGAGATTTGAAGTACATTTAATTATTCAAAGTTTGACTTTGGCCGTCTAAGCTACATGCTAACATGCTAACAAATGCCTGCGGTGGCATTTCTCCTTCAAATATACTTTCATTCTTGCTGAGACTCCACAGTTAAAGCTAACAGCTTGATAGCTAAAGAAATATGTAAGCGATAATTAGCGTCCTGATAAAAATTAATAGAACAGAGTTTATATCAGAAATGTAACTGTTAATTAAACAACATTCTCATTCGGCTAAGCTTTCATCAGATTGAGCTTCACTTTGTCAGTCTAAGCTAACAGTTAGTGATCTTAAATTAAGCTACGTTTCGAGCTTAAACCTAAATGTTAGCATGCTAACTTAGTACAGAGTCTGTAATTATGCATATTTACAAACATGTGGTGTCAATGTTAAGATTTTTCGGTGTTGCAAACATTTAGGATATTAGTTTGACGATAACTCAACATGTAGCATGTTAGCTTGATGGTATTTCCATGTTAGCCTAATAATGATACTATGCTAACATCTTCAGAGTTTAGTTATGTTTGTATGTAGCATTTAGCATGTTAGTTAGAGAGAATGCTAACATTTACCTTGATAGTATATGTTATACTTAGCATGCTATCGTGCTAACATCAGCATGTTACATTCAAGGTAGGCTACCTGTCATGAACTGAAGTGTAAATTGTGACCTGTTTTTTCACCCTCGTCATTAATCCTCTGGGATATCTGAGAAATGTGTCAACTATAAAACTACGACACAAAACAGATGGAGCTTACGAGTGCTCAGAAACACGCCTTTTTTAACATCACGCCTGTTCCATGATCATTTTGAACTGTGTCAACAAATGTATTCAAAGTTCAAACAAACAGTATTACGACATGTAAAACCGGTATAAAACAATAAGGGTCAAAACAGAACAAGAGACACGTAGTAGGCAAACACGTGTGTGTGGGGGGGGGGGGGGGGGGGGGGGAGACAAAGACTGTAGGGATAGAAGGGAAAACAGAAGGTACAGAGCATCAGAGTGAGTGTGCTACTTTGAACAGGTGAGTTTCGAGGTGGGATTTGAATGCTGTTATAGGGTCAGACTGTCGGAAGTAAGGGGGGAGGGAGTTCCAGAGCCTGGGTGCAGCTGAGTCCTTGCACCCTTGGCGCTGAGGCGTGAGGTAGGGACAGTCAGAAGACCGGCAGAGGATGAGCGCAGGGAGCGAGAGGGGGTGTACTCCTGGAGCAGGTCAGAGAGGTATTTATGTCAGCTGATACCAAACTTTCACTCTTATCGGGAATCTACCAAAAACATCTCCTGCTCATATTAACTATTGCTTTGGAAAGTACTGAACGCGTGACGCGGTTATTTCTGACCAGAGGACAGATTCGATTTTTAAAAATCATCAAAACAAATCATTTAATGCATAAAGCATTTTATATATATAGCAGAATATGTTCTTTACATTAAAGCTGATTATGCAGCTTCTAAAATTCTTCCAACTATAGACCAAATACAGACTATTACTATTATCGACCGGGGAAATAACCAACAGATTACCTGATTATTTGCAGCACTGATGGACCAACATTGAACAAACAGAAATACCTTCTATGTTTGTTATGATGCTGCTTCTAACTTTAGCTCAGTGTTTGACTGTCAGTCGGACTTTCAGGTGAACTGAGGGTCAGATTAAATCTGTGTTGGAGCTTCGGGCAGGTCGGGGCCGGCTGGTTGTTTTGGTTTGGTCAATGGACCAGAGAGAAGCCTCGGCTGCTTTAACTCTTCATGGAGACGATTTTACCTCTTCAAGATGGCAGTTACATTTACAACTACGTTTCTTTTATTAAGTTCTAATCCAAATATGGTTTTGATAATCAGCTTCCGAAACTCTATTTACATCACTTCTTTTTACCTTATTATTGAGTAAATTTGATTGATAAACGTTTCTTCCCCTGATGTTACTTCTTAAGCCTGTATTTGTGGTTTGTGGTTGTTTTCCTCTGTGTTTGAGAAGAAATACTTTATGTCCCTATACGTACAAAATCATCTTATTATTTGCTGCCCATCTTGACCAGAGCTGGCAGATCTCAATGGGACCTTTCTGGTTGATTAAAGGATCAAATCAAAGGAGCTACACATGCTAAACCTTTAGCTCATAACAGAGCAACAAAATGCTTGTAGAGAATACCTGAGAACCTGATTTGGACACGTACCAGCAGAAACATGTCCGACAAGCTGCCAGGAGAGGAAGATAAGAGCGGATTCCTTTAAATCTGGACTCCAGAGGTTCAGAGGCAGAGAAAAGTCTCTCAGCAGTCTAAAGGAGACGAGCCTCTCTCTCGGTTTTTAACCCCATGATGAACGATCTGTCCGCCAAGAAACCAATATCACTATTTGTCAAACTTTAAACAAAGAATAAAACATTGTTTGCATTCACGTGAGCGTGAAAGTTCCCCCGTGTGACATCAGAGGAAAATGGCAACCATGACATGACAGAACGAATAACTTTCATTGGACCTTTAGAAAGAAGCCTTCTGGAGCTCTTTAGAAAATAGTAGCTGTGTCCTAATTCAGGGGCTTCATCCGTCCAAGGACGTATTTGAAGGCTGATTGCATCACAGCGGCGCGTCGATGGCTGTCCCATTTCAAAAGCTTGTTCAGATGCAGCTGACAAATGCATCCTACTTTTCCTGGGCTGTGAAGAACCCATCGGGTGCATCCTCTGTGGCCCAACGTATCCAGAGATTCATTGCGCGCCAACTCAAACGAGATGATGGACTGGAGGGGCCTTGAGCTACCCGTTGCTAAGCCCCTGAATTTAGACACAGCTGTTGACTCTCTCTTTAGCATAACAGCTAACTGTTAGCATACTGACAAGTTCTGTCAGAAAAAAACAGCCTAGAAAACAATAATGAAAGAGACAGAACATGATCAACGTCTATTCAAGTGCTGAAACAAGTATGACGATTATAGTTTTAATTGCGGTGAGGTAATGGACAGATGGATGTGAAACCACGACAATTTGGTCATAAAAGTTTGATACCCGGACATTTTAGGCTTCTCAATATTGTTCAGGACTCGGGACACCCAGCTCGATACCAAGACAAGCCTGGACGTCTGGTCATTGAACTCTTAACTTTAGTTTTTGTTGATATTTGTGCGTATTTTTCAGGCTTTTTCTTTTCTTGTTATACTCCCTCTGACGGGATAACAGCTGTGGCTTTCACAGAGTGACAAATTAAAAGAAACTTCCTCTGTCTGATACGTTTGAGTCCAAAATGTAACACCCTAATCTTTTGGTCAATGCGGTTACAGATAGATCCTATTTGTACAGGTTTCCAGGATCACAGTGAAAAGGACCATAAATGCTGAGTAAATTGCAGTCTGGATTCCAGGAACAGACGGGTGTTTCCCTCCTGTTAATGACACGAGAGTCAGAGGAGAAACTCGGCAGTGAAATCATCGGGAGACAGGGAGGGAGTCAGCGTCAGGGTTGAGCAACAGAGGAGGACGAGTGTTGGGAAAGAGAGAACACAATGTTTAGATAGAAAGAAACAAAAATTAGGTAGTGAATGAATGAGCACCCAGAGAAACGTTTGTGTGTGTGTTTATGATTGTGTTTAACTTGTGTGTGTTTGTGGACAAGGAGACGTCCCAGCCTGTCTCTGACCGGTATGGTTGCCCCATTGGGACATTTCCATATTCATGTTATTCTCTGTTGTTTTTGAGACTGAAGAGAAGCAGAAAGAAACAACAGAAATAAAGAGGGAAGTAAAAGGACAGAGAGTGATGAGAGTCAGAAAGAGGAGAGGAGAGGCAGAAGGGGAGACGAGGATAAAAGAAGAGGGATGGAGATAATAGGGTATGAAGAGAAAGGGAGTAAACAAGGGAATGTAGGACGAAAGGAGAAAAAAGAGAAAGGGAGGTGATGTTAAAAGAAAATGTGTAAGATGAGATGGAGAGAACGGGGAGAGGAGGGAGGTGAACTGGGAGGAGATGACAGAGGACAGATTACTGCTTTTCTTGGCAGAAAAAAACGTCTGTACAATGTAAGTACGAGTTCTGCAGTGAGATAAGGTGTTCAGAGAAGAGGACGGAGACCGGCAGAGAGAAAAGAAAGAAGACGCTCTCAGATAAAACATCGAAAATGAACAACCAGTCCAACCAGTTTGATATCAAACTGAAAGAAATTGTTATAACCAGTTCAAAGGAATAGAAAGTAAGAAACCAGTCCAACCAGTTCCATTAAAACTGGTCTGTGCTACACAGAAGCAGCAGAGCAACCCGGGTAACCAGTTGATACTGGTAGGCTGCACAGACTAGAGAAACCAGTTGGACCAGTTCAGATAAAACTGATATAAGTTCAGACACAAGTCTATCCAGTTTGGTCCCAAAGGGTATGTGCCAAGAGAAAATGAGAAACCAGTTCAGAGAACAGATCAGCAACTGAGAAACCAGTCTGACCAGTTCAGATAAAACTGAAAAAGTCCAGTTAAATTAAAACTGATATCTGCAGAACAACAGAGGAACCAGTTTAGACCACTGAGCAGTTCACACATAAATATTTACAACTGAAAAACCAGTCTGACCAGTCTGACACTAATAAAGCAATTGGGAAGCCATTTGAATAAATACATATAGTAATATATAAATAATAACATAAATAATAGTAACTGAGGAACCAGTTAGAACAGCAACAATAGCAACTGAGAAGCCAGTCTGCCCAGTCCAGATCAAACTGGTATGAAACATGATTAGTACAGCACTGGTCATGTGTGGATTAAAACAGCTCGAGTCTTCTGCTGCGTTGGAGATTAAAACAAACAAACAGGCGGTGCGATGGCAGCCTCAGAGCCTCAAACTAAAGCAGGAAACCTGCAGAGAAAGAATGTCAATCCTCTCAGCAGGAGACTCTGTAATACTGCAGTATTGTATGTGACTATTAGATCTCTGGTATTTCATCATCTGAACTGTACTCAGCTCATTATTGGTGCTTAGGAACCAATAAAAACAAACCCAAAGGAAACAATCTGTTGAGCAGCTAGAGGGAGGTTTACAGTTATATCACCACTCTGCTCCTATCCAACTATGTTTCCATCATAGAGGAAGTCTGGAGACATGTGAGATAAAATTCAGGGTTCAGCAGGTGAAGCAAGTCAGGTAGAAAGACCTGAAAACAATCTATAGGGATAAAACATGCACTTATATATAATATAATAATAACTGTGTCAAAAACAACAAGCTAATAGTTTACGATTATTGAGGTGAAAAAAGATTAACGATCTGTGAATAAATTCAGCAAACTGCAGAATAAAGCACACACATGATTTGACTCTATGGTAACTAATAGGCATGTGCCTAAAGTAGTATAGCTGATATTGGGATGCCAACGAAAAATATATGTGCAAAACATAGCAAGAAAGTCTCAAATTAAAAGTTATATTTCAAAAATTCAAGAGGTAACCTGGCATTAAAATACCTTCTCATACTTTTGAGATGTTAGCATGAGATTGAGACTCTTGTCAGCTACCTAGCCGGCACTTTAGGTTTGGTTTAACCAATTGGACATTTATTTGAGAGTACCTGGTTGTTATTTTGCTTTCTGTATCAATCAGAATTGTATTGTCTTTTGTGGTTGTAGTCCACCATGAGACATTTTCTCCCTTTTCAGTCACGTTTTTTAAAGTGGCAACAAGTGTTAGCATGTATTTGAGACTCTTGTTAGCTACCTAACCAGCAGTTTAGGTAGCCCACTTAAGTTAACACAAGTTAACGCTAACATGCTAACACCAGCTCTAAGTACTTGTTATGACAGTAGAATGTAGTTTGTGAATAAAACATACGATTACTGTTTAAACAAACTGGACCTTAATATGAGAGTACTAATGTACATGTTAGCATGTATTTGAGACCCTTGAAGTTTTGGGTAGTAAACTAGCATGTGATAAAGTTAAAACGCGAATCAAATGTGTCGAATTAAACCTGTATTTTAGAGTACCAATAAAAATGTTAAACCATAGCTAAACCATAGCTAGCCATTAGCTAACTGCTTAAGATAGTAAACTAGCTTGTGGTAATGATGCTAACAACTGATGCTGGTTTATATGTTTGTTAACTACTGTGTTTACCAAATGTGTAAACAAATTGGACCTATGACAATATGGAAATGTTGACATGCTAATACCAGCTACGAGTTGTTATGGTATCTGATTTGTAAATAACAATATTTTGCCCTCTTTTGCCCACATTTTAAAATGCAATGGCTGCGGACCACCATGAGACACTCATTTCCTACGCAACTGTAGACAACTCTAACAAAGTAAACTTATTGAGAGACGGATTAACACATTATTGCTTTGAGACGTTTATGGGAATTTTTTTACAATAAAATAAATATGTCAGTTATTTTTAAAAGTAACTGTACTGAGGTCTTTATCTCGGGCAGTCTCCATCTCGTGGTTTGAGTTACAAAGAATGCAAAAGAATGAACAACAGGACCCTGTCTGAGAGTTTAATATTCCTGTGTGTGTGTGTGTGTGTGTGTGTGTGTGTATTTATTTGTCCAGTGATGACACACAACACAAACAATAGTCAGGGGTCTCCTTCACATTCCTCCCTCTCTCCAGGCTCTCTCAACATCTGGTCTGTGTTTTGACTTTGGGGTCATATACATGGTCAGAAACACACACACACACACACACACACACACACACACACACACACACACACACACACACACGCTATAAGCCATAAAAGAGGTCACATGGTCTGTGAACAGCTGATTTTTGTTTCTCTTTGTGTCTACAGAAAAGTCATGGATGATAACTTTGTCAAAAAACTTTAAACCACGTGTGTCTGGTCTATCTGTGGCTCGTACTCTCCAATGGTCATATCTGTTGTTTTTGGAGTTAGTAGTTATTAACGTATCTGTGATTGAGGTATGAGGACATTGATTTATACACATTTCATTGGCTCTTTATGTTGCTAAAACACAAATTGGGGGTTATTAAAAAATGCTTTGTGACTCAAAATTCAAAAATAAATCTAAAATCCCCACAGCTGATTCCCGGTGTAAAATTCATCATCACTTCCTGTAGAGGAAAGTGTCATAAGGTTGAGTAAAAAGGCATGATGGGAAGGAAATACATACCTCTGACAGACAGTTTCAGGGGTCAGGCATTGGTCAGGGTCAGAGGTCAGGCCATGGATAAGTGGATGACATCATATTCAGGAAATAAACGCTCATCTCAGGTTGAATCTGAGAAGGAAAACAGGACAGAAAGAACAGAAATGTTTATGTGAATGAAAAGTGATAATTTCCTGTGTTCCTATCAGCATGAGTCAGGGTCAATGTGATGTTTATAAATGAAAATGTGTCTTTACTTTCCTTTTCCTGTCTTCTGCAGGTTTCCTTTTTATGATATTAAACATCAAATCAATTCCAACCATGTGTTTTATAACCATAATAATCAACCAAAAAGTTACTGAATCTGCAGAAGTCAAATGTGGTTTCTTTAATAACAGAGACATAAAACATGTTATATAACACTAATAATTATAATAATAAATTAAGAAAAAGCAACACAATAAAAAGTTCACGCTTATTGAAGCTGGTTGAAGAGGGGAAAGAAAATACAGCCGAGATGTAAACTGTTGCAAAACAATTAATTTCATATGAGCAATACTTTTTTTTAGCCTTGTAACTTCCTGTGTGAACAAAATGTACAAAATGAACACCTGATATTTCTTTATGTTGCATGTAAAGTGGGCAGTTCCTCTGTAAACATTACAGCACAGCAGATTTCTGTGTTTGTTTGAGTCTGTTTATGATTTATGTTCCTCATTCCTGCTAATCAGCTGGACCCACGGGACGAACTGAAGTCTGAAAATTCTGCAGTCAATTATAAGTTGGCTGTTGGGATTGTGTACTCTCTTATTACTAGCTTTGTAGTAAGGGTTTCTCAGTTTGGGGGTTTGGGAACATTTTAAAACTCAAAGTCCAACCACTAACTTTTTTGGACCAAATTGTCATTCGTAAACACTGTATTGCTTATAAATAGGGAGGTCACTTTTTTGCAAGCTTAACATCACTAAAGCCGTTAGGAACAAATAACTGCTGGTCTTATGGAGGTTCTTATAAGTTGTAGCACTACTTTGTGTTTAGTGCTAAGCTTCAATTAAAAGCATGCTAACATGCTAATTTAGGATATGGAAACATGATAATAATTTGGCAACTTCAGCATGTTATTGTGCGCACGTTAGCATGCTGATGTTAGCATTTAGCACAACTTCAAAGGCCCACTAACACAGCTGAGGACTCTTGTACTTGTCTGCAACTTGCGAGGGACATCCAGTGGTGGATCCAGGAACCCTAGGTGATGAAAAGTGCAGCCAAAAGCTGCAGTTCCTCTGTTGTCCACTTGAGACATTTTTTTCTTTGAGTGATAAGCTAGGATATTTATCATTTATACGTGCTCACTCGTTAGGAGGCATCTGTATTTTTTCCTTACTTCTTTTCTGAGCAAGTTCTCTTTCGTATAACTTTCGTTGTGTATTTGCAGAAATGGGACCCGAGCCTGAAAGTGATAGCAGAAGGCTATGCTGCTAAATGTATCTGGCACCACAACCCTGAACTGGAGGAGACTGGAGAGAATCTGTTCGCTGGAACCAAACCTCTGGACCTCCGAGAGGCTCTGGAGGAATGGTTTCTGGGTGAGTCGCTTGATCAGAGTTTACCACCCATTTGTAAAAACCAAACTCTACTACTACTACTACTACTACTACTACTAAACACCAAATTGCAGACGCACAAAATTAGAGAGACAGATAAAGAGCCTTCATCTCTTAAAGTTTCTTTCCTTATTGTTTATTCCTTTAAAAAGGCAAATCAATAAAATGTTAGTCAAACAAATAAAATAGATATATTTCAACTACTCTAACAGAAAGTTGTAAAAAGGTCAAATAATAATAAGAAAATGATTCAGCTGCGTCAGTGCCGAATCCATCTTTTGCAATTAGTTATGACATCATGTGACGTAAGAATCTGAGCTCATACCATGCTGTTAAATCTAATGTGCTGGTTTCTATGGCAGCATCAGATACAACCACAAACAAACTGATAAGTACAATGTAAGGTACTTTTAGTCCTCTACACTTCAGAGATATCGTACTTTAAGTCCCAGTGCTGTTACATTGTATATCAGTACTCATGGAATGCCTCTTGTCCAATCAGATTGCTTAGTCAGAACTAATATGTATGAATTGTATGAAAAGTGTCACAGCTGACTCCACAGTTACCAAAAACACAATTTAAATGCAGTTTACAAATTAAGTGAATAAATAATCTAATACAATAAAGACACATGAGCCTAATGTGATGTGTTGTGATGTCACTGATTCCTGTAGAACACCTGAACTATGATTTCCACAACAACAGCTGTGATGAAGACAAGATGTGTGGACACTACACACAGGTCAGAAACACGCAAACACGCACGCACAATTACTTAAACAGGCGTGTATCACAGGTCTGGATCTAAGCTGTGTGTGTGTGTGTGTTCCAGATGGTGTGGGCGGACACTCACAGAGTCGGCTGTGCTGTGCATCACTGTAACGACATGGAGGGACTGAACTGGGGGAAGACCTACTTCCTCGTCTGCAACTACTACCCGACGTCAGTACCTCCACTGTAATACTGCCTGTACTTCAGAACTAACACTACTGATGCTGCAACTAATACACTGCTGCTACAGTCACTACCACTCGTTACTTCTACTTCCTAGTAAATCACTTTTACTACGACTACCACTACTAGTACTACTAACCACTACTATTAATACTAACTGGACTATTATTCATACTACTACTTCTGGTGTTTCTCCCACTACTGTCAATGCTACATGACTGTTTAATATCACTAATAACACTTCCACTACCACTTCTACTCCTGCTATTACTCCTTCTAATGTAAAACTCCTCCTCCTCCTCCTCCTCCTAGTAGTTCTACTTCTTCTCCTCCTCGTCTTAGTAGTACTTCTCCTCCTCCTAGAAGTACTCCGCCTTCTCGGAATCTTAGTAGTACTACTTCTTCTCCTCCTTGTCCTTGTAATAATTCTCCTCCCCCTCCTCCTCCTAGTAACACTCCTCCTCCTTCTAATCTTAGTAGTACTTCTCCTTCTCTTCCTCCTTTTACTACTCCTTCTCCTCTTTCTCCCAGCACTACTTCTCTAAGTGACTACCCCTCCCCTTCCTCCACCTCCTTGTCCTCCTAGAAGTACTTTTCCTGCTTGTCCTCCTTTTAATCCTCCTCCTTCTCTGTCTAATAGTACTCCTCCACCTCTTCCTTCTCCTGCCACCCCCTTTAAGTAGTACTACGACTCCTCTTATGTTTCCTTCTACTAGTACTCGTCCTCCTTGTTCTCCAAGTACTACTTCTCCTCCTCCCGGTACTAGCACTTGTTTGCCAAGTATTGCTTCCCCCTCTTCCTGGTAGTACTCCTCCTTCTTCTACTCTTAGTAGTACTACTCCTTCTCCTCCAAGTCCTGGTAGTACTTCTCCCTTTTTAGTACTGCAACTTCTCCTCCTCTTCTACCAGTGCTTCTCCATGTTATAGTTTTACTATATGACTATACTGTATAATGTTACCTCTGTATCACTGACAGCACTACTTCTCTCATCAGTAGAGTGATACCACTGCTAGTCTAACTGCTTGCACTATAATGAATTATGTTGATGTGACTGAAGTAGCAGTGCTACTGCTGGGACATGAGCTCCCTCTTGTGGACTGTTGCATGTATAACTATTTAGTATTTTCGCTGATTATGTATTTCAGTGCATGAAGGAGAAATTAGAGGAGACTATAACAGAGTACAATTAGACTTATTATTACACTATATATTACCTGTGTGTTTTTGTATGTTTTCAGAGGGAACTATGAAGGCGAGCGGCCGTACGTTGAAGGTGATTGGTGCTCCAGATGTCCTGAGAACTTCCAGAAGTGTGAAAACAACCTCTGTGGTACGACACGCTGTCTTTACTCCTCTGTAGTTCACATTCACTGACAAATCAGGTCCTAGTAAGCAGAGTTCAGAACCCGTACAGTACACAGCTTTTATATTTATAACAAGTTAATCAACAAATATGACTTCGTCTGTTAATGTTTTGATTCATTCATTCAACAGAAAGCACCAAACTTTGTTTCAAGCGTCTCAAACAGAAGACTTCCTGCTTTTCTTTGTTTTGTATTATTTCAAATAAATATCTTACATACAAAAGAAGCAGCCATGTTTTGCTCCTGAGAAATTGTAACAGGATTTTTTTGTTGCATCTTTTTTATAGATTAAAAGTTTAAAAAATGACTTCAAATAACCTTTAAGTCAGAAGTTCATGAAAATAATGCTCTTGTGTTTTCTAGTCGCCGACACGGTGGAGGAGGAGGATGACATTGATGCGGAGGATGAAGATGAGTTTACAGAATTTCCTGCAACAACTGTGCCATTCCTCCTGCCTGCAGAGGATGAAGAGGAGGAAAAGGAGGAAGAGGAGGCGGTTGTTCCTCCTCCTGTAACATCTGACCCTCATGTCCCGCCTGCCACCACCGCCATCACACCTACAACCAGCACTCCCCGTGTCACCACCACCTCTGCAGGGGACTCAGAGGAAATCCAACCAGATGACACGCCTGACCCAGGCACACAACCTCCAGAAGCCCCGCTAACGACACTGGGAAGACTTGAGGAGGTTCAGGAAAAGATGAGGGAGAAGGAGGAAGAAGAGGAGGAGGAGCAGGTAGAGGAGATAAAGCCAGCGGAAAAAGCAGAGAGAGATGTGGTTGGAAAAATATTCCAGAAAAACAGAGTTACAATGAGCGCTGCTTCAGTATGTTCACCGTCTGTCCTGTTAGCCAGTCTGACTGCCATCCTGACTCTGAGGCTGTGAGGAGGAGGAGGAGGAGGAGGAGGAAAAAAGTTCCTCTACACCTCACCACTCTTGCGTTGACTGCACATGACCTTTAATCCGCCCGGTGGTAACAAACTGTTTCCCGTCTCTCCCCCATTTGGGTCCATTCATAATTCACACTCACCCGAAAACCATTTTCTAAACATCTGCCCGTGGTCCAGGCCGAGATCTGGGGCAAATAATGTGTGCAAAACCTGCTTTAAAATGCTAAGGATACAAACATTTAACTGCAAGGAAGCTAGCAGAAACTTACAGGCACTAAATATGTCATTCATATCAAAAGAGACAAATTTAAAACACCAGTTTGGATGATTTTTTGGACCGCTAGCTGAAACCAACGCTATACTACAGAACAGAAAAGGGCCTTGTGAGAATAAATCAGAATTTATCAATCAATGCATCTTCACTTTCTGTGGGAGTGAGATGTTTAGATCAATCTCATGGTGGGTGTTAGAATGTCTTTAGCCTAGCTTATCATAAATACTGGATTGGCATTGCTTGGCAGTGTCCAGCTAAAGATTGAAAATGCTCCTATACTTAGCTTCTAAGCTAACTAAGAGATATACATGTTAAAGCCATAATATTCACTTTTAAGAGGATTTACATCAAAAAATGGTATAATGTAGCATTCGTTAACATCCTATATGACCATTTCCCCCCACCGTTTTTTAAGAATGAAGCTAGGTATTTAGCTAGCTATGTAGCAAGTTTACAATCTATTCATTACTCAGCTTACAGAGCTCTGATTGGTTGGCTAAAGTAGGGATCAAAACAGATGTGACAGAGAACAACGCTAGAGTTCTGATGCCAGGCTAGCTGTTCCCCTTTGCTTCCAGTCTTTGTGCTAAGCTAGGCTAATCACACCCCACGTCTTAATTTGAACTTCTCTCTTTTACCCGAGCTAATTTCTCCAGAAGTCTTTGTTTAGCTTGAGAGCAGACTGAGGTGAACATGCTACATTTAGAGCTTCAGGTGTGAAGGATCAAAGTAAGGTCACCCCTCACAGCTAAGTGTGCACATTTACCTGAGTGGGTTTTAAAGTTCATCATGAAGTCGTGCTTATAATAAAACATAACAGTATCAAAGCGTTACAACCGGAGATGTGTTCAATTACAGATGCAGGATACCAAATAAAGTATTTTTGTGTGACATAACATTTTAAATTGTGTGCACTCTGTAAACACAATAAAGTATTTGTGATGTCAGACCCACAGAGCTGCAGAGCTTTTGTACCATTCTAAAACAGAGTTGAAGTGTTTTAAAAAGAGGCCACTCACACACAAAGAATAAAGCTTCGGCCTCTCAGATCGCCTCCTCGTGTTGGTCAGTCGATCGTTTGTTTCTGCAGGGTGGAGGTGAACAGATTCACAGCATCATCTCGTGGAAAAAGAACCACTGTAAAGAAAAAGGAAAGACATGTTTACTGTTTGTAGTGTTTTTAGTTTAAATGCAGGAGAAATTATATGTGAACGGTGTTTGCTGTGTGTCAAACTGACGACCCTGCTTCTTCTTCATAAATATAATCTACTGTTCATCATTTACTGGAGCAACAACTGGACAGAGTCTCTAATAATGTACATTATCTCTGTGACACTGTGTTAGACAACAGGAAATTACCATAACTATCCTCAGTAACTTAGCAAAGATGATGTAAATGTCTGTATATAAGATTAATAAAGAAATAAACCGTTTCTTCTTTTCGACAACGTTTATGGCTCTTTTTCCACCAGTTCACATTCATTAAGGAGTCTGAGGACACCTGGGCTGTGTTCGATATGCCGTACTATACACTAGATACAATATACTACATGCTATATACTGCATACTGCGTTCAGCGGTCGTTTGAAGTATAGAGGAGCTATTCAAATTAATTTTGCAGTAAGCTACGCCAGGTGGAAGTAAACAATAACCACCGCTTCTTTAGCTTTAGCGCCCCCTTCTGCTGGAATGCTGCTGCTGCCCGTCATTTCAACTGCCGCTGTGACGTTCCAGCACTTTGCATTGTGGGATACAGAAGGCGAGGTAGACCGGTCCAATGCATACTGAAGATTTTCTCCAAATCAGTACGACATCCGGGTATTTTTGGCATTTTGCTTTTGTTTGCATACTGCATAGTACATGCTACATTTTGGCTAAATCAGTACATACTGCTAGTATAGTATGGCATTTTGAACACAGCAATAATGTAGCAGACAACCTCCGGTGTTGAAAAATGAAGCCAATGTGTAAGTGCAAAAACCTGCAGTTCCTCGAGTGGCCACTTGAGGCTGGCTCCAGAAAACAAGAAATAACATTACAGCAGGTGGGAAAATGCTAATTTTTACAGCAGAAATAAACATGTTTACAGCCTGGTACAAAAAAGGTTTTTTTTATAAATAGTTAAGTTTATTGTTTAAGATAACTGTACAGGGGGTGAGGTTTTTTTTATAACACACTCGTTTTAATGAGATTAAGCCGGATTATAGGGGTCGGATCACTTGATTGACAGATGGATCCTGCTGGCTGTCTGCTAGACGTCACGGTCACAGACACACGGTCACTGAACTTAACTTCACCTGTTTGTGTTGTTGGAGCCTTTAGAGGACAAATAATCCGTCTCTCTGTGGGATTTATGGAACTTTCTGGCCGTGCAAGAAGTCTGAGCTCCAGCTTTTCGGTGAGTTAAATGCTTGCGTGTTATTGTACTGATATATTTTTAGCACTAAGTAGCAGGTATACTGTGCTCGCTTTTGCTGCTTGTTAGCCTGTCCAGTGTTTATCAAACATTTATTTAATTGTCGGCCAGTAAATAGGAGTCAGGAGTTGTTGGCTTTTCCCCGGAGAGATTACAGCAGACTGACCGAAGAAGACAGAAGACCGGTTATTTTACATTTCCAGTTACATGTCGACTAGCTGTTTTTTCACCGGGCGAGCGAGCAGAGAGTCCGCTGCTTCTTTACTCTGATAACTAAACACCTGCAGTCAGTCACCATTACAAACAGAATCTCCTCCTGGGAAAGTTAAACTAGTTCATTCATCATTTATACAGTCTATGGCTAATAACCGCTAGCTACGCTCAGGAGCATATAGCTTAGCCGTAGCTGGCTGATTCATGCGGCCCGCCCATAGTCCTCAACCATAGGCTTCAGCTCGTTCGCGCTCCGCCTCTTTGCCTGCCTCTAGATTAGCAGGCTCTGGCATTTCTAATATAGCGACCCCCAGCGCCGGCGCAATTCAGGCTTCAAAACGCTTCTTCAGAAACCAATGGGTGACGTCACTGAGACTATGTCCATTATTTATACTGTCTATGATAGAAGATGGAGAATGCCAGGAGGGCAGACTGTGACAGAAACAACTGAGTTACTCTGAGCTACAACTGACTGAAGCCTGCAGCAGCTGTGGATACTATAACTAATGTTTGTGTTTCATATTATATGAAGACTGTAAGCTTAATATCTCAAAATACAAAATTACTGCATTAGTTCATAGAAGCAGGTTACTTAACTCATTGTCATAGGAAATAAAGATATGGGATAGATTATCTCCATTTCACATTGTTAAAAAAATTACTTAATGATTATGTGTAGAAAACAGACTTTGTTTAAAGATTGTCAATCGATTAAAAGCTGTTTTAATTAGATAAGATATTTTTCTAAAACAAAATTATATACAATGTAATGTCATGAGAGGCAGCGTCATTGAGGGGAGATACATTCCCTCCAGGTGGCTGCAACAAGGACTACAACCCATCATGGCATCTGTTAATAGACTACAAAGCCCAGGGAGAGCAGGGCAGTGAGATCAATGGGTGCTGCCCAGCTGAAGCTGATGAGCTGATTACCCTGGTGAAGGAAGAAGGCAAACAGTGTGGGGAGAAGAAAGAGAAGGACTGAGATGAAACAGAAGGGACAGGGCTTCTGTCAGTTTACAAGAGAAGATAACAAGAAAGCAGATTAGGATTTGAGTTAAATCCCTGTTT
Source organism: Semicossyphus pulcher (assembly GCF_022749685.1). NCBI lineage: Eukaryota > Metazoa > Chordata > Actinopteri > Labriformes > Labridae > Semicossyphus > Semicossyphus pulcher. Next base: position 31,245,124 of record NW_027211637.1, read on the forward strand.
TTGATTTTGTAAGCAAGAGTTTAAGTTTACCTGTATGACAAAAGTCAATACAGTGTCTTTATGTTGGAAAGCAACGCTTCACTGTTCTCTTTTCCTGCACCCACACCTCCAAAGCTCCAAAAGAAAAGCTCTTTTTATCTTAAGTAGATCCATCTCATATCCCCTATATGACTGTAGGTTTTGTTTATTAAATAATGGTGTTTCCTTATTCATTGCACTGTACCGAATATGTCTCCTTACCTGTGGAAATGCAGATAAGACATGATTAAAGGAGAAGATATGAGAAAGGTACACTGATGTGTGAAGAGAGAGAAAGTAAAGATGGAAAGATTAAAAGTTTACAGACACATAAAAATAGAAAATGCAAAAGTGGAGGAGAAACAGATATGAAGGAATTAAAATGAAGGAGCGCGAAGGGCTGAAATATTCATTGCTAACTACTCTTACTGCTCTATTTCTGCTGCTTACTGAGAGGCTGCACGTGTTTAAACTTTATTTGTAAATGTTTAACATAATATTATTATAGGGGAGTACATGATGGGTTATCAAGATTTTACAATGTTTTGTAGCAAATCACAAACTCTAAAATACTATCAAAACCTACAAAATGAGTATTTTTCATTTTTCACTGACCAGATACCAGATTGATTATCACTTCAAAAGACGTGATAGAATTAACTTACATGTTTATTTTGGTTTCTAATGCCTATTTTGAAATGCTTATGTGTAAAATGTGTGTGCATGTGTGTAGAATGTTTAAAATGTGTGTGCATGTGTGTAGAATGTGTAAAATGTGTGTGCGTGTGTGTAGAATGTGTGTGCGTGTGTGTAGAATGTGTGTGTGGAATGTCTGTCACAGAATGAAACAGAATTCTTTGATGACCTTTGATGTCTTTGATGTCTTTGATCTGGCAGAGAATCCTCACTAAGACACTTATGACATCACACCAGAGGTTATATTAACCAGTCAGACACTTTAGTTATTATGAACAAAAACAAGAGAGACAAACTTATTTTCTCTGTACTGTTAACAAATATCGAACAAAGCCCACTGGAAATGGAACATATGGAGACGGTTTCAACAACCAGCCCGCCCAGCAAGGAAGAAGAGACAGAGGTCTCCTCTGTTTCCTCTGAAACGTCAATGACCTCCTTATATGCCAGCATGCTCGTCTCAGATGTACTGGGTCAGGCTGCAGACAATGCAGACGAGTTGATGCAGTCTATCTCAACATGGGAAGCAGAGGAAGACTCTCACTCAAAAGCTGAAGACGAAGACAATGAATGCTCAGCTGCTTGTCGCACCAACCAAAAGGTGGAGCAGCAATTACATAGGTTTTTCAACCTCCGCCGAGCGTTTGCAGAGCACCAAGGAGAAACTCCACAATACAAAGAGGAAGATCTTCCCCCCGAGATGGATTCTACGTCTGAACAAGAGGGATATCAAGTGTCTGCACCACCAAGCCTGAAATCTCATGCCAGAATGCTCATCTCAGATATAGTGAGTCTGGCTGCAGACAATGTAAACGAGTTGATGCAGTCTATCTCAACATGGGAAGCAGAGGAAGACTCTCACTCAAAAGCTGAAGACGAAGACAATGAATACTCAGCTGCTTGTCGCATCAACCAAAAGGTGGAGCGGCACTTACATAGGTTTTTCAACCTCCGCCGAGCGTTTGCAGAGCACCAAGGAGAAACTCCACAATACAAAGAGGAAGATCTTGCCCCCGAGATGGATTCTACATCTGAACAAGAGGGATATCAAGTGTCTGCACCACCAAGCCTGGAATCTAATGCCAGAATGCTCATCTCAGATATAGTGAGTATGGCTGCAGACAATGTAAACGAGTTGATGCAGTCTATCTCAACATGGGAAGCAGAGGAAGACTCTCACTCAAAAGCTGAAGACGAAGACAATGAATACTCAGCTGCTTGTCGCATCAACCAAAAGGTGGAGCGGCACTTACATAGGTTTTTCAACCTCCGCCGAGCGTTTGCAGAGCACCAAGGAGAAACTCCACAGTACAAAGAGGAAGATCTTGCCCCCGAGATGGATTCTACATCTGAACAAGAGGGATATCAAGTGTCTGCACCACCAAGCCTGGAATCTCATGCCAGAATGCTTGTCTCAGATGTACTGGGCCTGGCTGCAGACAATGTAAACGAGTTGATGCAGTCTATGTCAACATGGGAAGCAGAGGAAGACTCTCACTCAAAAGCTGAAGACGAAGACAATGAATACTCAGCTGCTTGTCGCCAAGCGTTTGCAGAGCACCAAGGAGAAACTCCACAATACAAAGAGGAAGATCTTGCCCCCGAAATGGATTCTACGTCTAAACAAGAGGGATATCAAGTGTCTGCATCTGTCAGTACAAAGAACTCTGACGATTCTGAGAGTCCCAATGAGGACTTGAGGGATGAAGATGACCGCATGCTACAGGTTGTCATGGACAAATTAGACGTTGTAGACAGGTTGGTGCAGTATATCTCAACATGGGAAGCAGAGGAAGACTCTCACTCAAAAGCTGCACCACCTGGAAGCCTGGAATCTGAGGTCACCACTAATTTGACCTCACCTGGATCTCCGGAGGAGCAGCAGAAAATGGAAAATGATGTGGAGGAGGCTGTTAGTTCAGAAAGCACTGTCTCAACCTCCGTCTCTGCAGTCATTGAGGAAGACCTTAACATGAACACAGATTCAATAGACATACCCACATTTTCAAACCTGAGCTCTGACTCTCTGGAGGTGGTTGATAGCGTTAAACAAAAGGACATCACACCAGAGTCTAAACAATATGACCCAACTCTGTCCCCCACTGGCTCACCTCAACAAGCAGAGCCTCATGAAGCTAGCTCTGCTGTCATTGAGGAAGACCTTAACATGAACAACGATTCAATAGATGTACCCTATGGAGAGGATGAATGTGAATCAACCAGCGGTGATGCAACAGCTATCTGGTCATCCTTTAGTCCCAATGAGGACTTCAGGGATGAAGATGACGGCAGACAACAGGTTATCATGGAGAAATCAGAGGAAGACCTGTTAAAAGATGCCGCACCTAGCCCCTCCTCAGATGCCAGGCCTGGGACACGAGCAGACCCGAGCTCTCTTCCTTCAGAACTTGTGGATGTGAAGGATGAAGACGTTGCACCAGCCAGCATCATGGAGCAATTCACAAACAACCTGGAAAGAGAAATGGTTGCACCACCAAGCCTGGAATCTGAGGTCACCACTAATTTGACCTCACCTGGATCTCCGGAGGAGCAGCAGAAAATGGAAAAAGATGTGGAGGAGGCTGTTAGTTCAGAAAGCACTATCTCAACCTCTGTCTCTGCAGTCATTGAGGAAGACCTTAACATGAACACAGATTCAATAGACGTACCCACATTTTCAAACCTGAGCTCTGACTCTCTGGAGGTGGTTGATACCGTTAAACAAAAGGACATCACACCAGACTCTAAACAATATGACCCAACTCTGTCCCCCACTGGCTCACCTCAACAAGTAGAGCCTCATGAAGCTAGCTCTGCTGTCATTGAGGAACTTGTGGATGTGAAGGATGAAGACGTTGCACCAGCCAGCATCATGGAGCAATTCACAAACAACCTGGAAAGAGAAATGGTTGCACCACCAAGCCTGGAATCTGAGGTCACCACTAATTTGACCTCACCTGGATCTCCGGAGGAGCAGCAGAAAATGGAAAAAGATGTGGAGGAGGCTGTTAGTTCAGAAAGCACTATCTCAACCTCTGTCTCTGCAGTCATTGAGGAAGACCTTAACATGAACACAGATTCAATAGACGTACCCACATTTTCAAACCTGAGCTCTGATTCTCTGGAGGTGGTTGATACCGTTAAACAAAAGGACATCACACCAGAGTCTAAACAATATGACCCAACTCTGTCCCCCACTGGCTCACCTCAACAAGTAGAGCCTCATGAAGCTAGCTCTGCTGTCATTGAGGAACTTGTGGATGTGAAGGATGAAGACGTTGCACCAGCCAGCATCATGGAGCAATTCACAAACAACCTGGAAAGAGAAATGGTTGCACCACCAAGCCTGGAATCTGAGGTCACCACTAATTTGACCTCACCTGGATCTCCGGAGGAGCAGCAGAAAATGGAAAATGATGTGGCGGAGGCTGTTAGTTCAGAAAGCACTATCTCAACCTCTGTCTCTGCAGTCATTGAGGAAGACCTTAACATGGACACAGATTCAATAGACGTACCCACATTTTCAAACCTGAGCTCTGACTCTCTGGAGGTGGTTGATACCGTTAAACAAAAGGACATCACACCAGAGTCTAAACAATATGACCCAACTCTGTCCCCCACTGGCTCACCTCAACAAGTAGAGCCTCATGAAGCTAGCTCTGCTGTCATTGAGGAACTTGTGGATGTGAAGGATGAAGACGTTGCACCAGCCAGCATCATGGAGCAATTCACAAACAACCTGGAAAGAGAAATGGTTGCACCACCAAGCCTGGAATCTGAGGTCACCACTAATTTGACCTCACCTGGATCTCCGGAGGAGCAGCAGAAAATGGAAAATGATGTGGCGGAGGCTGGTGGACAGACCATCAGAGTTCACCAAAAGAAGTCGCAGTGGTGGCGCTGCTTTCCCAAATGGCGGCAGTGTAAGGTCCACCCAATCTCAGACCAACCAGTGAATGAGGTTATCCGGTTTTCATCCAGCGAATCATCTGGAATCAAATGTTCAACTCCTGCAGCCATTTCAAAACAAAGCTCTGTGCAATCCAGTAAGAAGAACTCCTGCCAGAAGGATGAGGACAGTGCCCCAGCCAGCATCATGGAGCAATTCACAAACAACCTGGAAAGAGAAATGGTTGCACCACCAAGCCTGGAATCTGAGGTCACCACTAATTTGACCTCACCTGGATCTCCGGAGGAGCAGCAGAAAATGGAAAATGATGTGGCGGAGGCTGGTGGACAGACCATCACAGTTCACCAAAAGAAGTCGCAGTGGTGGCGCTGCTTTCCCAAATGGCGGCAGTGTAAGGTCCACCCAATCTCAGACCAACCAGTGAATGAGGTTATCCGGTTTTCATCCAGCGAATCATCTGGAATCAAATGTTCAACTCCTGTAGCCATTTCAAAACAAAGCTCTGTGCAATCCAGTAAGAAGAACTCCTGCCAGAAGGATGAGGACAGTGCCCCAGAAAGCCCACAGAGCCCACCTATTACCCTAACCCCCTCACCCCCAACTGATTTCCAGGAGGAAGTTGTCCCAGTCCCAGTGACTAAAAAGAAGTCACTGTGGAAGCGGTTCAGACATTTCCTTGGGTTGAGGAAACCGCAGAGGTGGAAGAGGACCTCATCCACAACGCCTCACCCAGATCCCTCTGACCCCTCCTTTACCCCCATCTAGCCCCACCCCCACCAATCCTCCCCTAACCCCCCACCAATCTTCCCCTAACCCCCCACCCTCCTTGTGGGTTTCCCCCGGGTTGCTCCGGTTTCCCCACATTTTTTAAAATAAAAAAATAAAAAATGAAAATTACATTTTGGGTCGTCTAAATTGTATAACATGTATAATGTGTAACTATATTAAAAAAAATCTACTAAATAAAAATATAAACATAAAATTTCAACATAGATGGTTTAATTTGGTTGTTAGTTTGAATACAGTCATGTTATTAAATAAACCTGTTGTCAGATGTAGGAACTTGCCAAAATAGCCCCTGTGATAGGCGCTGCCATCTTGCATTGGTGACGTCATACGGAGCCAGAGTCTGTGCAGTAGAGATCGGCGGGTGAAGCGGCCGTAGCCACTTCCGCTAACCCAAACACACACTTAACTTACCGAAAAAACAGCAAGGATCCCACACACCGGCGTGTTTAACAGCATAACAGCTTCTCTGTGTGGGTCTGAGGTTAACGTTCACAGGTATGGAAACTTCAATGACTGCAGCGACTGTTTTAGTTACGTTTCCACTCAGGGATCGTCCTCCGCTCTGTTCACCTGGAACTGATCGGCTGCAGGAGCCGAATTTGTCAACAGAGCTGTCAATCATCATTTTGACAGCCTCAAATAACTAATTAAAAATAAACTTGTCAGAAAAACGAACACTTGGACGTGAATCACCATGATAATAACTGGCTATAATGACAGAAACCATGTTTGAGAAAAATTTATCGGCCGTGTGTTTTGATTTTATAGTTTGACCCATGTCCCGTCTGTTAACATGGAGGAGGCGGGCTCTATGACCTATACTGCAGCCAGTCAGCAGGGGGCACCCGAAAGGTTTTGGCTTCACTTTTAGGGAGCTGTCATGTCGTCCATCTTTTTATACAGTCTGTGGGCTCTACTGCCAAATGTGGCCAGGGTGGCGAAATAAAAAAAGACTTCCATTTAAAAGTTCTCCAGAAATGTTTAACATTACAGCAGATGGGGGAACTTTCTGTGTCAATTAGGCATCTCCTGGCTAAAGTGTAAATTTTTCGGCTTTTGGCACTCATTTACCACAAGCAGCACAAGATTACTTACGATTTGATGCCTTAATTATGTATGTGGAGTGAACGTTCTGTGCGCTGGTGCACTTTGTTTGGAAAGATTCAGAGTTCTTTTTTCACAGCCTCTCCCCTATGAATGAAGTAACTCTGAATGAATGATATGCTGAAAGCTGAAATGACCTGAAGACGGAAAAGCAAAGCAAAAAACGTGGTGTGTGACAGACGTAAACACACGCGGGTTGCACTTGCACCATAAAGAAAATTAAATCAAATTAGGTAAGCAGTAAAAATAAATAAGAATATTCTATAAAATACGTACACTATATCTCGGAATGTGCAGCATATTGCCCAGTGGGAAATACAAAAAGAGCGTGCCATGCACTGATATAGTACAGGTATAGAAGTCAGATGTAGATTAAGAGACTATGATGTTGGATGAGAGTCCAGGTCAAGGGGGAATGAAGGCGTTACATATGAGGCTGATGCAGAGTTCAAGATCAAGATTCAAGATGTTTATTGACACTCCGATTATACAAATACAGATGTGTGAAATTCTTATGCTGGGAGGACCCATTTAAAGAGGTTAAATATCAAACATAAAAGACATAAAATATAAGAAAATATATTTAATAATATATACACCAAAGTGTGCAAGTGTTGTAAATGACGAAGATACCAACACCAGACTAGTTATTGTTCCACCAACCAACTGAAACTAGACTGTTGTTGCCAAGCAACCCAAACATCCTCCTGCACTCTGATCTGTGTCTGCAGGTGACCACAGATCTGCTGTTTTTGTATCATGTACATTTATCTGTTTGTTTTGCGAAATAAGAGTCGGCTGTGCGATTCAGAGGTACCCGCCTGACTAATGTGGACATGCACAGTCTGCTGTAATGTTAATTAAGAGTATTCAGAACACCTGGTTGAGGCTGAAGGACACGCACAGTAAAAAGACCCAGTGATGTTGTACTCTATATATCCACTCATGAAATGCCTCTAATCCAATCAGATTACTTGGTCTGAACTTACTGTTGTATAATTCATATTGCATAATCTTTATAAGCACACCAAGTTTGGCAGAGTTTTTACAGAATTGTAGATGTTCATATTCTTACCGTTTACTGAGAACAAACAACGACAAATGTTCCTATTATGTTTTTACGACATTAACACTTAATCTTGTCTGAAAATGGCTATGGAAAATTTTAATCGTTGATTTTTGAATGAATTACAAGACATAAGGGAACACATTTAGAGGAAAAAGTGGCCGAATCAGTAAAACTGCTAAAAACGGCTTTTTTTCCAACATCGTGTCATATTACGTCACTACAGGGACTCACGATGTCCGACTCTACTTTAGCTCAATGTGCAGTAGTAGGTGGTAGTGAGTCTGCGCTGTTATATCGTATTGTGCACATATTATTTCGGTAGTCTAACATTGTATTTCAACAGTTATTGTGATGGTTATTTATTCAGTTTGTGCCGGTTGCACAAATTGTAGCTTGACAGGACATCGAGCCCACTGTTCTCCTGACAGGAAGAGGAACGGTGCGAGCTTTCTTGCCTGGATGTGTTTGGTACTGGTGAAGAGACGGGACCTTGTTTCTGCACCGTTCACAAAAAAACGCTGTCATCTGTTGCGCTCATTGTTCACAGGAGGATTATGTTGCAAGCGATATCATGGAGTTCAGGATGGGACGTTAAAACAAGGAGCAAGTGAGACTGATGGCTGGTGCGATCCCTTCAATACATACAGCATGAGGTTCACCGTCAGCAGCAGCCTCTGCTCCCAGCAGGACATACAATCAGAGATTCATCGGCGAAAATGTGAGCTGTGTACAGTAAGACTTGATTTTTAAAGTTAGCTAACTTGAAATTAGGGTATAAGAAGAAACGTCACCACTCTCTCTCTGTAACGTAGTACGGACTGTTACCGTTTAGCCCAGCTGAAGCTGCAGCCGACACGCAGTCGACACATGTTGTGATGTGAAAAAAGCGCTGTGCTCTGCCTGGCACGGTCGGCACCTGTCTTGATCGTTGCATGTGTTGTATTGACTCTCAGATGTCCGTCGCGTTGGACAAAAGTGTCCGCTGAATTCAATTGTAAATTCAATTGCTAGATATCGCTAGCTAACACCGGTCACTATTCACGACACCTGCCCACTGGTTCTCGTTGCACTACAGCTCACTGTCTCTCGTTATTTCTCCTCATCGTGGCCTGTTCCTGCTCTCTTTGATACCTAACAGGCTCATAATTATCACCCTGTGGTCCGTCTTATGCATATGTTTTAACAATTTCTTCTTCTTCAATGACAAGAATTCAAAAATCTATTAATGTTACAGCTCTTATTAATCTGCAGGACTCCCTTACGTTAAGTCACATCCGGTCGTCTGTTTTGATGCAGAAATATAAGAAAACGTATAAAAGTGTCACAGCTGACTCCACAGTTACCAAAAACACAATTTAAATGCAGTTTACAAATTAAGTGAATAAATAATCTAATACAATAAAGACACATGAGCCTAATGTGATGTGTTGTGATGTCACTGATTCCTGTAGAACACCTGAACTATGATTTCCACAACAACAGCTGTGATGAAGACAAGATGTGTGGACACTACACACAGGTCAGAAACACGCAAACACGCACGCACAATTACTTAAACAGGCGTGTATCACAGGTCTGGATCTAAGCTGTGTGTGTTCCAGATGGTGTGGGCGGACACTCACAGAGTCGGCTGTGCTGTGCATCACTGTAACGACATGGAGGGACTGAACTGGGGGAAGACCTACTTCCTCGTCTGCAACTACTACCCGACGTCAGTACCTCCACTGTAATACTGCCTGTACTTCAGAACTAACACTACTGATGCTGCAACTAATACACTGCTGCTACAGTCACTACCACTCGTTACTTCTACTTCCTAGTAAATCACTTTTACTACGACTACCACTACTAGTACTACTAACCACTACTATTAATACTAACTGGACTATTATTCATACTACTACTTCTGGTGTTTCTCCCACTACTGTCAATGCTACATGACTGTTTAATATCACTAATAACACTTCCACTACCACTTCTACTCCTGCTATTACTCCTTCTAATGTAAAACTCCTCCTCCTCCTCCTCCTCCTAGTAGTTTTACTTCTTCACCTCCTCGTCTTAGTAGTACTTCTCCTCCTCCTAGAAGTACTCCGCCTTCTCGGAATCTTAGTAGTACTACTTCTTCTCCTCCTTGTCCTTGTAATAATTCTCCTCCCCCTCCTCCTCCTTCTAATCTTAGTAGTACTTCTCCTTCTCTTCCTCCTTTTACTACTCCTTCTCCTCTTTCTCCCAGCACTACTTCTCTAAGTGACTACCCCTCCCCTTCCTCCACCTCCTTGTCCTCCTAGAAGTACTTTTCCTCCTTGTCCTCCTTTTAATCCTCCTCCTTCTCTGTCTAATAGTACTCCTCCACCTCTTCCTTCTCCTGCCACCCCCTTTAAGTAGTACTACGACTCCTCTTATGTTTCCTTCTACTAGTACTCGTCCTCCTTGTTCTCCAAGTACTACTTCTCCTCCTCCTGGTACTAGCACTTGTTTGCCAAGTATTGCTTCCCCCTCTTCCTGGTAGTACTCCTCCTTCTTCTACTCTTAGTAGTACTACTCCTTCTCCTCCAAGTCCTGGTAGTACTTCTCCCTTTTTAGTACTGCAACTTCTCCTCCTCTTCTACCAGTGCTTCTCCATGTTATAGTTTTACTATATGACTATACTGTATAATGTTACCTCTGTATCACTGACAGCACTACTTCTCTCATCATCAGTAGAGTGATACCACTGCTAGTCTAACTGCTTGCACTATAATGAATTATGTTGATGTGACTGAAGTAGCAGTGCTACTGCTGGGACATGAGCTCCCTCTTGTGGACTGTTGCATGTATAACTATTTAGTATTTTCGCTGATTATGTATTTCAGTGCATGAAGGAGAAATTAGAGGAGACTATAACAGGGTACAATTAGACTTATTATTACACTATATATTACCTGTGTGTTTTTGTATGTTTTCAGAGGGAACTATGAAGGCGAGCGGCCGTACGTTGAAGGTGATTGGTGCTCCAGATGTCCTGAGAACTTCCAGAAGTGTGAAAACAACCTCTGTGGTACGACACGCTGTCTTTACTCCTCTGTAGTTCACATTCACTGACAAATCAGGTCCTAGTAAGCAGAGTTCAGAACCCGTACAGTACACAGCTTTTATATTTATAACAAGTTAATCAACAAATATGACTTCGTCTGTTAATGTTTTGATTCATTCATTCAACAGAAAGCACCAAACTTTGTTTCAAGCGTCTCAAACAGAAGACTTCCTGCTTTTCTTTGTTTTGTATTATTTCAAATAAATATCTTACATACAAAAGAAGCAGCCATGTTTTGCTCCTGAGAAATTGTAACAGGATTTTTTTGTTGCATCTTTTTTATAGATTAAAAGTTTAAAAAATGACTTCAAATAACCTTTAAGTCAGAAGTTCATGAAAATAATGCTCTTGTGTTTTCTAGTCGCCGACACGGTGGAGGAGGAGGATGACATTGATGCGGAGGATGAAGATGAGTTTACAGAATTTCCTGCAACAACTGTGCCATTCCTCTTGCCTGCAGAGGATGAAGAGGAGGAAAAGGAGGAAGAGGAGGCGGTTGTTCCTCCTCCTGTAACATCTGACCCTCATGTCCCGCCTGCCACCACCGCCATCACACCTACAACCAGCACTCCCCGTGTCACCACCACCTCTGCAGGGGACTCAGAGGAAATCCAACCAGATGACACGCCTGACCCAGGCACACAACCTCCAGAAGCCCCGCTAACGACACTGGGAAGACTTGAGGAGGTTCAGGAAAAGATGAGGGAGAAGGAGGAAGAAGAGGAGGAGGAGCAGGTAGAGGAGATAAAGCCAGCGGAAAAAGCAGAGAGAGATGTGGTTGGAAAAATATTCCAGAAAAACAGAGTTACAATGAGCGCTGCTTCAGTATGTTCACCGTCTGTCCTGTTAGCCAGTCTGACTGCCATCCTGACTCTGAGGCTGTGAGGAGGAGGAGGAGGAGGAGGAGGAAAAAAGTTCCTCTACACCTCACCACTCTTGCGTTGACTGCACATGACCTTTAATCCGCCCGGTGGTAACAAACTGTTTCCCGTCTCTCCCCCATTTGGGTCCATTCATAATTCACACTCACCCGAAAACCATTTTCTAAACATCTGCCCGTGGTCCAGGCCGAGATCTGGGGCAAATAATGTGTGCAAAACCTGCTTTAAAATGCTAAGGATACAAACATTTAACTGCAAGGAAGCTAGCAGAAACTTACAGGCACTAAATATGTCATTCATATCAAAAGAGACAAATTTAAAACACCAGTTTGGATGATTTTTTGGACCGCTAGCTGAAACCAACGCTATACTACAGAACAGAAAAGGGCCTTGTGAGAATAAATCAGAATTTATCAATCAATGCATCTTCACTTTCTGTGGGAGTGAGATGTTTAGATCAATCTCATGGTGGGTGTTAGAATGTCTTTAGCCTAGCTTATCATAAATACTGGATTGGCATTGCTTGGCAGTGTCCAGCTAAAGATTGAAAATGCTCCTATACTTAGCTTCTAAGCTAACTAAGAGATATACATGTTAAAGCCATAATATTCACTTTTAAGAGGATTTACATCAAAAAATGGTATAATGTAGCATTCGTTAACATCCTATATGACCATTTCCCCCCACCGTTTTTTAAGAATGAAGCTAGGTATTTAGCTAGCTATGTAGCAAGTTTACAATCTATTCATTACTCAGCTTACAGAGCTCTGATTGGTTGGCTAAAGTAGGGATCAAAACAGATGTGACAGAGAACAACGCTAGAGTTCTGATGCCAGGCTAGCTGTTCCCCTTTGCTTCCAGTCTTTGTGCTAAGCTAGGCTAATCACACCCCACGTCTTAATTTGAACTTCTCTCTTTTACCCGAGCTAATTTCTCCAGAAGTCTTTGTTTAGCTTGAGAGCAGACTGAGGTGAACATGCTACATTTAGAGCTTCAGGTGTGAAGGATCAAAGTAAGGTCACCCCTCACAGCTAAGTGTGCACATTTACCTGAGTGGGTTTTAAAGTTCATCATGAAGTCGTGCTTATAATAAAACATAACAGTATCAAAGCGTTACAACCGGAGATGTGTTCAATTACAGATGCAGGATACCAAATAAAGTATTTTTGTGTGACATAACATTTTAAATTGTGTGCACTCTGTAAACACAATAAAGTATTTGTGATGTCAGACCCACAGAGCTGCAGAGCTTTTGTACCATTCTAAAACAGAGTTGAAGTGTTTTAAAAAGAGGCCACTCACACACAAAGAATAAAGCTTCGGCCTCTCAGATCGCCTCCTCGTGTTGGTCAGTCGATCGTTTGTTTCTGCAGGGTGGAGGTGAACAGATTCACAGCATCATCTCGTGGAAAAAGAACCACTGTAAAGAAAAAGGAAAGACATGTTTACTGTTTGTAGTGTTTTTAGTTTAAATGCAGGAGAAATTATATGTGAACGGTGTTTGCTGTGTGTCAAACTGACGACCCTGCTTCTTCTTCATAAATATAATCTACTGTTCATCATTTACTGGAGCAACAACTGGACAGAGTCTCTAATAATGTACATTATCTCTGTGACACTGTGTTAGACAACAGGAAATTACCATAACTATCCTCAGTAACTTAGCAAAGATGATGTAAATGTCTGTATATAAGATTAATAAAGAAATAAACCGTTTCTTCTTTTCGACAACGTTTATGGCTCTTTTTCCACCAGTTCACATTCATTAAGGAGTCTGAGGACACCTGGGCTGTGTTCGATATGCCGTACTATACACTAGATACAATATACTACATGCTATATACTGCATACTGCGTTCAGCGGTCGTTTGAAGTATAGAGGAGCTATTCAAATTAATTTTGCAGTAAGCTACGCCAGGTGGAAGTAAACAATAACCACCGCTTCTTTAGCTTTAGCGCCCCCTTCTGCTGGAATGCTGCTGCTGCCCGTCATTTCAACTGCCGCTGTGACGTTCCAGCACTTTGCATTGTGGGATACAGAAGGCGAGGTAGACCGGTCCAATGCATACTGAAGATTTTCTCCAAATCAGTACGACATCCGGGTATTTTTGGCATTTTGCTTTTGTTTGCATACTGCATAGTACATGCTACATTTTGGCTAAATCAGTACATACTGCTAGTATAGTATGGCATTTTGAACACAGCAATAATGTAGCAGACAACCTCCGGTGTTGAAAAATGAAGCCAATGTGTAAGTGCAAAAACCTGCAGTTCCTCGAGTGGCCACTTGAGGCTGGCTCCAGAAAACAAGAAATAACATTACAGCAGGTGGGAAAATGCTAATTTTTACAGCAGAAATAAACATGTTTACAGCCTGGTACAAAAAAGGTTTTTTTTATAAATAGTTAAGTTTATTGTTTAAGATAACTGTACAGGGGGTGAGGTTTTTTTTATAACACACTCGTTTTAATGAGATTAAGCCGGATTATAGGGGTCGGATCACTTGATTGACAGATGGATCCTGCTGGCTGTCTGCTAGACGTCACGGTCACAGACACACGGTCACTGAACTTAACTTCACCTGTTTGTGTTGTTGGAGCCTTTAGAGGACAAATAATCCGTCTCTCTGTGGGATTTATGGAACTTTCTGGCCGTGCAAGAAGTCTGAGCTCCAGCTTTTCGGTGAGTTAAATGCTTGCGTGTTATTGTACTGATATATTTTTAGCACTAAGTAGCAGGTATACTGTGCTCGCTTTTGCTGCTTGTTAGCCTGTCCAGTGTTTATCAAACATTTATTTAATTGTCGGCCAGTAAATAGGAGTCAGGAGTTGTTGGCTTTTCCCCGGAGAGATTACAGCAGACTGACCGAAGAAGACAGAAGACCGGTTATTTTACATTTCCAGTTACATGTCGACTAGCTGTTTTTTCACCGGGCGAGCGAGCAGAGAGTCCGCTGCTTCTTTACTCTGATAACTAAACACCTGCAGTCAGTCACCATTACAAACAGAATCTCCTCCTGGGAAAGTTAAACTAGTTCATTCATCATTTATACAGTCTATGGCTAATAACCGCTAGCTACGCTCAGGAGCATATAGCTTAGCCGTAGCTGGCTGATTCATGCGGCCCGCCCATAGTCCTCAACCATAGGCTTCAGCTCGTTCGCGCTCCGCCTCTTTGCCTGCCTCTAGATTAGCAGGCTCTGGCATTTCTAATATAGCGACCCCCAGCGCCGGCGCAATTCAGGCTTCAAAACGCTTCTTCAGAAACCAATGGGTGACGTCACTGAGACTATGTCCATTATTTATACTGTCTATGATAGAAGATGGAGAATGCCAGGAGGGCAGACTGTGACAGAAACAACTGAGTTACTCTGAGCTACAACTGACTGAAGCCTGCAGCAGCTGTGGATACTATAACTAATGTTTGTGTTTCATATTATATGAAGACTGTAAGCTTAATATCTCAAAATACAAAATTACTGCATTAGTTCATAGAAGCAGGTTACTTAACTCATTGTCATAGGAAATAAAGATATGGGATAGATTATCTCCATTTCACATTGTTAAAAAAATTACTTAATGATTATGTGTAGAAAACAGACTTTGTTTAAAGATTGTCAATCGATTAAAAGCTGTTTTAATTAGATAAGATATTTTTCTAAAACAAAATTATATACAATGTAATGTCATGAGAGGCAGCGTCATTGAGGGGAGATACATTCCCTCCAGGTGGCTGCAACAAGGACTACAACCCATCATGGCATCTGTTAATAGACTACAAAGCCCAGGGAGAGCAGGGCAGTGAGATCAATGGGTGCTGCCCAGCTGAAGCTGATGAGCTGATTACCCTGGTGAAGGAAGAAGGCAAACAGTGTGGGGAGAAGAAAGAGAAGGACTGAGATGAAACAGAAGGGACAGGGCTTCTGTCAGTTTACAAGAGAAGATAACAAGAAAGCAGATTAGGATTTGAGTTAAATCCCTGTTTTTGATTTTGTAAGCAAGAGTTTAAGTTTACCTGTATGACAAAAGTCAATACAGTGTCTTTATGTTGGAAAGCAACGCTTCACTGTTCTCTTTTCCTGCACCCACACCTCCAAAGCTCCAAAAGAAAAGCTCTTTTTATCTTAAGTAGATCCATCTCATATCCCCTATATGACTGTAGGTTTTGTTTATTAAATAATGGTGTTTCCTTATTCATTGCACTGTACCGAATATGTCTCCTTACCTGTGGAAATGCAGATAAGACATGATTAAAGGAGAAGATATGAGAAAGGTACACTGATGTGTGAAGAGAGAGAAAGTAAAGATGGAAAGATTAAAAGTTTACAGACACATAAAAATAGAAAATGCAAAAGTGGAGGAGAAACAGATATGAAGGAATTAAAATGAAGGAGCGCGAAGGGCTGAAATATTCATTGCTAACTACTCTTACTGCTCTATTTCTGCTGCTTACTGAGAGGCTGCACGTGTTTAAACTTTATTTGTAAATGTTTAACATAATATTATTATAGGGGAGTACATGATGGGTTATCAAGATTTTACAATGTTTTGTAGCAAATCACAAACTCTAAAATACTATCAAAACCTACAAAATGAGTATTTTTCATTTTTCACTGACCAGATACCAGATTGATTATCACTTCAAAAGACGTGATAGAATTAACTTACATGTTTATTTTGGTTTCTAATGCCTATTTTGAAATGCTTATGTGTAAAATGTGTGTGCATGTGTGTAGAATGTTTAAAATGTGTGTGCATGTGTGTAGAATGTGTAAAATGTGTGTGCGTGTGTGTAGAATGTGTGTGCGTGTGTGTAGAATGTGTGTGTGGAATGTCTGTCACAGAATGAAACAGAATTCTTTGATGACCTTTGATGTCTTTGATGTCTTTGATCTGGCAGAGAATCCTCACTAAGACACTTATGACATCACACCAGAGGTTATATTAACCAGTCAGACACTTTAGTTATTATGAACAAAAACAAGAGAGACAAACTTATTTTCTCTGTACTGTTAACAAATATCGAACAAAGCCCACTGGAAATGGAACATATGGAGACGGTTTCAACAACCAGCCCGCCCAGCAAGGAAGAAGAGACAGAGGTCTCCTCTGTTTCCTCTGAAACGTCAATGACCTCCTTATATGCCAGCATGCTCGTCTCAGATGTACTGGGTCAGGCTGCAGACAATGCAGACGAGTTGATGCAGTCTATCTCAACATGGGAAGCAGAGGAAGACTCTCACTCAAAAGCTGAAGACGAAGACAATGAATGCTCAGCTGCTTGTCGCACCAACCAAAAGGTGGAGCAGCAATTACATAGGTTTTTCAACCTCCGCCGAGCGTTTGCAGAGCACCAAGGAGAAACTCCACAATACAAAGAGGAAGATCTTCCCCCCGAGATGGATTCTACGTCTGAACAAGAGGGATATCAAGTGTCTGCACCACCAAGCCTGAAATCTCATGCCAGAATGCTCATCTCAGATATAGTGAGTCTGGCTGCAGACAATGTAAACGAGTTGATGCAGTCTATCTCAACATGGGAAGCAGAGGAAGACTCTCACTCAAAAGCTGAAGACGAAGACAATGAATACTCAGCTGCTTGTCGCATCAACCAAAAGGTGGAGCGGCACTTACATAGGTTTTTCAACCTCCGCCGAGCGTTTGCAGAGCACCAAGGAGAAACTCCACAATACAAAGAGGAAGATCTTGCCCCCGAGATGGATTCTACATCTGAACAAGAGGGATATCAAGTGTCTGCACCACCAAGCCTGGAATCTAATGCCAGAATGCTCATCTCAGATATAGTGAGTATGGCTGCAGACAATGTAAACGAGTTGATGCAGTCTATCTCAACATGGGAAGCAGAGGAAGACTCTCACTCAAAAGCTGAAGACGAAGACAATGAATACTCAGCTGCTTGTCGCATCAACCAAAAGGTGGAGCGGCACTTACATAGGTTTTTCAACCTCCGCCGAGCGTTTGCAGAGCACCAAGGAGAAACTCCACAGTACAAAGAGGAAGATCTTGCCCCCGAGATGGATTCTACATCTGAACAAGAGGGATATCAAGTGTCTGCACCACCAAGCCTGGAATCTCATGCCAGAATGCTTGTCTCAGATGTACTGGGCCTGGCTGCAGACAATGTAAACGAGTTGATGCAGTCTATGTCAACATGGGAAGCAGAGGAAGACTCTCACTCAAAAGCTGAAGACGAAGACAATGAATACTCAGCTGCTTGTCGCCAAGCGTTTGCAGAGCACCAAGGAGAAACTCCACAATACAAAGAGGAAGATCTTGCCCCCGAAATGGATTCTACGTCTAAACAAGAGGGATATCAAGTGTCTGCATCTGTCAGTACAAAGAACTCTGACGATTCTGAGAGTCCCAATGAGGACTTGAGGGATGAAGATGACCGCATGCTACAGGTTGTCATGGACAAATTAGACGTTGTAGACAGGTTGGTGCAGTATATCTCAACATGGGAAGCAGAGGAAGACTCTCACTCAAAAGCTGCACCACCTGGAAGCCTGGAATCTGAGGTCACCACTAATTTGACCTCACCTGGATCTCCGGAGGAGCAGCAGAAAATGGAAAATGATGTGGAGGAGGCTGTTAGTTCAGAAAGCACTGTCTCAACCTCCGTCTCTGCAGTCATTGAGGAAGACCTTAACATGAACACAGATTCAATAGACATACCCACATTTTCAAACCTGAGCTCTGACTCTCTGGAGGTGGTTGATAGCGTTAAACAAAAGGACATCACACCAGAGTCTAAACAATATGACCCAACTCTGTCCCCCACTGGCTCACCTCAACAAGCAGAGCCTCATGAAGCTAGCTCTGCTGTCATTGAGGAAGACCTTAACATGAACAACGATTCAATAGATGTACCCTATGGAGAGGATGAATGTGAATCAACCAGCGGTGATGCAACAGCTATCTGGTCATCCTTTAGTCCCAATGAGGACTTCAGGGATGAAGATGACGGCAGACAACAGGTTATCATGGAGAAATCAGAGGAAGACCTGTTAAAAGATGCCGCACCTAGCCCCTCCTCAGATGCCAGGCCTGGGACACGAGCAGACCCGAGCTCTCTTCCTTCAGAACTTGTGGATGTGAAGGATGAAGACGTTGCACCAGCCAGCATCATGGAGCAATTCACAAACAACCTGGAAAGAGAAATGGTTGCACCACCAAGCCTGGAATCTGAGGTCACCACTAATTTGACCTCACCTGGATCTCCGGAGGAGCAGCAGAAAATGGAAAAAGATGTGGAGGAGGCTGTTAGTTCAGAAAGCACTATCTCAACCTCTGTCTCTGCAGTCATTGAGGAAGACCTTAACATGAACACAGATTCAATAGACGTACCCACATTTTCAAACCTGAGCTCTGATTCTCTGGAGGTGGTTGATACCGTTAAACAAAAGGACATCACACCAGAGTCTAAACAATATGACCCAACTCTGTCCCCCACTGGCTCACCTCAACAAGTAGAGCCTCATGAAGCTAGCTCTGCTGTCATTGAGGAACTTGTGGATGTGAAGGATGAAGACGTTGCACCAGCCAGCATCATGGAGCAATTCACAAACAACCTGGAAAGAGAAATGGTTGCACCACCAAGCCTGGAATCTGAGGTCACCACTAATTTGACCTCACCTGGATCTCCGGAGGAGCAGCAGAAAATGGAAAATGATGTGGCGGAGGCTGTTAGTTCAGAAAGCACTATCTCAACCTCTGTCTCTGCAGTCATTGAGGAAGACCTTAACATGGACACAGATTCAATAGACGTACCCACATTTTCAAACCTGAGCTCTGACTCTCTGGAGGTGGTTGATACCGTTAAACAAAAGGACATCACACCAGAGTCTAAACAATATGACCCAACTCTGTCCCCCACTGGCTCACCTCAACAAGTAGAGCCTCATGAAGCTAGCTCTGCTGTCATTGAGGAACTTGTGGATGTGAAGGATGAAGACGTTGCACCAGCCAGCATCATGGAGCAATTCACAAACAACCTGGAAAGAGAAATGGTTGCACCACCAAGCCTGGAATCTGAGGTCACCACTAATTTGACCTCACCTGGATCTCCGGAGGAGCAGCAGAAAATGGAAAATGATGTGGCGGAGGCTGTTAGTTCAGAAAGCACTATCTCAACCTCTGTCTCTGCAGTCATTGAGGAAGACCTTAACATGGACACAGATTCAATAGACGTACCCACATTTTCAAACCTGAGCTCTGACTCTCTGGAGGTGGTTGATACCGTTAAACAAAAGGACATCACACCAGAGTCTAAACAATATGACCCAACTCTGTCCCCCACTGGCTCACCTCAACAAGTAGAGCCTCATGAAGCTAGCTCTGCTGTCATTGAGGAACTTGTGGATGTGAAGGATGAAGACGTTGCACCAGCCAGCATCATGGAGCAATTCACAAACAACCTGGAAAGAGAAATGGTTGCACCACCAAGCCTGGAATCTGAGGTCACCACTAATTTGACCTCACCTGGATCTCCGGAGGAGCAGCAGAAAATGGAAAATGATGTGGCGGAGGCTGGTGGACAGACCATCAGAGTTCACCAAAAGAAGTCGCAGTGGTGGCGCTGCTTTCCCAAATGGCGGCAGTGTAAGGTCCACCCAATCTCAGACCAACCAGTGAATGAGGTTATCCGGTTTTCATCCAGCGAATCATCTGGAATCAAATGTTCAACTCCTGCAGCCATTTCAAAACAAAGCTCTGTGCAATCCAGTAAGAAGAACTCCTGCCAGAAGGATGAGGACAGTGCCCCAGCCAGCATCATGGAGCAATTCACAAACAACCTGGAAAGAGAAATGGTTGCACCACCAAGCCTGGAATCTGAGGTCACCACTAATTTGACCTCACCTGGATCTCCGGAGGAGCAGCAGAAAATGGAAAATGATGTGGCGGAGGCTGGTGGACAGACCATCACAGTTCACCAAAAGAAGTCGCAGTGGTGGCGCTGCTTTCCCAAATGGCGGCAGTGTAAGGTCCACCCAATCTCAGACCAACCAGTGAATGAGGTTATCCGGTTTTCATCCAGCGAATCATCTGGAATCAAATGTTCAACTCCTGTAGCCATTTCAAAACAAAGCTCTGTGCAATCCAGTAAGAAGAACTCCTGCCAGAAGGATGAGGACAGTGCCCCAGAAAGCCCACAGAGCCCACCTATTACCCTAACCCCCTCACCCCCAACTGATTTCCAGGAGGAAGTTGTCCCAGTCCCAGTGACTAAAAAGAAGTCACTGTGGAAGCGGTTCAGACATTTCCTTGGGTTGAGGAAACCGCAGAGGTGGAAGAGGACCTCATCCACAACGCCTCACCCAGATCCCTCTGACCCCTCCTTTACCCCCATCTAGCCCCACCCCCACCAATCCTCCCCTAACCCCCCACCCCCCACCAATCTTCCCCTAACCCCCCACCCTCCTTGTGGGTTTCCCCCGGGTTGCTCCGGTTTCCCCACATTTTTTAAAATAAAAAAATAAAAAATGAAAATTACATTTTGGGTCGTCTAAATTGTATAACATGTATAATGTGTAACTATATTAAAAAAAATCTACTAAATAAAAATATAAACATAAAATTTCAACATAGATGGTTTAATTTGGTTGTTAGTTTGAATACAGTCATGTTATTAAATAAACCTGTTGTCAGATGTAGGAACTTGCCAAAATAGCCCCTGTGATAGGCGCTGCCATCTTGCATTGGTGACGTCATACGGAGCCAGAGTCTGTGCAGTAGAGATCGGCGGGTGAAGCGGCCGTAGCCACTTCCGCTAACCCAAACACACACTTAACTTACCGAAAAAACAGCAAGGATCCCACACACCGGCGTGTTTAACAGCATAACAGCTTCTCTGTGTGGGTCTGAGGTTAACGTTCACAGGTATGGAAACTTCAATGACTGCAGCGACTGTTTTAGTTACGTTTCCACTCAGGGATCGTCCTCCGCTCTGTTCACCTGGAACTGATCGGCTGCAGGAGCCGAATTTGTCAACAGAGCTGTCAATCATCATTTTGACAGCCTCAAATAACTAATTAAAAATAAACTTGTCAGAAAAACGAACACTTGGACGTGAATCACCATGATAATAACTGGCTATAATGACAGAAACCATGTTTGAGAAAAATTTATCGGCCGTGTGTTTTGATTTTATAGTTTGACCCATGTCCCGTCTGTTAACATGGAGGAGGCGGGCTCTATGACCTATACTGCAGCCAGTCAGCAGGGGGCACCCGAAAGGTTTTGGCTTCACTTTTAGGGAGCTGTCATGTCGTCCATCTTTTTATACAGTCTGTGGGCTCTACTGCCAAATGTGGCCAGGGTGGCGAAATAAAAAAAGACTTCCATTTAAAAGTTCTCCAGAAATGTTTAACATTACAGCAGATGGGGGAACTTTCTGTGTCAATTAGGCATCTCCTGGCTAAAGTGTAAATTTTTCGGCTTTTGGCACTCATTTACCACAAGCAGCACAAGATTACTTACGATTTGATGCCTTAATTATGTATGTGGAGTGAACGTTCTGTGCGCTGGTGCACTTTGTTTGGAAAGATTCAGAGTTCTTTTTTCACAGCCTCTCCCCTATGAATGAAGTAACTCTGAATGAATGATATGCTGAAAGCTGAAATGACCTGAAGACGGAAAAGCAAAGCAAAAAACGTGGTGTGTGACAGACGTAAACACACGCGGGTTGCACTTGCACCATAAAGAAAATTAAATCAAATTAGGTAAGCAGTAAAAATAAATAAGAATATTCTATAAAATACGTACACTATATCTCGGAATGTGCAGCATATTGCCCAGTGGGAAATACAAAAAGAGCGTGCCATGCACTGATATAGTACAGGTATAGAAGTCAGATGTAGATTAAGAGACTATGATGTTGGATGAGAGTCCAGGTCAAGGGGGAATGAAGGCGTTACATATGAGGCTGATGCAGAGTTCAAGATCAAGATTCAAGATGTTTATTGACACTCCGATTATACAAATACAGATGTGTGAAATTCTTATGCTGGGAGGACCCATTTAAAGAGGTTAAATATCAAACATAAAAGACATAAAATATAAGAAAATATATTTAATAATATATACACCAAAGTGTGCAAGTGTTGTAAATGACGAAGATACCAACACCAGACTAGTTATTGTTCCACCAACCAACTGAAACTAGACTGTTGTTGCCAAGCAACCCAAACATCCTCCTGCACTCTGATCTGTGTCTGCAGGTGACCACAGATCTGCTGTTTTTGTATCATGTACATTTATCTGTTTGTTTTGCGAAATAAGAGTCGGCTGTGCGATTCAGAGGTACCCGCCTGACTAATGTGGACATGCACAGTCTGCTGTAATGTTAATTAAGAGTATTCAGAACACCTGGTTGAGGCTGAAGGACACGCACAGTAAAAAGACCCAGTGATGTTGTACTCTATATATCCACTCATGAAATGCCTCTAATCCAATCAGATTACTTGGTCTGAACTTACTGTTGTATAATTCATATTGCATAATCTTTATAAGCACACCAAGTTTGGCAGAGTTTTTACAGAATTGTAGATGTTCATATTCTTACCGTTTACTGAGAACAAACAACGACAAATGTTCCTATTATGTTTTTACGACATTAACACTTAATCTTGTCTGAAAATGGCTATGGAAAATTTTAATCGTTGATTTTTGAATGAATTACAAGACATAAGGGAACACATTTAGAGGAAAAAGTGGCCGAATCAGTAAAACTGCTAAAAACGGCTTTTTTTCCAACATCGTGTCATATTACGTCACTACAGGGACTCACGATGTCCGACTCTACTTTAGCTCAATGTGCAGTAGTAGGTGGTAGTGAGTCTGCGCTGTTATATCGTATTGTGCACATATTATTTCGGTAGTCTAACATTGTATTTCAACAGTTATTGTGATGGTTATTTATTCAGTTTGTGCCGGTTGCACAAATTGTAGCTTGACAGGACATCGAGCCCACTGTTCTCCTGACAGGAAGAGGAACGGTGCGAGCTTTCTTGCCTGGATGTGTTTGGTACTGGTGAAGAGACGGGACCTTGTTTCTGCACCGTTCACAAAAAAACGCTGTCATCTGTTGCGCTCATTGTTCACAGGAGGATTATGTTGCAAGCGATATCATGGAGTTCAGGATGGGACGTTAAAACCAGGAGCAAGTGAGACTGATGGCTGGTGCGATCCCTTCAATACATACAGCATGAGGTTCACCGTCAGCAGCAGCCTCTGCTCCCAGCAGGACATACAATCAGAGATTCATCGGCGAAAATGTGAGCTGTGTACAGTAAGACTTGATTTTTAAAGTTAGCTAACTTGAAATTAGGGTATAAGAAGAAACGTCACCACTCTCTCTCTGTAACGTAGTACGGACTGTTACCGTTTAGCCCAGCTGAAGCTGCAGCCGACACGCAGTCGACACATGTTGTGATGTGAAAAAAGCGCTGTGCTCTGCCTGGCACGGTCGGCACCTGTCTTGATCGTTGCATGTGTTGTATTGACTCTCAGATGTCCGTCGCGTTGGACAAAAGTGTCCGCTGAATTCAATTGTAAATTCAATTGCTAGATATCGCTAGCTAACACCGGTCACTATTCACGACACCTGCCCACTGGTTCTCGTTGCACTACAGCTCACTGTCTCTCGTTATTTCTCCTCATCGTGGCCTGTTCCTGCTCTCTTTGATACCTAACAGGCTCATAATTATCACCCTGTGGTCCGTCTTATGCATATGTTTTAACAATTTCTTCTTCTTCAATGACAAGAATTCAAAAATCTATTAATGTTACAGCCCTTATTAATCTGCAGGACTCCCTTACGTTAAGTCACATCCGGTCGTCTGTTTTGATGCAGAAATATAAGAAAACGTATAAAAGTGTCACAGCTGACTCCACAGTTACCAAAAACACAATTTAAATGCAGTTTACAAATTAAGTGAATAAATAATCTAATACAATAAAGACACATGAGCCTAATGTGATGTGTTGTGATGTCACTGATTCCTGTAGAACACCTGAACTATGATTTCCACAACAACAGCTGTGATGAAGACAAGATGTGTGGACACTACACACAGGTCAGAAACACGCAAACACGCACGCACAATTACTTAAACAGGCGTGTATCACAGGTCTGGATCTAAGCTGTGTGTGTTCCAGATGGTGTGGGCGGACACTCACAGAGTCGGCTGTGCTGTGCATCACTGTAACGACATGGAGGGACTGAACTGGGGGAAGACCTACTTCCTCGTCTGCAACTACTACCCGACGTCAGTACCTCCACTGTAATACTGCCTGTACTTCAGAACTAACACTACTGATGCTGCAACTAATACACTGCTGCTACAGTCACTACCACTCGTTACTTCTACTTCCTAGTAAATCACTTTTACTACGACTACCACTACTAGTACTACTAACCACTACTATTAATACTAACTGGACTATTATTCATACTACTACTTCTGGTGTTTCTCCCACTACTGTCAATGCTACATGACTGTTTAATATCACTAATAACACTTCCACTACCACTTCTACTCCTGCTATTACTCCTTCTAATGTAAAACTCCTCCTCCTCCTCCTCCTCCTAGTAGTTCTACTTCTTCACCTCCTCGTCTTAGTAGTACTTCTCCTCCTCCTAGAAGTACTCCGCCTTCTCGGAATCTTAGTAGTACTACTTCTTCTCCTCCTTGTCCTTGTAATAATTCTC
This sequence comes from Semicossyphus pulcher, assembly GCF_022749685.1. Taxonomy (NCBI): domain Eukaryota; kingdom Metazoa; phylum Chordata; class Actinopteri; order Labriformes; family Labridae; genus Semicossyphus; species Semicossyphus pulcher. The sequence goes on from NW_027211637.1 coordinate 31,270,397, forward strand.
CTCCCCCTCCTCCTCCTTCTAATCTTAGTAGTACTTCTCCTTCTCTTCCTCCTTTTACTACTCCTTCTCCTCTTTCTCCCAGCACTACTTCTCTAAGTGACTACCCCTCCCCTTCCTCCACCTCCTTGTCCTCCTAGAAGTACTTTTCCTCCTTGTCCTCCTTTTAATCCTCCTCCTTCTCTGTCTAATAGTACTCCTCCACCTCTTCCTTCTCCTGCCACCCCCTTTAAGTAGTACTACGACTCCTCTTATGTTTCCTTCTACTAGTACTCGTCCTCCTTGTTCTCCAAGTACTACTTCTCCTCCTCCTGGTACTAGCACTTGTTTGCCAAGTATTGCTTCCCCCTCTTCCTGGTAGTACTCCTCCTTCTTCTACTCTTAGTAGTACTACTCCTTCTCCTCCAAGTCCTGGTAGTACTTCTCCCTTTTTAGTACTGCAACTTCTCCTCCTCTTCTACCAGTGCTTCTCCATGTTATAGTTTTACTATATGACTATACTGTATAATGTTACCTCTGTATCACTGACAGCACTACTTCTCTCATCAGTAGAGTGATACCACTGCTAGTCTAACTGCTTGCACTATAATGAATTATGTTGATGTGACTGAAGTAGCAGTGCTACTGCTGGGACATGAGCTCCCTCTTGTGGACTGTTGCATGTATAACTATTTAGTATTTTCGCTGATTATGTATTTCAGTGCATGAAGGAGAAATTAGAGGAGACTATAACAGAGTACAATTAGACTTATTATTACACTATATATTACCTGTGTGTTTTTGTATGTTTTCAGAGGGAACTATGAAGGCGAGCGGCCGTACGTTGAAGGTGATTGGTGCTCCAGATGTCCTGAGAACTTCCAGAAGTGTGAAAACAACCTCTGTGGTACGACACGCTGTCTTTACTCCTCTGTAGTTCACATTCACTGACAAATCAGGTCCTAGTAAGCAGAGTTCAGAACCCGTACAGTACACAGCTTTTATATTTATAACAAGTTAATCAACAAATATGACTTCGTCTGTTAATGTTTTGATTCATTCATTCAACAGAAAGCACCAAACTTTGTTTCAAGCGTCTCAAACAGAAGACTTCCTGCTTTTCTTTGTTTTGTATTATTTCAAATAAATATCTTACATACAAAAGAAGCAGCCATGTTTTGCTCCTGAGAAATTGTAACAGGATTTTTTTGTTGCATCTTTTTTATAGATTAAAAGTTTAAAAAATGACTTCAAATAACCTTTAAGTCAGAAGTTCATGAAAATAATGCTCTTGTGTTTTCTAGTCGCCGACACGGTGGAGGAGGAGGATGACATTGATGCGGAGGATGAAGATGAGTTTACAGAATTTCCTGCAACAACTGTGCCATTCCTCCTGCCTGCAGAGGATGAAGAGGAGGAAAAGGAGGAAGAGGAGGCGGTTGTTCCTCCTCCTGTAACATCTGACCCTCATGTCCCGCCTGCCACCACCGCCATCACACCTACAACCAGCACTCCCCGTGTCACCACCACCTCTGCAGGGGACTCAGAGGAAATCCAACCAGATGACACGCCTGACCCAGGCACACAACCTCCAGAAGCCCCGCTAACGACACTGGGAAGACTTGAGGAGGTTCAGGAAAAGATGAGGGAGAAGGAGGAAGAAGAGGAGGAGGAGCAGGTAGAGGAGATAAAGCCAGCGGAAAAAGCAGAGAGAGATGTGGTTGGAAAAATATTCCAGAAAAACAGAGTTACAATGAGCGCTGCTTCAGTATGTTCACCGTCTGTCCTGTTAGCCAGTCTGACTGCCATCCTGACTCTGAGGCTGTGAGGAGGAGGAGGAGGAGGAGGAAAAAAGTTCCTCTACACCTCACCACTCTTGCGTTGACTGCACATGACCTTTAATCCGCCCGGTGGTAACAAACTGTTTCCCGTCTCTCCCCCATTTGGGTCCATTCATAATTCACACTCACCCGAAAACCATTTTCTAAACATCTGCCCGTGGTCCAGGCCGAGATCTGGGGCAAATAATGTGTGCAAAACCTGCTTTAAAATGCTAAGGATACAAACATTTAACTGCAAGGAAGCTAGCAGAAACTTACAGGCACTAAATATGTCATTCATATCAAAAGAGACAAATTTAAAACACCAGTTTGGATGATTTTTTGGACCGCTAGCTGAAACCAACGCTATACTACAGAACAGAAAAGGGCCTTGTGAGAATAAATCAGAATTTATCAATCAATGCATCTTCACTTTCTGTGGGAGTGAGATGTTTAGATCAATCTCATGGTGGGTGTTAGAATGTCTTTAGCCTAGCTTATCATAAATACTGGATTGGCATTGCTTGGCAGTGTCCAGCTAAAGATTGAAAATGCTCCTATACTTAGCTTCTAAGCTAACTAAGAGATATACATGTTAAAGCCATAATATTCACTTTTAAGAGGATTTACATCAAAAAATGGTATAATGTAGCATTCGTTAACATCCTATATGACCATTTCCCCCCACCGTTTTTTAAGAATGAAGGTTAAGCTAGGTATTTAGCTAGCTATGTAGCAAGTTTACAATCTATTCATTACTCAGCTTACAGAGCTCTGATTGGTTGGCTAAAGTAGGGATCAAAACAGATGTGACAGAGAACAACGCTAGAGTTCTGATGCCAGGCTAGCTGTTCCCCTTTGCTTCCAGTCTTTGTGCTAAGCTAGGCTAATCACACCCCACGTCTTAATTTGAACTTCTCTCTTTTACCCGAGCTAATTTCTCCAGAAGTCTTTGTTTAGCTTGAGAGCAGACTGAGGTGAACATGCTACATTTAGAGCTTCAGGTGTGAAGGATCAAAGTAAGGTCACCCCTCACAGCTAAGTGTGCACATTTACCTGAGTGGGTTTTAAAGTTCATCATGAAGTCGTGCTTATAATAAAACATAACAGTATCAAAGCGTTACAACCGGAGATGTGTTCAATTACAGATGCAGGATACCAAATAAAGTATTTTTGTGTGACATAACATTTTAAATTGTGTGCACTCTGTAAACACAATAAAGTATTTGTGATGTCAGACCCACAGAGCTGCAGAGCTTTTGTACCATTCTAAAACAGAGTTGAAGTGTTTTAAAAAGAGGCCACTCACACACAAAGAATAAAGCTTCGGCCTCTCAGATCGCCTCCTCGTGTTGGTCAGTCGATCGTTTGTTTCTGCAGGGTGGAGGTGAACAGATTCACAGCATCATCTCGTGGAAAAAGAACCACTGTAAAGAAAAAGGAAAGACATGTTTACTGTTTGTAGTGTTTTTAGTTTAAATGCAGGAGAAATTATATGTGAACGGTGTTTGCTGTGTGTCAAACTGACGACCCTGCTTCTTCTTCATAAATATAATCTACTGTTCATCATTTACTGGAGCAACAACTGGACAGAGTCTCTAATAATGTACATTATCTCTGTGACACTGTGTTAGACAACAGGAAATTACCATAACTATCCTCAGTAACTTAGCAAAGATGATGTAAATGTCTGTATATAAGATTAATAAAGAAATAAACCGTTTCTTCTTTTCGACAACGTTTATGGCTCTTTTTCCACCAGTTCACATTCATTAAGGAGTCTGAGGACACCTGGGCTGTGTTCGATATGCCGTACTATACACTAGATACAATATACTACATGCTATATACTGCATACTGCGTTCAGCGGTCGTTTGAAGTATAGAGGAGCTATTCAAATTAATTTTGCAGTAAGCTACGCCAGGTGGAAGTAAACAATAACCACCGCTTCTTTAGCTTTAGCGCCCCCTTCTGCTGGAATGCTGCTGCTGCCCGTCATTTCAACTGCCGCTGTGACGTTCCAGCACTTTGCATTGTGGGATACAGAAGGCGAGGTAGACCGGTCCAATGCATACTGAAGATTTTCTCCAAATCAGTACGACATCCGGGTATTTTTGGCATTTTGCTTTTGTTTGCATACTGCATAGTACATGCTACATTTTGGCTAAATCAGTACATACTGCTAGTATAGTATGGCATTTTGAACACAGCAATAATGTAGCAGACAACCTCCGGTGTTGAAAAATGAAGCCAATGTGTAAGTGCAAAAACCTGCAGTTCCTCGAGTGGCCACTTGAGGCTGGCTCCAGAAAACAAGAAATAACATTACAGCAGGTGGGAAAATGCTAATTTTTACAGCAGAAATAAACATGTTTACAGCCTGGTACAAAAAAGGTTTTTTTTATAAATAGTTAAGTTTATTGTTTAAGATAACTGTACAGGGGGTGAGGTTTTTTTTATAACACACTCGTTTTAATGAGATTAAGCCGGATTATAGGGGTCGGATCACTTGATTGACAGATGGATCCTGCTGGCTGTCTGCTAGACGTCACGGTCACAGACACACGGTCACTGAACTTAACTTCACCTGTTTGTGTTGTTGGAGCCTTTAGAGGACAAATAATCCGTCTCTCTGTGGGATTTATGGAACTTTCTGGCCGTGCAAGAAGTCTGAGCTCCAGCTTTTCGGTGAGTTAAATGCTTGCGTGTTATTGTACTGATATATTTTTAGCACTAAGTAGCAGGTATACTGTGCTCGCTTTTGCTGCTTGTTAGCCTGTCCAGTGTTTATCAAACATTTATTTAATTGTCGGCCAGTAAATAGGAGTCAGGAGTTGTTGGCTTTTCCCCGGAGAGATTACAGCAGACTGACCGAAGAAGACAGAAGACCGGTTATTTTACATTTCCAGTTACATGTCGACTAGCTGTTTTTTCACCGGGCGAGCGAGCAGAGAGTCCGCTGCTTCTTTACTCTGATAACTAAACACCTGCAGTCAGTCACCATTACAAACAGAATCTCCTCCTGGGAAAGTTAAACTAGTTCATTCATCATTTATACAGTCTATGGCTAATAACCGCTAGCTACGCTCAGGAGCATATAGCTTAGCCGTAGCTGGCTGATTCATGCGGCCCGCCCATAGTCCTCAACCATAGGCTTCAGCTCGTTCGCGCTCCGCCTCTTTGCCTGCCTCTAGATTAGCAGGCTCTGGCATTTCTAATATAGCGACCCCCAGCGCCGGCGCAATTCAGGCTTCAAAACGCTTCTTCAGAAACCAATGGGTGACGTCACTGAGACTATGTCCATTATTTATACTGTCTATGATAGAAGATGGAGAATGCCAGGAGGGCAGACTGTGACAGAAACAACTGAGTTACTCTGAGCTACAACTGACTGAAGCCTGCAGCAGCTGTGGATACTATAACTAATGTTTGTGTTTCATATTATATGAAGACTGTAAGCTTAATATCTCAAAATACAAAATTACTGCATTAGTTCATAGAAGCAGGTTACTTAACTCATTGTCATAGGAAATAAAGATATGGGATAGATTATCTCCATTTCACATTGTTAAAAAAATTACTTAATGATTATGTGTAGAAAACAGACTTTGTTTAAAGATTGTCAATCGATTAAAAGCTGTTTTAATTAGATAAGATATTTTTCTAAAACAAAATTATATACAATGTAATGTCATGAGAGGCAGCGTCATTGAGGGGAGATACATTCCCTCCAGGTGGCTGCAACAAGGACTACAACCCATCATGGCATCTGTTAATAGACTACAAAGCCCAGGGAGAGCAGGGCAGTGAGATCAATGGGTGCTGCCCAGCTGAAGCTGATGAGCTGATTACCCTGGTGAAGGAAGAAGGCAAACAGTGTGGGGAGAAGAAAGAGAAGGACTGAGATGAAACAGAAGGGACAGGGCTTCTGTCAGTTTACAAGAGAAGATAACAAGAAAGCAGATTAGGATTTGAGTTAAATCCCTGTTTTTGATTTTGTAAGCAAGAGTTTAAGTTTACCTGTATGACAAAAGTCAATACAGTGTCTTTATGTTGGAAAGCAACGCTTCACTGTTCTCTTTTCCTGCACCCACACCTCCAAAGCTCCAAAAGAAAAGCTCTTTTTATCTTAAGTAGATCCATCTCATATCCCCTATATGACTGTAGGTTTTGTTTATTAAATAATGGTGTTTCCTTATTCATTGCACTGTACCGAATATGTCTCCTTACCTGTGGAAATGCAGATAAGACATGATTAAAGGAGAAGATATGAGAAAGGTACACTGATGTGTGAAGAGAGAGAAAGTAAAGATGGAAAGATTAAAAGTTTACAGACACATAAAAATAGAAAATGCAAAAGTGGAGGAGAAACAGATATGAAGGAATTAAAATGAAGGAGCGCGAAGGGCTGAAATATTCATTGCTAACTACTCTTACTGCTCTATTTCTGCTGCTTACTGAGAGGCTGCACGTGTTTAAACTTTATTTGTAAATGTTTAACATAATATTATTATAGGGGAGTACATGATGGGTTATCAAGATTTTACAATGTTTTGTAGCAAATCACAAACTCTAAAATACTATCAAAACCTACAAAATGAGTATTTTTCATTTTTCACTGACCAGATACCAGATTGATTATCACTTCAAAAGACGTGATAGAATTAACTTACATGTTTATTTTGGTTTCTAATGCCTATTTTGAAATGCTTATGTGTAAAATGTGTGTGCATGTGTGTAGAATGTTTAAAATGTGTGTGCATGTGTGTAGAATGTGTAAAATGTGTGTGCGTGTGTGTAGAATGTGTGTGCGTGTGTGTAGAATGTGTGTGTGGAATGTCTGTCACAGAATGAAACAGAATTCTTTGATGACCTTTGATGTCTTTGATGTCTTTGATCTGGCAGAGAATCCTCACTAAGACACTTATGACATCACACCAGAGGTTATATTAACCAGTCAGACACTTTAGTTATTATGAACAAAAACAAGAGAGACAAACTTATTTTCTCTGTACTGTTAACAAATATCGAACAAAGCCCACTGGAAATGGAACATATGGAGACGGTTTCAACAACCAGCCCGCCCAGCAAGGAAGAAGAGACAGAGGTCTCCTCTGTTTCCTCTGAAACGTCAATGACCTCCTTATATGCCAGCATGCTCGTCTCAGATGTACTGGGTCAGGCTGCAGACAATGCAGACGAGTTGATGCAGTCTATCTCAACATGGGAAGCAGAGGAAGACTCTCACTCAAAAGCTGAAGACGAAGACAATGAATGCTCAGCTGCTTGTCGCACCAACCAAAAGGTGGAGCAGCAATTACATAGGTTTTTCAACCTCCGCCGAGCGTTTGCAGAGCACCAAGGAGAAACTCCACAATACAAAGAGGAAGATCTTCCCCCCGAGATGGATTCTACGTCTGAACAAGAGGGATATCAAGTGTCTGCACCACCAAGCCTGAAATCTCATGCCAGAATGCTCATCTCAGATATAGTGAGTCTGGCTGCAGACAATGTAAACGAGTTGATGCAGTCTATCTCAACATGGGAAGCAGAGGAAGACTCTCACTCAAAAGCTGAAGACGAAGACAATGAATACTCAGCTGCTTGTCGCATCAACCAAAAGGTGGAGCGGCACTTACATAGGTTTTTCAACCTCCGCCGAGCGTTTGCAGAGCACCAAGGAGAAACTCCACAATACAAAGAGGAAGATCTTGCCCCCGAGATGGATTCTACATCTGAACAAGAGGGATATCAAGTGTCTGCACCACCAAGCCTGGAATCTAATGCCAGAATGCTCATCTCAGATATAGTGAGTATGGCTGCAGACAATGTAAACGAGTTGATGCAGTCTATCTCAACATGGGAAGCAGAGGAAGACTCTCACTCAAAAGCTGAAGACGAAGACAATGAATACTCAGCTGCTTGTCGCATCAACCAAAAGGTGGAGCGGCACTTACATAGGTTTTTCAACCTCCGCCGAGCGTTTGCAGAGCACCAAGGAGAAACTCCACAGTACAAAGAGGAAGATCTTGCCCCCGAGATGGATTCTACATCTGAACAAGAGGGATATCAAGTGTCTGCACCACCAAGCCTGGAATCTCATGCCAGAATGCTTGTCTCAGATGTACTGGGCCTGGCTGCAGACAATGTAAACGAGTTGATGCAGTCTATGTCAACATGGGAAGCAGAGGAAGACTCTCACTCAAAAGCTGAAGACGAAGACAATGAATACTCAGCTGCTTGTCGCCAAGCGTTTGCAGAGCACCAAGGAGAAACTCCACAATACAAAGAGGAAGATCTTGCCCCCGAAATGGATTCTACGTCTAAACAAGAGGGATATCAAGTGTCTGCATCTGTCAGTACAAAGAACTCTGACGATTCTGAGAGTCCCAATGAGGACTTGAGGGATGAAGATGACCGCATGCTACAGGTTGTCATGGACAAATTAGACGTTGTAGACAGGTTGGTGCAGTATATCTCAACATGGGAAGCAGAGGAAGACTCTCACTCAAAAGCTGCACCACCTGGAAGCCTGGAATCTGAGGTCACCACTAATTTGACCTCACCTGGATCTCCGGAGGAGCAGCAGAAAATGGAAAATGATGTGGAGGAGGCTGTTAGTTCAGAAAGCACTGTCTCAACCTCCGTCTCTGCAGTCATTGAGGAAGACCTTAACATGAACACAGATTCAATAGACATACCCACATTTTCAAACCTGAGCTCTGACTCTCTGGAGGTGGTTGATAGCGTTAAACAAAAGGACATCACACCAGAGTCTAAACAATATGACCCAACTCTGTCCCCCACTGGCTCACCTCAACAAGCAGAGCCTCATGAAGCTAGCTCTGCTGTCATTGAGGAAGACCTTAACATGAACAACGATTCAATAGATGTACCCTATGGAGAGGATGAATGTGAATCAACCAGCGGTGATGCAACAGCTATCTGGTCATCCTTTAGTCCCAATGAGGACTTCAGGGATGAAGATGACGGCAGACAACAGGTTATCATGGAGAAATCAGAGGAAGACCTGTTAAAAGATGCCGCACCTAGCCCCTCCTCAGATGCCAGGCCTGGGACACGAGCAGACCCGAGCTCTCTTCCTTCAGAACTTGTGGATGTGAAGGATGAAGACGTTGCACCAGCCAGCATCATGGAGCAATTCACAAACAACCTGGAAAGAGAAATGGTTGCACCACCAAGCCTGGAATCTGAGGTCACCACTAATTTGACCTCACCTGGATCTCCGGAGGAGCAGCAGAAAATGGAAAAAGATGTGGAGGAGGCTGTTAGTTCAGAAAGCACTATCTCAACCTCTGTCTCTGCAGTCATTGAGGAAGACCTTAACATGAACACAGATTCAATAGACGTACCCACATTTTCAAACCTGAGCTCTGACTCTCTGGAGGTGGTTGATACCGTTAAACAAAAGGACATCACACCAGAGTCTAAACAATATGACCCAACTCTGTCCCCCACTGGCTCACCTCAACAAGTAGAGCCTCATGAAGCTAGCTCTGCTGTCATTGAGGAACTTGTGGATGTGAAGGATGAAGACGTTGCACCAGCCAGCATCATGGAGCAATTCACAAACAACCTGGAAAGAGAAATGGTTGCACCACCAAGCCTGGAATCTGAGGTCACCACTAATTTGACCTCACCTGGATCTCCGGAGGAGCAGCAGAAAATGGAAAAAGATGTGGAGGAGGCTGTTAGTTCAGAAAGCACTATCTCAACCTCTGTCTCTGCAGTCATTGAGGAAGACCTTAACATGAACACAGATTCAATAGACGTACCCACATTTTCAAACCTGAGCTCTGATTCTCTGGAGGTGGTTGATACCGTTAAACAAAAGGACATCACACCAGAGTCTAAACAATATGACCCAACTCTGTCCCCCACTGGCTCACCTCAACAAGTAGAGCCTCATGAAGCTAGCTCTGCTGTCATTGAGGAACTTGTGGATGTGAAGGATGAAGACGTTGCACCAGCCAGCATCATGGAGCAATTCACAAACAACCTGGAAAGAGAAATGGTTGCACCACCAAGCCTGGAATCTGAGGTCACCACTAATTTGACCTCACCTGGATCTCCGGAGGAGCAGCAGAAAATGGAAAATGATGTGGCGGAGGCTGTTAGTTCAGAAAGCACTATCTCAACCTCTGTCTCTGCAGTCATTGAGGAAGACCTTAACATGGACACAGATTCAATAGACGTACCCACATTTTCAAACCTGAGCTCTGACTCTCTGGAGGTGGTTGATACCGTTAAACAAAAGGACATCACACCAGAGTCTAAACAATATGACCCAACTCTGTCCCCCACTGGCTCACCTCAACAAGTAGAGCCTCATGAAGCTAGCTCTGCTGTCATTGAGGAACTTGTGGATGTGAAGGATGAAGACGTTGCACCAGCCAGCATCATGGAGCAATTCACAAACAACCTGGAAAGAGAAATGGTTGCACCACCAAGCCTGGAATCTGAGGTCACCACTAATTTGACCTCACCTGGATCTCCGGAGGAGCAGCAGAAAATGGAAAATGATGTGGCGGAGGCTGGTGGACAGACCATCAGAGTTCACCAAAAGAAGTCGCAGTGGTGGCGCTGCTTTCCCAAATGGCGGCAGTGTAAGGTCCACCCAATCTCAGACCAACCAGTGAATGAGGTTATCCGGTTTTCATCCAGCGAATCATCTGGAATCAAATGTTCAACTCCTGCAGCCATTTCAAAACAAAGCTCTGTGCAATCCAGTAAGAAGAACTCCTGCCAGAAGGATGAGGACAGTGCCCCAGCCAGCATCATGGAGCAATTCACAAACAACCTGGAAAGAGAAATGGTTGCACCACCAAGCCTGGAATCTGAGGTCACCACTAATTTGACCTCACCTGGATCTCCGGAGGAGCAGCAGAAAATGGAAAATGATGTGGCGGAGGCTGGTGGACAGACCATCACAGTTCACCAAAAGAAGTCGCAGTGGTGGCGCTGCTTTCCCAAATGGCGGCAGTGTAAGGTCCACCCAATCTCAGACCAACCAGTGAATGAGGTTATCCGGTTTTCATCCAGCGAATCATCTGGAATCAAATGTTCAACTCCTGTAGCCATTTCAAAACAAAGCTCTGTGCAATCCAGTAAGAAGAACTCCTGCCAGAAGGATGAGGACAGTGCCCCAGAAAGCCCACAGAGCCCACCTATTACCCTAACCCCCTCACCCCCAACTGATTTCCAGGAGGAAGTTGTCCCAGTCCCAGTGACTAAAAAGAAGTCACTGTGGAAGCGGTTCAGACATTTCCTTGGGTTGAGGAAACCGCAGAGGTGGAAGAGGACCTCATCCACAACGCCTCACCCAGATCCCTCTGACCCCTCCTTTACCCCCATCTAGCCCCACCCCCACCAATCCTCCCCTAACCCCCCACCCCCCACCAATCTTCCCCTAACCCCCCACCCTCCTTGTGGGTTTCCCCCGGGTTGCTCCGGTTTCCCCACATTTTTTAAAATAAAAAAATAAAAAATGAAAATTACATTTTGGGTCGTCTAAATTGTATAACATGTATAATGTGTAACTATATTAAAAAAAATCTACTAAATAAAAATATAAACATAAAATTTCAACATAGATGGTTTAATTTGGTTGTTAGTTTGAATACAGTCATGTTATTAAATAAACCTGTTGTCAGATGTAGGAACTTGCCAAAATAGCCCCTGTGATAGGCGCTGCCATCTTGCATTGGTGACGTCATACGGAGCCAGAGTCTGTGCAGTAGAGATCGGCGGGTGAAGCGGCCGTAGCCACTTCCGCTAACCCAAACACACACTTAACTTACCGAAAAAACAGCAAGGATCCCACACACCGGCGTGTTTAACAGCATAACAGCTTCTCTGTGTGGGTCTGAGGTTAACGTTCACAGGTATGGAAACTTCAATGACTGCAGCGACTGTTTTAGTTACGTTTCCACTCAGGGATCGTCCTCCGCTCTGTTCACCTGGAACTGATCGGCTGCAGGAGCCGAATTTGTCAACAGAGCTGTCAATCATCATTTTGACAGCCTCAAATAACTAATTAAAAATAAACTTGTCAGAAAAACGAACACTTGGACGTGAATCACCATGATAATAACTGGCTATAATGACAGAAACCATGTTTGAGAAAAATTTATCGGCCGTGTGTTTTGATTTTATAGTTTGACCCATGTCCCGTCTGTTAACATGGAGGAGGCGGGCTCTATGACCTATACTGCAGCCAGTCAGCAGGGGGCGCCCGAAAGGTTTTGGCTTCACTTTTAGGGAGCTGTCATGTCGTCCATCTTTTTATACAGTCTGTGGGCTCTACTGCCAAATGTGGCCAGGGTGGCGAAATAAAAAAAGACTTCCATTTAAAAGTTCTCCAGAAATGTTTAACATTACAGCAGATGGGGGAACTTTCTGTGTCAATTAGGCATCTCCTGGCTAAAGTGTAAATTTTTCGGCTTTTGGCACTCATTTACCACAAGCAGCACAAGATTACTTACGATTTGATGCCTTAATTATGTATGTGGAGTGAACGTTCTGTGCGCTGGTGCACTTTGTTTGGAAAGATTCAGAGTTCTTTTTTCACAGCCTCTCCCCTATGAATGAAGTAACTCTGAATGAATGATATGCTGAAAGCTGAAATGACCTGAAGACGGAAAAGCAAAGCAAAAAACGTGGTGTGTGACAGACGTAAACACACGCGGGTTGCACTTGCACCATAAAGAAAATTAAATCAAATTAGGTAAGCAGTAAAAATAAATAAGAATATTCTATAAAATACGTACACTATATCTCGGAATGTGCAGCATATTGCCCAGTGGGAAATACAAAAAGAGCGTGCCATGCACTGATATAGTACAGGTATAGAAGTCAGATGTAGATTAAGAGACTATGATGTTGGATGAGAGTCCAGGTCAAGGGGGAATGAAGGCGTTACATATGAGGCTGATGCAGAGTTCAAGATCAAGATTCAAGATGTTTATTGACACTCCGATTATACAAATACAGATGTGTGAAATTCTTATGCTGGGAGGACCCATTTAAAGAGGTTAAATATCAAACATAAAAGACATAAAATATAAGAAAATATATTTAATAATATATACACCAAAGTGTGCAAGTGTTGTAAATGACGAAGATACCAACACCAGACTAGTTATTGTTCCACCAACCAACTGAAACTAGACTGTTGTTGCCAAGCAACCCAAACATCCTCCTGCACTCTGATCTGTGTCTGCAGGTGACCACAGATCTGCTGTTTTTGTATCATGTACATTTATCTGTTTGTTTTGCGAAATAAGAGTCGGCTGTGCGATTCAGAGGTACCCGCCTGACTAATGTGGACATGCACAGTCTGCTGTAATGTTAATTAAGAGTATTCAGAACACCTGGTTGAGGCTGAAGGACACGCACAGTAAAAAGACCCAGTGATGTTGTACTCTATATATCCACTCATGAAATGCCTCTAATCCAATCAGATTACTTGGTCTGAACTTACTGTTGTATAATTCATATTGCATAATCTTTATAAGCACACCAAGTTTGGCAGAGTTTTTACAGAATTGTAGATGTTCATATTCTTACCGTTTACTGAGAACAAACAACGACAAATGTTCCTATTATGTTTTTACGACATTAACACTTAATCTTGTCTGAAAATGGCTATGGAAAATTTTAATCGTTGATTTTTGAATGAATTACAAGACATAAGGGAACACATTTAGAGGAAAAAGTGGCCGAATCAGTAAAACTGCTAAAAACGGCTTTTTTTCCAACATCGTGTCATATTACGTCACTACAGGGACTCACGATGTCCGACTCTACTTTAGCTCAATGTGCAGTAGTAGGTGGTAGTGAGTCTGCGCTGTTATATCGTATTGTGCACATATTATTTCGGTAGTCTAACATTGTATTTCAACAGTTATTGTGATGGTTATTTATTCAGTTTGTGCCGGTTGCACAAATTGTAGCTTGACAGGACATCGAGCCCACTGTTCTCCTGACAGGAAGAGGAACGGTGCGAGCTTTCTTGCCTGGATGTGTTTGGTACTGGTGAAGAGACGGGACCTTGTTTCTGCACCGTTCACAAAAAAACGCTGTCATCTGTTGCGCTCATTGTTCACAGGAGGATTATGTTGCAAGCGATATCATGGAGTTCAGGATGGGACGTTAAAACCAGGAGCAAGTGAGACTGATGGCTGGTGCGATCCCTTCAATACATACAGCATGAGGTTCACCGTCAGCAGCAGCCTCTGCTCCCAGCAGGACATACAATCAGAGATTCATCGGCGAAAATGTGAGCTGTGTACAGTAAGACTTGATTTTTAAAGTTAGCTAACTCGAAATTAGGGTATAAGAAGAAACGTCACCACTCTCTCTCTGTAACGTAGTACGGACTGTTACCGTTTAGCCCAGCTGAAGCTGCAGCCGACACGCAGTCGACACATGTTGTGATGTGAAAAAAGCGCTGTGCTCTGCCTGGCACGGTCGGCACCTGTCTTGATCGTTGCATGTGTTGTATTGACTCTCAGATGTCCGTCGCGTTGGACAAAAGTGTCCGCTGAATTCAATTGTAAATTCAATTGCTAGATATCGCTAGCTAACACCGGTCACTATTCACGACACCTGCCCACTGGTTCTCGTTGCACTACAGCTCACTGTCTCTCGTTATTTCTCCTCATCGTGGCCTGTTCCTGCTCTCTTTGATACCTAACAGGCTCATAATTATCACCCTGTGGTCCGTCTTATGCATATGTTTTAACAATTTCTTCTTCTTCAATGACAAGAATTCAAAAATCTATTAATGTTACAGCCCTTATTAATCTGCAGGACTCCCTTACGTTAAGTCACATCCGGTCGTCTGTTTTGATGCAGAAATATAAGAAAACGTATAAAAGTGTCACAGCTGACTCCACAGTTACCAAAAACACAATTTAAATGCAGTTTACAAATTAAGTGAATAAATAATCTAATACAATAAAGACACATGAGCCTAATGTGATGTGTTGTGATGTCACTGATTCCTGTAGAACACCTGAACTATGATTTCCACAACAACAGCTGTGATGAAGACAAGATGTGTGGACACTACACACAGGTCAGAAACACGCAAACACGCACGCACAATTACTTAAACAGGCGTGTATCACAGGTCTGGATCTAAGCTGTGTGTGTTCCAGATGGTGTGGGCGGACACTCACAGAGTCGGCTGTGCTGTGCATCACTGTAACGACATGGAGGGACTGAACTGGGGGAAGACCTACTTCCTCGTCTGCAACTACTACCCGACGTCAGTACCTCCACTGTAATACTGCCTGTACTTCAGAACTAACACTACTGATGCTGCAACTAATACACTGCTGCTACAGTCACTACCACTCGTTACTTCTACTTCCTAGTAAATCACTTTTACTACGACTACCACTACTAGTACTACTAACCACTACTATTAATACTAACTGGACTATTATTCATACTACTACTTCTGGTGTTTCTCCCACTACTGTCAATGCTACATGACTGTTTAATATCACTAATAACACTTCCACTACCACTTCTACTCCTGCTATTACTCCTTCTAATGTAAAACTCCTCCTCCTCCTCCTCCTCCTAGTAGTTCTACTTCTTCACCTCCTCGTCTTAGTAGTACTTCTCCTCCTCCTAGAAGTACTCCGCCTTCTCGGAATCTTAGTAGTACTACTTCTTCTCCTCCTTGTCCTTGTAATAATTCTCCTCCCCCTCCTCCTCCTTCTAATCTTAGTAGTACTTCTCCTTCTCTTCCTCCTTTTACTACTCCTTCTCCTCTTTCTCCCAGCACTACTTCTCTAAGTGACTACCCCTCCCCTTCCTCCACCTCCTTGTCCTCCTAGAAGTACTTTTCCTCCTTGTCCTCCTTTTAATCCTCCTCCTTCTCTGTCTAATAGTACTCCTCCACCTCTTCCTTCTCCTGCCACCCCCTTTAAGTAGTACTACGACTCCTCTTATGTTTCCTTCTACTAGTACTCGTCCTCCTTGTTCTCCAAGTACTACTTCTCCTCCTCCTGGTACTAGCACTTGTTTGCCAAGTATTGCTTCCCCCTCTTCCTGGTAGTACTCCTCCTTCTTCTACTCTTAGTAGTACTACTCCTTCTCCTCCAAGTCCTGGTAGTACTTCTCCCTTTTTAGTACTGCAACTTCTCCTCCTCTTCTACCAGTGCTTCTCCATGTTATAGTTTTACTATATGACTATACTGTATAATGTTACCTCTGTATCACTGACAGCACTACTTCTCTCATCAGTAGAGTGATACCACTGCTAGTCTAACTGCTTGCACTATAATGAATTATGTTGATGTGACTGAAGTAGCAGTGCTACTGCTGGGACATGAGCTCCCTCTTGTGGACTGTTGTATGTATAACTATTTAGTATTTTCGCTGATTATGTATTTCAGTGCATGAAGGAGAAATTAGAGGAGACTATAACAGAGTACAATTAGACTTATTATTACACTATATATTACCTGTGTGTTTTTGTATGTTTTCAGAGGGAACTATGAAGGCGAGCGGCCGTACGTTGAAGGTGATTGGTGCTCCAGATGTCCTGAGAACTTCCAGAAGTGTGAAAACAACCTCTGTGGTACGACACGCTGTCTTTACTCCTCTGTAGTTCACATTCACTGACAAATCAGGTCCTAGTAAGCAGAGTTCAGAACCCGTACAGTACACAGCTTTTATATTTATAACAAGTTAATCAACAAATATGACTTCGTCTGTTAATGTTTTGATTCATTCATTCAACAGAAAGCACCAAACTTTGTTTCAAGCGTCTCAAACAGAAGACTTCCTGCTTTTCTTTGTTTTGTATTATTTCAAATAAATATCTTACATACAAAAGAAGCAGCCATGTTTTGCTCCTGAGAAATTGTAACAGGATTTTTTTGTTGCATCTTTTTTATAGATTAAAAGTTTAAAAAATGACTTCAAATAACCTTTAAGTCAGAAGTTCATGAAAATAATGCTCTTGTGTTTTCTAGTCGCCGACACGGTGGAGGAGGAGGATGACATTGATGCGGAGGATGAAGATGAGTTTACAGAATTTCCTGCAACAACTGTGCCATTCCTCCTGCCTGCAGAGGATGAAGAGGAGGAAAAGGAGGAAGAGGAGGCGGTTGTTCCTCCTCCTGTAACATCTGACCCTCATGTCCCGCCTGCCACCACCGCCATCACACCTACAACCAGCACTCCCCGTGTCACCACCACCTCTGCAGGGGACTCAGAGGAAATCCAACCAGATGACACGCCTGACCCAGGCACACAACCTCCAGAAGCCCCGCTAACGACACTGGGAAGACTTGAGGAGGTTCAGGAAAAGATGAGGGAGAAGGAGGAAGAAGAGGAGGAGGAGCAGGTAGAGGAGATAAAGCCAGCGGAAAAAGCAGAGAGAGATGTGGTTGGAAAAATATTCCAGAAAAACAGAGTTACAATGAGCGCTGCTTCAGTATGTTCACCGTCTGTCCTGTTAGCCAGTCTGACTGCCATCCTGACTCTGAGGCTGTGAGGAGGAGGAGGAGGAGGAGGAGGAAAAAAGTTCCTCTACACCTCACCACTCTTGCGTTGACTGCACATGACCTTTAATCCGCCCGGTGGTAACAAACTGTTTCCCGTCTCTCCCCCATTTGGGTCCATTCATAATTCACACTCACCCGAAAACCATTTTCTAAACATCTGCCCGTGGTCCAGGCCGAGATCTGGGGCAAATAATGTGTGCAAAACCTGCTTTAAAATGCTAAGGATACAAACATTTAACTGCAAGGAAGCTAGCAGAAACTTACAGGCACTAAATATGTCATTCATATCAAAAGAGACAAATTTAAAACACCAGTTTGGATGATTTTTTGGACCGCTAGCTGAAACCAACGCTATACTACAGAACAGAAAAGGGCCTTGTGAGAATAAATCAGAATTTATCAATCAATGCATCTTCACTTTCTGTGGGAGTGAGATGTTTAGATCAATCTCATGGTGGGTGTTAGAATGTCTTTAGCCTAGCTTATCATAAATACTGGATTGGCATTGCTTGGCAGTGTCCAGCTAAAGATTGAAAATGCTCCTATACTTAGCTTCTAAGCTAACTAAGAGATATACATGTTAAAGCCATAATATTCACTTTTAAGAGGATTTACATCAAAAAATGGTATAATGTAGCATTCGTTAACATCCTATATGACCATTTCCCCCCACCGTTTTTTAAGAATGAAGGTTAAGCTAGGTATTTAGCTAGCTATGTAGCAAGTTTACAATCTATTCATTACTCAGCTTACAGAGCTCTGATTGGTTGGCTAAAGTAGGGATCAAAACAGATGTGACAGAGAACAACGCTAGAGTTCTGATGCCAGGCTAGCTGTTCCCCTTTGCTTCCAGTCTTTGTGCTAAGCTAGGCTAATCACACCCCACGTCTTAATTTGAACTTCTCTCTTTTACCCGAGCTAATTTCTCCAGAAGTCTTTGTTTAGCTTGAGAGCAGACTGAGGTGAACATGCTACATTTAGAGCTTCAGGTGTGAAGGATCAAAGTAAGGTCACCCCTCACAGCTAAGTGTGCACATTTACCTGAGTGGGTTTTAAAGTTCATCATGAAGTCGTGCTTATAATAAAACATAACAGTATCAAAGCGTTACAACCGGAGATGTGTTCAATTACAGATGCAGGATACCAAATAAAGTATTTTTGTGTGACATAACATTTTAAATTGTGTGCACTCTGTAAACACAATAAAGTATTTGTGATGTCAGACCCACAGAGCTGCAGAGCTTTTGTACCATTCTAAAACAGAGTTGAAGTGTTTTAAAAAGAGGCCACTCACACACAAAGAATAAAGCTTCGGCCTCTCAGATCGCCTCCTCGTGTTGGTCAGTCGATCGTTTGTTTCTGCAGGGTGGAGGTGAACAGATTCACAGCATCATCTCGTGGAAAAAGAACCACTGTAAAGAAAAAGGAAAGACATGTTTACTGTTTGTAGTGTTTTTAGTTTAAATGCAGGAGAAATTATATGTGAACGGTGTTTGCTGTGTGTCAAACTGACGACCCTGCTTCTTCTTCATAAATATAATCTACTGTTCATCATTTACTGGAGCAACAACTGGACAGAGTCTCTAATAATGTACATTATCTCTGTGACACTGTGTTAGACAACAGGAAATTACCATAACTATCCTCAGTAACTTAGCAAAGATGATGTAAATGTCTGTATATAAGATTAATAAAGAAATAAACCGTTTCTTCTTTTCGACAACGTTTATGGCTCTTTTTCCACCAGTTCACATTCATTAAGGAGTCTGAGGACACCTGGGCTGTGTTCGATATGCCGTACTATACACTAGATACAATATACTACATGCTATATACTGCATACTGCGTTCAGCGGTCGTTTGAAGTATAGAGGAGCTATTCAAATTAATTTTGCAGTAAGCTACGCCAGGTGGAAGTAAACAATAACCACCGCTTCTTTAGCTTTAGCGCCCCCTTCTGCTGGAATGCTGCTGCTGCCCGTCATTTCAACTGCCGCTGTGACGTTCCAGCACTTTGCATTGTGGGATACAGAAGGCGAGGTAGACCGGTCCAATGCATACTGAAGATTTTCTCCAAATCAGTACGACATCCGGGTATTTTTGGCATTTTGCTTTTGTTTGCATACTGCATAGTACATGCTACATTTTGGCTAAATCAGTACATACTGCTAGTATAGTATGGCATTTTGAACACAGCAATAATGTAGCAGACAACCTCCGGTGTTGAAAAATGAAGCCAATGTGTAAGTGCAAAAACCTGCAGTTCCTCGAGTGGCCACTTGAGGCTGGCTCCAGAAAACAAGAAATAACATTACAGCAGGTGGGAAAATGCTAATTTTTACAGCAGAAATAAACATGTTTACAGCCTGGTACAAAAAAGGTTTTTTTTATAAATAGTTAAGTTTATTGTTTAAGATAACTGTACAGGGGGTGAGGTTTTTTTTATAACACACTCGTTTTAATGAGATTAAGCCGGATTATAGGGGTCGGATCACTTGATTGACAGATGGATCCTGCTGGCTGTCTGCTAGACGTCACGGTCACAGACACACGGTCACTGAACTTAACTTCACCTGTTTGTGTTGTTGGAGCCTTTAGAGGACAAATAATCCGTCTCTCTGTGGGATTTATGGAACTTTCTGGCCGTGCAAGAAGTCTGAGCTCCAGCTTTTCGGTGAGTTAAATGCTTGCGTGTTATTGTACTGATATATTTTTAGCACTAAGTAGCAGGTATACTGTGCTCGCTTTTGCTGCTTGTTAGCCTGTCCAGTGTTTATCAAACATTTATTTAATTGTCGGCCAGTAAATAGGAGTCAGGAGTTGTTGGCTTTTCCCCGGAGAGATTACAGCAGACTGACCGAAGAAGACAGAAGACCGGTTATTTTACATTTCCAGTTACATGTCGACTAGCTGTTTTTTCACCGGGCGAGCGAGCAGAGAGTCCGCTGCTTCTTTACTCTGATAACTAAACACCTGCAGTCAGTCACCATTACAAACAGAATCTCCTCCTGGGAAAGTTAAACTAGTTCATTCATCATTTATACAGTCTATGGCTAATAACCGCTAGCTACGCTCAGGAGCATATAGCTTAGCCGTAGCTGGCTGATTCATGCGGCCCGCCCATAGTCCTCAACCATAGGCTTCAGCTCGTTCGCGCTCCGCCTCTTTGCCTGCCTCTAGATTAGCAGGCTCTGGCATTTCTAATATAGCGACCCCCAGCGCCGGCGCAATTCAGGCTTCAAAACGCTTCTTCAGAAACCAATGGGTGACGTCACTGAGACTATGTCCATTATTTATACTGTCTATGATAGAAGATGGAGAATGCCAGGAGGGCAGACTGTGACAGAAACAACTGAGTTACTCTGAGCTACAACTGACTGAAGCCTGCAGCAGCTGTGGATACTATAACTAATGTTTGTGTTTCATATTATATGAAGATTGTAAGCTTAATATCTCAAAATACAAAATTACTGCATTAGTTCATAGAAGCAGGTTACTTAACTCATTGTCATAGGAAATAAAGATATGGGATAGATTATCTCCATTTCACATTGTTAAAAAAATTACTTAATGATTATGTGTAGAAAACAGACTTTGTTTAAAGATTGTCAATCGATTAAAAGCTGTTTTAATTAGATAAGATATTTTTCTAAAACAAAATTATATACAATGTAATGTCATGAGAGGCAGCGTCATTGAGGGGAGATACATTCCCTCCAGGTGGCTGCAACAAGGACTACAACCCATCATGGCATCTGTTAATAGACTACAAAGCCCAGGGAGAGCAGGGCAGTGAGATCAATGGGTGCTGCCCAGCTGAAGCTGATGAGCTGATTACCCTGGTGAAGGAAGAAGGCAAACAGTGTGGGGAGAAGAAAGAGAAGGACTGAGATGAAACAGAAGGGACAGGGCTTCTGTCAGTTTACAAGAGAAGATAACAAGAAAGCAGATTAGGATTTGAGTTAAATCCCTGTTTTTGATTTTGTAAGCAAGAGTTTAAGTTTACCTGTATGACAAAAGTCAATACAGTGTCTTTATGTTGGAAAGCAACGCTTCACTGTTCTCTTTTCCTGCACCCACACCTCCAAAGCTCCAAAAGAAAAGCTCTTTTTATCTTAAGTAGATCCATCTCATATCCCCTATATGACTGTAGGTTTTGTTTATTAAATAATGGTGTTTCCTTATTCATTGCACTGTACCGAATATGTCTCCTTACCTGTGGAAATGCAGATAAGACATGATTAAAGGAGAAGATATGAGAAAGGTACACTGATGTGTGAAGAGAGAGAAAGTAAAGATGGAAAGATTAAAAGTTTACAGACACATAAAAATAGAAAATGCAAAAGTGGAGGAGAAACAGATATGAAGGAATTAAAATGAAGGAGCGCGAAGGGCTGAAATATTCATTGCTAACTACTCTTACTGCTCTATTTCTGCTGCTTACTGAGAGGCTGCACGTGTTTAAACTTTATTTGTAAATGTTTAACATAATATTATTATAGGGGAGTACATGATGGGTTATCAAGATTTTACAATGTTTTGTAGCAAATCACAAACTCTAAAATACTATCAAAACCTACAAAATGAGTATTTTTCATTTTTCACTGACCAGATACCAGATTGATTATCACTTCAAAAGACGTGATAGAATTAACTTACATGTTTATTTTGGTTTCTAATGCCTATTTTGAAATGCTTATGTGTAAAATGTGTGTGCATGTGTGTAGAATGTTTAAAATGTGTGTGCATGTGTGTAGAATGTGTAAAATGTGTGTGCGTGTGTGTAGAATGTGTGTGCGTGTGTGTAGAATGTGTGTGTGGAATGTCTGTCACAGAATGAAACAGAATTCTTTGATGACCTTTGATGTCTTTGATGTCTTTGATCTGGCAGAGAATCCTCACTAAGACACTTATGACATCACACCAGAGGTTATATTAACCAGTCAGACACTTTAGTTATTATGAACAAAAACAAGAGAGACAAACTTATTTGCTCTGTACTGTTAACAAATATCGAACAAAGCCCACTGGAAATGGAACATATGGAGACGGTTTCAACAACCAGCCCGCCCAGCAAGGAAGAAGAGACAGAGGTCTCCTCTGTCTCCTCTGGAACAGAGGTCTCCTCTGTTTCCTCTGAAACGTCAATGACCTCCTTATATGCCAGCATGCTCGTCTCAGATGTACTGGGTCAGGCTGCAGACAATGCAGACGAGTTGATGCAGTCTATCTCAACATGGGAAGCAGAGGAAGACTCTCACTCAAAAGCTGAAGACGAAGACAATGAATGCTCAGCTGCTTGTCGCACCAACCAAAAGGTGGAGCAGCAATTACATAGGTTTTTCAACCTCCGCCGAGCGTTTGCAGAGCACCAAGGAGAAACTCCACAATACAAAGAGGAAGATCTTGCCCCCGAGATGGATTCTACATCTGAACAAGAGGGATATCAAGTGTCTGCACCACCAAGCCTGGAATCTAATGCCAGAATGCTCATCTCAGATATAGTGAGTCTGGCTGCAGACAATGTAAACGAGTTGATGCAGTCTATCTCAACATGGGAAGCAGAGGAAGACTCTCACTCAAAAGCTGAAGACGAAGACAATGAATACTCAGCTGCTTGTCGCATCAACCAAAAGGTGGAGCGGCACTTACATAGGTTTTTCAACCTCCGCCGAGCGTTTGCAGAGCACCAAGGAGAAACTCCACAGTACAAAGAGGAAGATCTTGCCCCCGAGATGGATTCTACATCTGAACAAGAGGGATATCAAGTGTCTGCACCACCAAGCCTGGAATCTCATGCCAGAATGCTTGTCTCAGATGTACTGGGCCTGGCTGCAGACAATGTAAACGAGTTGATGCAGTCTATGTCAACATGGGAAGCAGAGGAAGACTCTCACTCAAAAGCTGAAGACGAAGACAATGAATACTCAGCTGCTTGTCGCGCCAACCAAAAGGTGGAGCGGCAATTACAAAGGTTTTTCAACTCCCGCCAAGCGTTTGCAGAGCACCAAGGAGAAACTCCACAATACAAAGAGGAAGATCTTGCCCCCGAAATGGATTCTACGTCTAAACAAGAGGGATATCAAGTGTCTGCATCTGTCAGTACAAAGAACTCTGACGATTCTGAGAGTCCCAATGAGGACTTGAGGGATGAAGATGACCGCATGCTACAGGTTGTCATGGACAAATTAGACGTTGTAGACAGGTTGGTGCAGTATATCTCAACATGGGAAGCAGAGGAAGACTCTCACTCAAAAGCTGAAGACGAAGACAATGAATACTCAGCTGCTTGTCGCATCAACCAAAAGGTGGAGCGGCACTTACATAGGTTTTTCAACCTCCGCCGAGCGTTTGCAGAGCACCAAGGAGAAACTCCACAATACAAAGAGGAAGATCTTGCCCCCGAGATGGATTCTACATCTGAACAAGAGGGATATCAAGTGTCTGCACCACCAAGCCTGGAATCTAATGCCAGAATGCTCATCTCAGATATAGTGAGTCTGGCTGCAGACAATGTAAACGAGTTGATGCAGTCTATCTCAACATGGGAAGCAGAGGAAGACTCTCACTCAAAAGCTGAAGACGAAGACAATGAATACTCAGCTGTTTGTCGCACCAACCAAAAGGTGGAGCGGCACTTACATAGGTTTTTCAACCTCCGCCGAGCGTTTGCAGAGCACCAAGGAGAAACTCCACAGTACAAAGAGGAAGATCTTGCCCCCGAGATGGATTCTACATCTGAACAAGAGGGATATCAAGTGTCTGCACCACCAAGCCTGGAATCTCATGCCAGAATGCTTGTCTCAGATGTACTGGGCCAGGCTGCAGACAATGTAAACGAGTTGATGCAGTCTATGTCAACATGGGAAGCAGAGGAAGACTCTCACCCAAAAGCTGAAGACGAAGACAATGAATACTCAGCTGCTTGTCGCGCCAACCAAAAGGTGGAGCGGCAATTACAAAGGTTTTTCAACTCCCGCCAAGCGTTTGCAGAGCACCAAGGAGAAACTCCACAATACAAAGAGGAAGATCTTGCCCCCGAAATGGATTCTACGTCTAAACAAGAGGGATATCAAGTGTCTGCATCTGTCAGTGCAAAGAACTCTGACGATTCTGAGAGTCCCAATGAGGACTTGAGGGATGAAGATGACCGCATGCTACAGGTTGTCATGGACAAATTAGACGTTGTAGACAGGTTGGTGCAGTATATCTCAACATGGGAAGCAGAGGAAGACTCTCACTCAAAAGCTGCACCACCTGGAAGCCTGGAATCTGAGGTCACCACTAATTTGACCTCACCTGGATCTCCGGAGGAGCAGCAGAAAATGGAAAATGATGTGGAGGAGGCTGTTAGTTCAGAAAGCACTGTCTCAACCTCCGTCTCTGCAGTCATTGAGGAAGACCTTAACATGAACACAGATTCAATAGACATACCCACATTTTCAAACCTGAGCTCTGACTCTCTGGAGGTGGTTGATAGCGTTAAACAAAAGGACATCACACCAGAGTCTAAACAATATGACCCAACTCTGTCCCCCACTGGCTCACCTCAACAAGCAGAGCCTCATGAAGCTAGCTCTGCTGTCATTGAGGAAGACCTTAACATGAACAACGATTCAATAGATGTACCCTATGGAGAGGATGAATGTGAATCAACCAGCGGTGATGCAACATCTATCTGGTCATCCTTTAGTCCCAATGAGGACTTCAGGGATGAAGATGACGGCAGACAACAGGTTATCATGGAGAAATCAGAGGAAGACCTGTTAAAAGATGCCGCACCTAGCCCCTCCTCAGATGCCAGGCCTGGGACACGAGCAGACCCGAGCTCTCTTCCTTCAGAACTTGTGGATGTGAAGGATGGAGACGTTGCACCAGCCAGCATCATGGAGCAATTCACAAACAACCTGGAAAGAGAAATGGTTGCACCACCAAGCCTGGAATCTGAGGTCACCACTAATTTGACCTCACCTGGATCTCCGGAGGAGCAGCAGAAAATGGAAAAAGATGTGGAGGAGGCTGTTAGTTCAGAAAGCACTATCTCAACCTCTGTCTCTGCAGTCATTGAGGAAGACCTTAACATGAACACAGATTCAATAGACGTACCCACATTTTCAAACCTAAGCTCTGATTCTCTGGAGGTGGTTGATACCGTTAAACAAAAGGACATCACACCAGAGTCTAAACAATATGACCCAACTCTGTCCCCCACTGGTTCACCTCAACAAGTAGAGCCTCATGAAGCTAGCTCTGCTGTCATTGAGGAACTTGTGGATGTGAAGGATGAAGACGTTGCACCAGCCAGCATCATGGAGCAATTCACAAACAACCTGGAAAGAGAAATGGTTGCACCACCAAGCCTGGAATCTGAGGTCACCACTAATTTGACCTCACCTGGATCTCCGGAGGAGCAGCAGAAAATGGAAAATGATGTGGCGGAGGCTGTTAGTTCAGAAAGCACTATCTCAACCTCTGTCTCTGCAGTCATTGAGGAAGACCTTAACATGGACACAGATTCAATAGACGTACCCACATTTTCAAACCTGAGCTCTGACTCTCTGGAGGTGGTTGATACCGTTAAACAAAAGGACATCACACCAGAGTCTAAACAATATGACCCAACTCTGTCCCCCACTGGCTCACCTCAACAAGTAGAGCCTCATGAAGCTAGCTCTGCTGTCATTGAGGAACTTGTGGATGTGAAGGATGAAGACGTTGCACCAGCCAGCATCATGGAGCAATTCACAAACAACCTGGAAAGAGAAATGGTTGCACCACCAAGCCTGGAATCTGAGGTCACCACTAATTTGACCTCACCTGGATCTCCGGAGGAGCAGCAGAAAATGGAAAATGATGTGGCGGAGGCTGTTAGTTCAGAAAGCACTATCTCAACCTCTGTCTCTGCAGTCATTGAGGAAGACCTTAACATGGACACAGATTCAATAGACGTACCCACATTTTCAAACCTGAGCTCTGACTCTCTGGAGGTGGTTGATACCGTTAAACAAAAGGACATCACACCAGAGTCTAAACAATATGACCCAACTCTGTCCCCCACTGGCTCACCTCAACAAGTAGAGCCTCATGAAGCTAGCTCTGCTGTCATTGAGGAACTTGTGGATGTGAAGGATGAAGACGTTGCACCAGCCAGCATCATGGAGCAATTCACAAACAACCTGGAAAGAGAAATGGTTGCACCACCAAGCCTGGAATCTGAGGTCACCACTAATTTGACCTCACCTGGATCTCCGGAGGAGCAGCAGAAAATGGAAAAAGATGTGGAGGAGGCTGTTAGTTCAGAAAGCACTATCTCAACCTCTGTCTCTGCAGTCATTGAGGAAGACCTTAACATGGACACAGATTCAATAGACGTACCCACATTTTCAAACCTGAGCTCTGACTCTCTGGAGGTGGTTGATACCGTTAAACAAAAGGACATCACACCAGAGTCTAAACAATATGACCCAACTCTGTCCCCCACTGGCTCACCTCAACAAGTAGAGCCTCATGAAGCTAGCTCTGCTGTCATTGAGGAACTTGTGGATGTGAAGGATGAAGACGTTGCACCAGCCAGCATCATGGAGCAATTCACAAACAACCTGGAAAGAGAAATGGTTGCACCACCAAGCCTGGAATCTGAAGTCACCACTAATTTGACCTCACCTGGATCTCCGGAGGAGCAGCAGAAAATGGAAAATGATGTGGCGGAGGCTGTTAGTTCAGAAAGCACTATCTCAACCTCTGTCTCTCCACATCACAGAGACTTGTCACCCACTGTCTCAATATGCTCGAGGGACGAAATGGGGGATGCAACATTTGCAAACCTGAGCTCTGACTCTCCGGAGGTGGTTGATAGCGTTAGACAAAAGGACATCACACCAGAGTCTAAACAATATGACCCAACTCTGTCCCCCACTGGCTCACCTCAACAAGTAGAGCCTCATGAAGCTAGCTCTGCTGTCATTGAGGAAGACCTTAACATGAACACCGATTCAATAGACGTAGCCTATGGAGAGGATGAATGTGAATCAACCAGCAGTGATGCAACATCTAGCTGGCCATCTTTTAGTTCCAGTGACGACTTATGGGATAAAGATGATGGCAAACTGCAGTTTATCATGGAAGAATCAAAGGAAGACCTGATAAAAGATGCTGCACCTAGCCCCTCCTCAGATGCCAGGCCTGGGACACGAGTAGACCTGAGCTCTCTTCCTTTAGAACTTGTGGATGTGAAGGATGAAGACGTTGCACCAGCTAGCATCATGGAGAAATTCACAGACAACCTGGAAAGAGAAATGGTTGCACCACCAAAGGCTGCAGACCAAGATTTGGACAAACATTTTGAAACTTCCAAAGACGACGATGGAGCAGCAGGAGTACCCCAGCTAACTGACCTAGAAAATACCTTCTACACCATCATTAAGGAATTCTTTGACAACCTTACTGACAGGCAGCGCAAGGAATTAAGTGAAGGCGTTCATCAAGAGGAAGTGAAGGAGAAGCTTGTTGACATGGTTGTGGAGGTTATAGATCTTGTCGTACAGACCATCATTGCAAATCTTTCACAAGCCACAAATCTACTTGCTCCACCATACAAATTCATGACCACAAGAAGCCCCACCTCTTCCTTGGTGTGTGGAACAGAGAAGATTGAACCAAAGCTCATCAGGAAGTACTTTTCCATCACTGAAGACATCATACAGCAGAATTTAAAAGGCTCATTAGATAAGGCCTTCTACAATGTGGTTAGTGCAGGCACCTCTGTAAACATAACACACAAATTTAAGGATAGCATTGTCAAAACAATCGCTGAGCAGGTCAACTCTTTTCTCTCAAACACAATTCAAGCTGCACTGGACAGTGAATCCTCCAATGTCCATGCTCCTGCCTGCTGCAAGTTCTCAAGCTGCAGAGCATGCAGGGAGATGTTGGCAAGAGTAATCCGGGCAATGAAATTCATCAGAAGCAGGACACAGACGAAGTCAGATCCTGAGATTAGAGATGGACAGACCATCAGAGTTCACCAAAAGAAGTCGCAGTGGTGGCGCTGCTTTCCCAAATGGCGGCAGTGTAAGGTCCACCCAATCTCAGACCAACCAGTGAATGAGGTTATCCGGTTTTCATCCAGCGAATCATCTGGAATCAAATGTTCAACTCCTGTAGCCATTTCAAAACAAAGCTCTGTGCAATCCAGTACGAAGAACTCCTGCCAGAAGGATGAGGACAGTGCCCCAGAAAGCCCACAGAGCCCACCTATTACCCTAACCCCCTCACCCCCAACTGATTTCCAGGAGGAAGTTGTCCCAGTCCCAGTGACTAAAAAGAAGTCACTGTGGAAGCGGTTCAGACATTTCCTTGGGTTGAGGAAACCGCAGAGGTGGAAGAGGACCTCATCCACAACGCCTCACCCAGATCCCTCTGACCCCTCCTTTACCCCCATCTAGCCCCACCCCCACCAATCCTCCCCTAACCCCCCACCCCCCACCAATCTTCCCCTAACCCCCCACCCTCCTTGTGGGTTTCCCCCGGGTTGCTCCGGTTTCCCCACATTTTTTAAAATAAAAAAATAAAAAATGAAAATTACATTTTGGGTCGTCTAAATTGTATAACATGTATAATGTGTAACTATATTAAAAAAAATCTACTAAATAAAAATATAAACATAAAATTTCAACATAGATGGTTTAATTTGGTTGTTAGTTTGAATACAGTCATGTTATTAAATAAACCTGTTGTCAGATGTAGGAACTTGCCAAAATAGCCCCTGTGATAGGCGCTGCCATCTTGCATTGGTGACGTCATACGGAGCCAGAGTCTGTGCAGTAGAGATCGGCGGGTGAAGCGGCCGTAGCCACTTCCGCTAACCCAAACACACACTTAACTTACCGAAAAAACAGCAAGGATCCCACACACCGGCGTGTTTAACAGCATAACAGCTTCTCTGTGTGGGTCTGAGGTTAACGTTCACAGGTATGGAAACTTCAATGACTGCAGCGACTGTTTTAGTTACGTTTCCACTCAGGGATCGTCCTCCGCTCTGTTCACCTGGAACTGATCGGCTGCAGGAGCCGAATTTGTCAACAGAGCTGTCAATCATCATTTTGACAGCCTCAAATAACTAATTAAAAATAAACTTGTCAGAAAAACGAACACTTGGACGTGAATCACCATGATAATAACTGGCTATAATGACAGAAACCATGTTTGAGAAAAATTTATCGGCCGTGTGTTTTGATTTTATAGTTTGACCCATGTCCCGTCTGTTAACATGGAGGAGGCGGGCTCTATGACCTATACTGCAGCCAGTCAGCAGGGGGCGCCCGAAAGGTTTTGGCTTCACTTTTAGGGAGCTGTCATGTCGTCCATCTTTTTATACAGTCTGTGGGCTCTACTGCCAAATGTGGCCAGGGTGGCGAAATAAAAAAAGACTTCCATTTAAAAGTTCTCCAGAAATGTTTAACATTACAGCAGATGGGGGAACTTTCTGTGTCAATTAGGCATCTCCTGGCTAAAGTGTAAATTTTTCGGCTTTTGGCACTCATTTACCACAAGCAGCACAAGATTACTTACGATTTGATGCCTTAATTATGTATGTGGAGTGAACGTTCTGTGCGCTGGTGCACTTTGTTTGGAAAGATTCAGAGTTCTTTTTTCACAGCCTCTCCCCTATGAATGAAGTAACTCTGAATGAATGATATGCTGAAAGCTGAAATGACCTGAAGACGGAAAAGCAAAGCAAAAAACGTGGTGTGTGACAGACGTAAACACACGCGGGTTGCACTTGCACCATAAAGAAAATTAAATCAAATTAGGTAAGCAGTAAAAATAAATAAGAATATTCTATAAAATACGTACACTATATCTCGGAATGTGCAGCATATTGCCCAGTGGGAAATACAAAAAGAGCGTGCCATGCACTGATATAGTACAGGTATAGAAGTCAGATGTAGATTAAGAGACTATGATGTTGGATGAGAGTCCAGGTCAAGGGGGAATGAAGGCGTTACATATGAGGCTGATGCAGAGTTCAAGATCAAGATTCAAGATGTTTATTGACACTCCGATTATACAAATACAGATGTGTGAAATTCTTATGCTGGGAGGACCCATTTAAAGAGGTTAAATATCAAACATAAAAGACATAAAATATAAGAAAATATATTTAATAATATATACACCAAAGTGTGCAAGTGTTGTAAATGACGAAGATACCAACACCAGACTAGTTATTGTTCCACCAACCAACTGAAACTAGACTGTTGTTGCCAAGCAACCCAAACATCCTCCTGCACTCTGATCTGTGTCTGCAGGTGACCACAGATCTGCTGTTTTTGTATCATGTACATTTATCTGTTTGTTTTGCGAAATAAGAGTCGGCTGTGCGATTCAGAGGTACCCGCCTGACTAATGTGGACATGCACAGTCTGCTGTAATGTTAATTAAGAGTATTCAGAACACCTGGTTGAGGCTGAAGGACACGCACAGTAAAAAGACCCAGTGATGTTGTACTCTATATATCCACTCATGAAATGCCTCTAATCCAATCAGATTACTTGGTCTGAACTTACTGTTGTATAATTCATATTGCATAATCTTTATAAGCACACCAAGTTTGGCAGAGTTTTTACAGAATTGTAGATGTTCATATTCTTACCGTTTACTGAGAACAAACAACGACAAATGTTCCTATTATGTTTTTACGACATTAACACTTAATCTTGTCTGAAAATGGCTATGGAAAATTTTAATCGTTGATTTTTGAATGAATTACAAGACATAAGGGAACACATTTAGAGGAAAAAGTGGCCGAATCAGTAAAACTGCTAAAAACGGCTTTTTTTCCAACATCGTGTCATATTACGTCACTACAGGGACTCACGATGTCCGACTCTACTTTAGCTCAATGTGCAGTAGTAGGTGGTAGTGAGTCTGCGCTGTTATATCGTATTGTGCACATATTATTTCGGTAGTCTAACATTGTATTTCAACAGTTATTGTGATGGTTATTTATTCAGTTTGTGCCGGTTGCACAAATTGTAGCTTGACAGGACATCGAGCCCACTGTTCTCCTGACAGGAAGAGGAACGGTGCGAGCTTTCTTGCCTGGATGTGTTTGGTACTGGTGAAGAGACGGGACCTTGTTTCTGCACCGTTCACAAAAAAACGCTGTCATCTGTTGCGCTCATTGTTCACAGGAGGATTATGTTGCAAGCGATATCATGGAGTTCAGGATGGGACGTTAAAACCAGGAGCAAGTGAGACTGATGGCTGGTGCGATCCCTTCAATACATACAGCATGAGGTTCACCGTCAGCAGCAGCCTCTGCTCCCAGCAGGACATACAATCAGAGATTCATCGGCGAAAATGTGAGCTGTGTACAGTAAGACTTGATTTTTAAAGTTAGCTAACTCGAAATTAGGGTATAAGAAGAAACGTCACCACTCTCTCTCTGTAACGTAGTACGGACTGTTACCGTTTAGCCCAGCTGAAGCTGCAGCCGACACGCAGTCGACACATGTTGTGATGTGAAAAAAGCGCTGTGCTCTGCCTGGCACGGTCGGCACCTGTCTTGATCGTTGCATGTGTTGTATTGACTCTCAGATGTCCGTCGCGTTGGACAAAAGTGTCCGCTGAATTCAATTGTAAATTCAATTGCTAGATATCGCTAGCTAACACCGGTCACTATTCACGACACCTGCCCACTGGTTCTCGTTGCACTACAGCTCACTGTCTCTCGTTATTTCTCCTCATCGTGGCCTGTTCCTGCTCTCTTTGATACCTAACAGGCTCATAATTATCACCCTGTGGTCCGTCTTATGCATATGTTTTAACAATTTCTTCTTCTTCAATGACAAGAATTCAAAAATCTATTAATGTTACAGCCCTTATTAATCTGCAGGACTCCCTTACGTTAAGTCACATCCGGTCGTCTGTTTTGATGCAGAAATATAAGAAAACGTATAAAAGTGTCACAGCTGACTCCACAGTTACCAAAAACACAATTTAAATGCAGTTTACAAATTAAGTGAATAAATAATCTAATACAATAAAGACACATGAGCCTAATGTGATGTGTTGTGATGTCACTGATTCCTGTAGAACACCTGAACTATGATTTCCACAACAACAGCTGTGATGAAGACAAGATGTGTGGACACTACACACAGGTCAGAAACACGCAAACACGCACGCACAATTACTTAAACAGGCGTGTATCACAGGTCTGGATCTAAGCTGTGTGTGTTCCAGATGGTGTGGGCGGACACTCACAGAGTCGGCTGTGCTGTGCATCACTGTAACGACATGGAGGGACTGAACTGGGGGAAGACCTACTTCCTCGTCTGCAACTACTACCCGACGTCAGTACCTCCACTGTAATACTGCCTGTACTTCAGAACTAACACTACTGATGCTGCAACTAATACACTGCTGCTACAGTCACTACCACTCGTTACTTCTACTTCCTAGTAAATCACTTTTACTACGACTACCACTACTAGTACTACTAACCACTACTATTAATACTAACTGGACTATTATTCATACTACTACTTCTGGTGTTTCTCCCACTACTGTCAATGCTACATGACTGTTTAATATCACTAATAACACTTCCACTACCACTTCTACTCCTGCTATTACTCCTTCTAATGTAAAACTCCTCCTCCTCCTCCTCCTCCTAGTAGTTCTACTTCTTCACCTCCTCGTCTTAGTAGTACTTCTCCTCCTCCTAGAAGTACTCCGCCTTCTCGGAATCTTAGTAGTACTACTTCTTCTCCTCCTTGTCCTTGTAATAATTCTCCTCCCCCTCCTCCTCCTTCTAATCTTAGTAGTACTTCTCCTTCTCTTCCTCCTTTTACTACTCCTTCTCCTCTTTCTCCCAGCACTACTTCTCTAAGTGACTACCCCTCCCCTTCCTCCACCTCCTTGTCCTCCTAGAAGTACTTTTCCTCCTTGTCCTCCTTTTAATCCTCCTCCTTCTCTGTCTAATAGTACTCCTCCACCTCTTCCTTCTCCTGCCACCCCCTTTAAGTAGTACTACGACTCCTCTTATGTTTCCTTCTACTAGTACTCGTCCTCCTTGTTCTCCAAGTACTACTTCTCCTCCTCCTGGTACTAGCACTTGTTTGCCAAGTATTGCTTCCCCCTCTTCCTGGTAGTACTCCTCCTTCTTCTACTCTTAGTAGTACTACTCCTTCTCCTCCAAGTCCTGGTAGTACTTCTCCCTTTTTAGTACTGCAACTTCTCCTCCTCTTCTACCAGTGCTTCTCCATGTTATAGTTTTACTATATGACTATACTGTATAATGTTACCTCTGTATCACTGACAGCACTACTTCTCTCATCAGTAGAGTGATACCACTGCTAGTCTAACTGCTTGCACTATAATGAATTATGTTGATGTGACTGAAGTAGCAGTGCTACTGCTGGGACATGAGCTCCCTCTTGTGGACTGTTGTATGTATAACTATTTAGTATTTTCGCTGATTATGTATTTCAGTGCATGAAGGAGAAATTAGAGGAGACTATAACAGAGTACAATTAGACTTATTATTACACTATATATTACCTGTGTGTTTTTGTATGTTTTCAGAGGGAACTATGAAGGCGAGCGGCCGTACGTTGAAGGTGATTGGTGCTCCAGATGTCCTGAGAACTTCCAGAAGTGTGAAAACAACCTCTGTGGTACGACACGCTGTCTTTACTCCTCTGTAGTTCACATTCACTGACAAATCAGGTCCTAGTAAGCAGAGTTCAGAACCCGTACAGTACACAGCTTTTATATTTATAACAAGTTAATCAACAAATATGACTTCGTCTGTTAATGTTTTGATTCATTCATTCAACAGAAAGCACCAAACTTTGTTTCAAGCGTCTCAAACAGAAGACTTCCTGCTTTTCTTTGTTTTGTATTATTTCAAATAAATATCTTACATACAAAAGAAGCAGCCATGTTTTGCTCCTGAGAAATTGTAACAGGATTTTTTTGTTGCATCTTTTTTATAGATTAAAAGTTTAAAAAATGACTTCAAATAACCTTTAAGTCAGAAGTTCATGAAAATAATGCTCTTGTGTTTTCTAGTCGCCGACACGGTGGAGGAGGAGGATGACATTGATGCGGAGGATGAAGATGAGTTTACAGAATTTCCTGCAACAACTGTGCCATTCCTCCTGCCTGCAGAGGATGAAGAGGAGGAAAAGGAGGAAGAGGAGGCGGTTGTTCCTCCTCCTGTAACATCTGACCCTCATGTCCCGCCTGCCACCACCGCCATCACACCTACAACCAGCACTCCCCGTGTCACCACCACCTCTGCAGGGGACTCAGAGGAAATCCAACCAGATGACACGCCTGACCCAGGCACACAACCTCCAGAAGCCCCGCTAACGACACTGGGAAGACTTGAGGAGGTTCAGGAAAAGATGAGGGAGAAGGAGGAAGAAGAGGAGGAGGAGCAGGTAGAGGAGATAAAGCCAGCGGAAAAAGCAGAGAGAGATGTGGTTGGAAAAATATTCCAGAAAAACAGAGTTACAATGAGCGCTGCTTCAGTATGTTCACCGTCTGTCCTGTTAGCCAGTCTGACTGCCATCCTGACTCTGAGGCTGTGAGGAGGAGGAGGAGGAGGAGGAGGAAAAAAGTTCCTCTACACCTCACCACTCTTGCGTTGACTGCACATGACCTTTAATCCGCCCGGTGGTAACAAACTGTTTCCCGTCTCTCCCCCATTTGGGTCCATTCATAATTCACACTCACCCGAAAACCATTTTCTAAACATCTGCCCGTGGTCCAGGCCGAGATCTGGGGCAAATAATGTGTGCAAAACCTGCTTTAAAATGCTAAGGATACAAACATTTAACTGCAAGGAAGCTAGCAGAAACTTACAGGCACTAAATATGTCATTCATATCAAAAGAGACAAATTTAAAACACCAGTTTGGATGATTTTTTGGACCGCTAGCTGAAACCAACGCTATACTACAGAACAGAAAAGGGCCTTGTGAGAATAAATCAGAATTTATCAATCAATGCATCTTCACTTTCTGTGGGAGTGAGATGTTTAGATCAATCTCATGGTGGGTGTTAGAATGTCTTTAGCCTAGCTTATCATAAATACTGGATTGGCATTGCTTGGCAGTGTCCAGCTAAAGATTGAAAATGCTCCTATACTTAGCTTCTAAGCTAACTAAGAGATATACATGTTAAAGCCATAATATTCACTTTTAAGAGGATTTACATCAAAAAATGGTATAATGTAGCATTCGTTAACATCCTATATGACCATTTCCCCCCACCGTTTTTTAAGAATGAAGGTTAAGCTAGGTATTTAGCTAGCTATGTAGCAAGTTTACAATCTATTCATTACTCAGCTTACAGAGCTCTGATTGGTTGGCTAAAGTAGGGATCAAAACAGATGTGACAGAGAACAACGCTAGAGTTCTGATGCCAGGCTAGCTGTTCCCCTTTGCTTCCAGTCTTTGTGCTAAGCTAGGCTAATCACACCCCACGTCTTAATTTGAACTTCTCTCTTTTACCCGAGCTAATTTCTCCAGAAGTCTTTGTTTAGCTTGAGAGCAGACTGAGGTGAACATGCTACATTTAGAGCTTCAGGTGTGAAGGATCAAAGTAAGGTCACCCCTCACAGCTAAGTGTGCACATTTACCTGAGTGGGTTTTAAAGTTCATCATGAAGTCGTGCTTATAATAAAACATAACAGTATCAAAGCGTTACAACCGGAGATGTGTTCAATTACAGATGCAGGATACCAAATAAAGTATTTTTGTGTGACATAACATTTTAAATTGTGTGCACTCTGTAAACACAATAAAGTATTTGTGATGTCAGACCCACAGAGCTGCAGAGCTTTTGTACCATTCTAAAACAGAGTTGAAGTGTTTTAAAAAGAGGCCACTCACACACAAAGAATAAAGCTTCGGCCTCTCAGATCGCCTCCTCGTGTTGGTCAGTCGATCGTTTGTTTCTGCAGGGTGGAGGTGAACAGATTCACAGCATCATCTCGTGGAAAAAGAACCACTGTAAAGAAAAAGGAAAGACATGTTTACTGTTTGTAGTGTTTTTAGTTTAAATGCAGGAGAAATTATATGTGAACGGTGTTTGCTGTGTGTCAAACTGACGACCCTGCTTCTTCTTCATAAATATAATCTACTGTTCATCATTTACTGGAGCAACAACTGGACAGAGTCTCTAATAATGTACATTATCTCTGTGACACTGTGTTAGACAACAGGAAATTACCATAACTATCCTCAGTAACTTAGCAAAGATGATGTAAATGTCTGTATATAAGATTAATAAAGAAATAAACCGTTTCTTCTTTTCGACAACGTTTATGGCTCTTTTTCCACCAGTTCACATTCATTAAGGAGTCTGAGGACACCTGGGCTGTGTTCGATATGCCGTACTATACACTAGATACAATACACTACATGCTATATACTGCATACTGCGTTCAGCGGTCGTTTGAAGTATAGAGGAGCTATTCAAATTAATTTTGCAGTAAGCTACGCCAGGTGGAAGTAAACAATAACCACCGCTTCTTTAGCTTTAGCGCCCCCTTCTGCTGGAATGCTGCTGCTGCCCGTCATTTCAACTGCCGCTGTGACGTTCCAGCACTTTGCATTGTGGGATACAGAAGGCGAGGTAGACCGGTCCAATGCATACTGAAGATTTTCTCCAAATCAGTACGACATCCGGGTATTTTTGGCATTTTGCTTTTGTTTGCATACTGCATAGTACATGCTACATTTTGGCTAAATCAGTACATACTGCTAGTATAGTATGGCATTTTGAACACAGCAATAATGTAGCAGACAACCTCCGGTGTTGAAAAATGAAGCCAATGTGTAAGTGCAAAAACCTGCAGTTCCTCGAGTGGCCACTTGAGGCTGGCTCCAGAAAACAAGAAATAACATTACAGCAGGTGGGAAAATGCTAATTTTTACAGCAGAAATAAACATGTTTACAGCCTGGTACAAAAAAGGTTTTTTTTATAAATAGTTAAGTTTATTGTTTAAGATAACTGTACAGGGGGTGAGGTTTTTTTTATAACACACTCGTTTTAATGAGATTAAGCCGGATTATAGGGGTCGGATCACTTGATTGACAGATGGATCCTGCTGGCTGTCTGCTAGACGTCACGGTCACAGACACACGGTCACTGAACTTAACTTCACCTGTTTGTGTTGTTGGAGCCTTTAGAGGACAAATAATCCGTCTCTCTGTGGGATTTATGGAACTTTCTGGCCGTGCAAGAAGTCTGAGCTCCAGCTTTTCGGTGAGTTAAATGCTTGCGTGTTATTGTACTGATATATTTTTAGCACTAAGTAGCAGGTATACTGTGCTCGCTTTTGCTGCTTGTTAGCCTGTCCAGTGTTTATCAAACATTTATTTAATTGTCGGCCAGTAAATAGGAGTCAGGAGTTGTTGGCTTTTCCCCGGAGAGATTACAGCAGACTGACCGAAGAAGACAGAAGACCGGTTATTTTACATTTCCAGTTACATGTCGACTAGCTGTTTTTTCACCGGGCGAGCGAGCAGAGAGTCCGCTGCTTCTTTACTCTGATAACTAAACACCTGCAGTCAGTCACCATTACAAACAGAATCTCCTCCTGGGAAAGTTAAACTAGTTCATTCATCATTTATACAGTCTATGGCTAATAACCGCTAGCTACGCTCAGGAGCATATAGCTTAGCCGTAGCTGGCTGATTCATGCGGCCCGCCCATAGTCCTCAACCATAGGCTTCAGCTCGTTCGCGCTCCGCCTCTTTGCCTGCCTCTAGATTAGCAGGCTCTGGCATTTCTAATATAGCGACCCCCAGCGCCGGCGCAATTCAGGCTTCAAAACGCTTCTTCAGAAACCAATGGGTGACGTCACTGAGACTATGTCCATTATTTATACTGTCTATGATAGAAGATGGAGAATGCCAGGAGGGCAGACTGTGACAGAAACAACTGAGTTACTCTGAGCTACAACTGACTGAAGCCTGCAGCAGCTGTGGATACTATAACTAATGTTTGTGTTTCATATTATATGAAGATTGTAAGCTTAATATCTCAAAATACAAAATTACTGCATTAGTTCATAGAAGCAGGTTACTTAACTCATTGTCATAGGAAATAAAGATATGGGATAGATTATCTCCATTTCACATTGTTAAAAAAATTACTTAATGATTATGTGTAGAAAACAGACTTTGTTTAAAGATTGTCAATCGATTAAAAGCTGTTTTAATTAGATAAGATATTTTTCTAAAACAAAATTATATACAATGTAATGTCATGAGAGGCAGCGTCATTGAGGGGAGATACATTCCCTCCAGGTGGCTGCAACAAGGACTACAACCCATCATGGCATCTGTTAATAGACTACAAAGCCCAGGGAGAGCAGGGCAGTGAGATCAATGGGTGCTGCCCAGCTGAAGCTGATGAGCTGATTACCCTGGTGAAGGAAGAAGGCAAACAGTGTGGGGAGAAGAAAGAGAAGGACTGAGATGAAACAGAAGGGACAGGGCTTCTGTCAGTTTACAAGAGAAGATAACAAGAAAGCAGATTAGGATTTGAGTTAAATCCCTGTTTTTGATTTTGTAAGCAAGAGTTTAAGTTTACCTGTATGACAAAAGTCAATACAGTGTCTTTATGTTGGAAAGCAACGCTTCACTGTTCTCTTTTCCTGCACCCACACCTCCAAAGCTCCAAAAGAAAAGCTCTTTTTATCTTAAGTAGATCCATCTCATATCCCCTATATGACTGTAGGTTTTGTTTATTAAATAATGGTGTTTCCTTATTCATTGCACTGTACCGAATATGTCTCCTTACCTGTGGAAATGCAGATAAGACATGATTAAAGGAGAAGATATGAGAAAGGTACACTGATGTGTGAAGAGAGAGAAAGTAAAGATGGAAAGATTAAAAGTTTACAGACACATAAAAATAGAAAATGCAAAAGTGGAGGAGAAACAGATATGAAGGAATTAAAATGAAGGAGCGCGAAGGGCTGAAATATTCATTGCTAACTACTCTTACTGCTCTATTTCTGCTGCTTACTGAGAGGCTGCACGTGTTTAAACTTTATTTGTAAATGTTTAACATAATATTATTATAGGGGAGTACATGATGGGTTATCAAGATTTTACAATGTTTTGTAGCAAATCACAAACTCTAAAATACTATCAAAACCTACAAAATGAGTATTTTTCATTTTTCACTGACCAGATACCAGATTGATTATCACTTCAAAAGACGTGATAGAATTAACTTACATGTTTATTTTGGTTTCTAATGCCTATTTTGAAATGCTTATGTGTAAAATGTGTGTGCATGTGTGTAGAATGTTTAAAATGTGTGTGCATGTGTGTAGAATGTGTAAAATGTGTGTGCGTGTGTGTAGAATGTGTGTGCGTGTGTGTAGAATGTGTGTGTGGAATGTCTGTCACAGAATGAAACAGAATTCTTTGATGACCTTTGATGTCTTTGATGTCTTTGATCTGGCAGAGAATCCTCACTAAGACACTTATGACATCACACCAGAGGTTATATTAACCAGTCAGACACTTTAGTTATTATGAACAAAAACAAGAGAGACAAACTTATTTGCTCTGTACTGTTAACAAATATCGAACAAAGCCCACTGGAAATGGAACATATGGAGACGGTTTCAACAACCAGCCCGCCCAGCAAGGAAGAAGAGACAGAGGTCTCCTCTGTCTCCTCTGGAACAGAGGTCTCCTCTGTTTCCTCTGAAACGTCAATGACCTCCTTATATGCCAGCATGCTCGTCTCAGATGTACTGGGTCAGGCTGCAGACAATGCAGACGAGTTGATGCAGTCTATCTCAACATGGGAAGCAGAGGAAGACTCTCACTCAAAAGCTGAAGACGAAGACAATGAATGCTCAGCTGCTTGTCGCACCAACCAAAAGGTGGAGCAGCAATTACATAGGTTTTTCAACCTCCGCCGAGCGTTTGCAGAGCACCAAGGAGAAACTCCACAATACAAAGAGGAAGATCTTGCCCCCGAGATGGATTCTACATCTGAACAAGAGGGATATCAAGTGTCTGCACCACCAAGCCTGGAATCTAATGCCAGAATGCTCATCTCAGATATAGTGAGTCTGGCTGCAGACAATGTAAACGAGTTGATGCAGTCTATCTCAACATGGGAAGCAGAGGAAGACTCTCACTCAAAAGCTGAAGACGAAGACAATGAATACTCAGCTGCTTGTCGCATCAACCAAAAGGTGGAGCGGCACTTACATAGGTTTTTCAACCTCCGCCGAGCGTTTGCAGAGCACCAAGGAGAAACTCCACAGTACAAAGAGGAAGATCTTGCCCCCGAGATGGATTCTACATCTGAACAAGAGGGATATCAAGTGTCTGCACCACCAAGCCTGGAATCTCATGCCAGAATGCTTGTCTCAGATGTACTGGGCCTGGCTGCAGACAATGTAAACGAGTTGATGCAGTCTATGTCAACATGGGAAGCAGAGGAAGACTCTCACTCAAAAGCTGAAGACGAAGACAATGAATACTCAGCTGCTTGTCGCGCCAACCAAAAGGTGGAGCGGCAATTACAAAGGTTTTTCAACTCCCGCCAAGCGTTTGCAGAGCACCAAGGAGAAACTCCACAATACAAAGAGGAAGATCTTGCCCCCGAAATGGATTCTACGTCTAAACAAGAGGGATATCAAGTGTCTGCATCTGTCAGTACAAAGAACTCTGACGATTCTGAGAGTCCCAATGAGGACTTGAGGGATGAAGATGACCGCATGCTACAGGTTGTCATGGACAAATTAGACGTTGTAGACAGGTTGGTGCAGTATATCTCAACATGGGAAGCAGAGGAAGACTCTCACTCAAAAGCTGAAGACGAAGACAATGAATACTCAGCTGCTTGTCGCATCAACCAAAAGGTGGAGCGGCACTTACATAGGTTTTTCAACCTCCGCCGAGCGTTTGCAGAGCACCAAGGAGAAACTCCACAATACAAAGAGGAAGATCTTGCCCCCGAGATGGATTCTACATCTGAACAAGAGGGATATCAAGTGTCTGCACCACCAAGCCTGGAATCTAATGCCAGAATGCTCATCTCAGATATAGTGAGTCTGGCTGCAGACAATGTAAACGAGTTGATGCAGTCTATCTCAACATGGGAAGCAGAGGAAGACTCTCACTCAAAAGCTGAAGACGAAGACAATGAATACTCAGCTGTTTGTCGCACCAACCAAAAGGTGGAGCGGCACTTACATAGGTTTTTCAACCTCCGCCGAGCGTTTGCAGAGCACCAAGGAGAAACTCCACAGTACAAAGAGGAAGATCTTGCCCCCGAGATGGATTCTACATCTGAACAAGAGGGATATCAAGTGTCTGCACCACCAAGCCTGGAATCTCATGCCAGAATGCTTGTCTCAGATGTACTGGGCCAGGCTGCAGACAATGTAAACGAGTTGATGCAGTCTATGTCAACATGGGAAGCAGAGGAAGACTCTCACCCAAAAGCTGAAGACGAAGACAATGAATACTCAGCTGCTTGTCGCGCCAACCAAAAGGTGGAGCGGCAATTACAAAGGTTTTTCAACTCCCGCCAAGCGTTTGCAGAGCACCAAGGAGAAACTCCACAATACAAAGAGGAAGATCTTGCCCCCGAAATGGATTCTACGTCTAAACAAGAGGGATATCAAGTGTCTGCATCTGTCAGTGCAAAGAACTCTGACGATTCTGAGAGTCCCAATGAGGACTTGAGGGATGAAGATGACCGCATGCTACAGGTTGTCATGGACAAATTAGACGTTGTAGACAGGTTGGTGCAGTATATCTCAACATGGGAAGCAGAGGAAGACTCTCACTCAAAAGCTGCACCACCTGGAAGCCTGGAATCTGAGGTCACCACTAATTTGACCTCACCTGGATCTCCGGAGGAGCAGCAGAAAATGGAAAATGATGTGGAGGAGGCTGTTAGTTCAGAAAGCACTGTCTCAACCTCCGTCTCTGCAGTCATTGAGGAAGACCTTAACATGAACACAGATTCAATAGACATACCCACATTTTCAAACCTGAGCTCTGACTCTCTGGAGGTGGTTGATAGCGTTAAACAAAAGGACATCACACCAGAGTCTAAACAATATGACCCAACTCTGTCCCCCACTGGCTCACCTCAACAAGCAGAGCCTCATGAAGCTAGCTCTGCTGTCATTGAGGAAGACCTTAACATGAACAACGATTCAATAGATGTACCCTATGGAGAGGATGAATGTGAATCAACCAGCGGTGATGCAACATCTATCTGGTCATCCTTTAGTCCCAATGAGGACTTCAGGGATGAAGATGACGGCAGACAACAGGTTATCATGGAGAAATCAGAGGAAGACCTGTTAAAAGATGCCGCACCTAGCCCCTCCTCAGATGCCAGGCCTGGGACACGAGCAGACCCGAGCTCTCTTCCTTCAGAACTTGTGGATGTGAAGGATGGAGACGTTGCACCAGCCAGCATCATGGAGCAATTCACAAACAACCTGGAAAGAGAAATGGTTGCACCACCAAGCCTGGAATCTGAGGTCACCACTAATTTGACCTCACCTGGATCTCCGGAGGAGCAGCAGAAAATGGAAAAAGATGTGGAGGAGGCTGTTAGTTCAGAAAGCACTATCTCAACCTCTGTCTCTGCAGTCATTGAGGAAGACCTTAACATGAACACAGATTCAATAGACGTACCCACATTTTCAAACCTAAGCTCTGATTCTCTGGAGGTGGTTGATACCGTTAAACAAAAGGACATCACACCAGAGTCTAAACAATATGACCCAACTCTGTCCCCCACTGGTTCACCTCAACAAGTAGAGCCTCATGAAGCTAGCTCTGCTGTCATTGAGGAACTTGTGGATGTGAAGGATGAAGACGTTGCACCAGCCAGCATCATGGAGCAATTCACAAACAACCTGGAAAGAGAAATGGTTGCACCACCAAGCCTGGAATCTGAGGTCACCACTAATTTGACCTCACCTGGATCTCCGGAGGAGCAGCAGAAAATGGAAAATGATGTGGCGGAGGCTGTTAGTTCAGAAAGCACTATCTCAACCTCTGTCTCTGCAGTCATTGAGGAAGACCTTAACATGGACACAGATTCAATAGACGTACCCACATTTTCAAACCTGAGCTCTGACTCTCTGGAGGTGGTTGATACCGTTAAACAAAAGGACATCACACCAGAGTCTAAACAATATGACCCAACTCTGTCCCCCACTGGCTCACCTCAACAAGTAGAGCCTCATGAAGCTAGCTCTGCTGTCATTGAGGAACTTGTGGATGTGAAGGATGAAGACGTTGCACCAGCCAGCATCATGGAGCAATTCACAAACAACCTGGAAAGAGAAATGGTTGCACCACCAAGCCTGGAATCTGAGGTCACCACTAATTTGACCTCACCTGGATCTCCGGAGGAGCAGCAGAAAATGGAAAATGATGTGGCGGAGGCTGTTAGTTCAGAAAGCACTATCTCAACCTCTGTCTCTGCAGTCATTGAGGAAGACCTTAACATGGACACAGATTCAATAGACGTACCCACATTTTCAAACCTGAGCTCTGACTCTCTGGAGGTGGTTGATACCGTTAAACAAAAGGACATCACACCAGAGTCTAAACAATATGACCCAACTCTGTCCCCCACTGGCTCACCTCAACAAGTAGAGCCTCATGAAGCTAGCTCTGCTGTCATTGAGGAACTTGTGGATGTGAAGGATGAAGACGTTGCACCAGCCAGCATCATGGAGCAATTCACAAACAACCTGGAAAGAGAAATGGTTGCACCACCAAGCCTGGAATCTGAAGTCACCACTAATTTGACCTCACCTGGATCTCCGGAGGAGCAGCAGAAAATGGAAAATGATGTGGCGGAGGCTGTTAGTTCAGAAAGCACTATCTCAACCTCTGTCTCTCCACATCACAGAGACTTGTCACCCACTGTCTCAATATGCTCGAGGGACGAAATGGGGGATGCAACATTTGCAAACCTGAGCTCTGACTCTCCGGAGGTGGTTGATAGCGTTAGACAAAAGGACATCACACCAGAGTCTAAACAATATGACCCAACTCTGTCCCCCACTGGCTCACCTCAACAAGTAGAGCCTCATGAAGCTAGCTCTGCTGTCATTGAGGAAGACCTTAACATGAACACCGATTC
Organism: Semicossyphus pulcher; assembly: GCF_022749685.1. Taxonomy (NCBI): domain Eukaryota; kingdom Metazoa; phylum Chordata; class Actinopteri; order Labriformes; family Labridae; genus Semicossyphus; species Semicossyphus pulcher. The sequence continues at coordinate 31,314,929 of NW_027211637.1, forward strand.
AATAGACGTAGCCTATGGAGAGGATGAATGTGAATCAACCAGCAGTGATGCAACATCTAGCTGGCCATCTTTTAGTTCCAGTGACGACTTATGGGATAAAGATGATGGCAAACTGCAGTTTATCATGGAAGAATCAAAGGAAGACCTGATAAAAGATGCTGCACCTAGCCCCTCCTCAGATGCCAGGCCTGGGACACGAGTAGACCTGAGCTCTCTTCCTTTAGAACTTGTGGATGTGAAGGATGAAGACGTTGCACCAGCTAGCATCATGGAGAAATTCACAGACAACCTGGAAAGAGAAATGGTTGCACCACCAAAGGCTGCAGACCAAGATTTGGACAAACATTTTGAAACTTCCAAAGACGACGATGGAGCAGCAGGAGTACCCCAGCTAACTGACCTAGAAAATACCTTCTACACCATCATTAAGGAATTCTTTGACAACCTTACTGACAGGCAGCGCAAGGAATTAAGTGAAGGCGTTCATCAAGAGGAAGTGAAGGAGAAGCTTGTTGACATGGTTGTGGAGGTTATAGATCTTGTCGTACAGACCATCATTGCAAATCTTTCACAAGCCACAAATCTACTTGCTCCACCATACAAATTCATGACCACAAGAAGCCCCACCTCTTCCTTGGTGTGTGGAACAGAGAAGATTGAACCAAAGCTCATCAGGAAGTACTTTTCCATCACTGAAGACATCATACAGCAGAATTTAAAAGGCTCATTAGATAAGGCCTTCTACAATGTGGTTAGTGCAGGCACCTCTGTAAACATAACACACAAATTTAAGGATAGCATTGTCAAAACAATCGCTGAGCAGGTCAACTCTTTTCTCTCAAACACAATTCAAGCTGCACTGGACAGTGAATCCTCCAATGTCCATGCTCCTGCCTGCTGCAAGTTCTCAAGCTGCAGAGCATGCAGGGAGATGTTGGCAAGAGTAATCCGGGCAATGAAATTCATCAGAAGCAGGACACAGACGAAGTCAGATCCTGAGATTAGAGATGGACAGACCATCAGAGTTCACCAAAAGAAGTCGCAGTGGTGGCGCTGCTTTCCCAAATGGCGGCAGTGTAAGGTCCACCCAATCTCAGACCAACCAGTGAATGAGGTTATCCGGTTTTCATCCAGCGAATCATCTGGAATCAAATGTTCAACTCCTGTAGCCATTTCAAAACAAAGCTCTGTGCAATCCAGTACGAAGAACTCCTGCCAGAAGGATGAGGACAGTGCCCCAGAAAGCCCACAGAGCCCACCTATTACCCTAACCCCCTCACCCCCAACTGATTTCCAGGAGGAAGTTGTCCCAGTCCCAGTGACTAAAAAGAAGTCACTGTGGAAGCGGTTCAGACATTTCCTTGGGTTGAGGAAACCGCAGAGGTGGAAGAGGACCTCATCCACAACGCCTCACCCAGATCCCTCTGACCCCTCCTTTACCCCCATCTAGCCCCACCCCCACCAATCCTCCCCTAACCCCCCACCCCCCACCAATCTTCCCCTAACCCCCCACCCTCCTTGTGGGTTTCCCCCGGGTTGCTCCGGTTTCCCCACATTTTTTAAAATAAAAAAATAAAAAATGAAAATTACATTTTGGGTCGTCTAAATTGTATAACATGTATAATGTGTAACTATATTAAAAAAAATCTACTAAATAAAAATATAAACATAAAATTTCAACATAGATGGTTTAATTTGGTTGTTAGTTTGAATACAGTCATGTTATTAAATAAACCTGTTGTCAGATGTAGGAACTTGCCAAAATAGCCCCTGTGATAGGCGCTGCCATCTTGCATTGGTGACGTCATACGGAGCCAGAGTCTGTGCAGTAGAGATCGGCGGGTGAAGCGGCCGTAGCCACTTCCGCTAACCCAAACACACACTTAACTTACCGAAAAAACAGCAAGGATCCCACACACCGGCGTGTTTAACAGCATAACAGCTTCTCTGTGTGGGTCTGAGGTTAACGTTCACAGGTATGGAAACTTCAATGACTGCAGCGACTGTTTTAGTTACGTTTCCACTCAGGGATCGTCCTCCGCTCTGTTCACCTGGAACTGATCGGCTGCAGGAGCCGAATTTGTCAACAGAGCTGTCAATCATCATTTTGACAGCCTCAAATAACTAATTAAAAATAAACTTGTCAGAAAAACGAACACTTGGACGTGAATCACCATGATAATAACTGGCTATAATGACAGAAACCATGTTTGAGAAAAATTTATCGGCCGTGTGTTTTGATTTTATAGTTTGACCCATGTCCCGTCTGTTAACATGGAGGAGGCGGGATCTATGACCTATACTGCAGCCAGTCAGCAGGGGGCGCCCGAAAGGTTTTGGCTTCACTTTTAGGGAGCTGTCATGTCGTCCATCTTTTTATACAGTCTGTGGGCTCTACTGCCAAATGTGGCCAGGGTGGCGAAATAAAAAAAGACTTCCATTTAAAAGTTCTCCAGAAATGTTTAACATTACAGCAGATGGGGGAACTTTCTGTGTCAATTAGGCATCTCCTGGCTAAAGTGTAAATTTTTCGGCTTTTGGCACTCATTTACCACAAGCAGCACAAGATTACTTACGATTTGATGCCTTAATTATGTATGTGGAGTGAACGTTCTGTGCGCTGGTGCACTTTGTTTGGAAAGATTCAGAGTTCTTTTTTCACAGCCTCTCCCCTATGAATGAAGTAACTCTGAATGAATGATATGCTGAAAGCTGAAATGACCTGAAGACGGAAAAGCAAAGCAAAAAACGTGGTGTGTGACAGACGTAAACACACGCGGGTTGCACTTGCACCATAAAGAAAATTAAATCAAATTAGGTAAGCAGTAAAAATAAATAAGAATATTCTATAAAATACGTACACTATATCTCGGAATGTGCAGCATATTGCCCAGTGGGAAATACAAAAAGAGCGTGCCATGCACTGATATAGTACAGGTATAGAAGTCAGATGTAGATTAAGAGACTATGATGTTGGATGAGAGTCCAGGTCAAGGGGGAATGAAGGCGTTACATATGAGGCTGATGCAGAGTTCAAGATCAAGATTCAAGATGTTTATTGACACTCCGATTATACAAATACAGATGTGTGAAATTCTTATGCTGGGAGGACCCATTTAAAGAGGTTAAATATCAAACATAAAAGACATAAAATATAAGAAAATATATTTAATAATATATACACCAAAGTGTGCAAGTGTTGTAAATGACGAAGATACCAACACCAGACTAGTTATTGTTCCACCAACCAACTGAAACTAGACTGTTGTTGCCAAGCAACCCAAACATCCTCCTGCACTCTGATCTGTGTCTGCAGGTGACCACAGATCTGCTGTTTTTGTATCATGTACATTTATCTGTTTGTTTTGCGAAATAAGAGTCGGCTGTGCGATTCAGAGGTACCAGCCTGACTAATGTGGACATGCACAGTCTGCTGTAATGTTAATTAAGAGTATTCAGAACACCTGGTTGAGGCTGAAGGACACGCACAGTAAAAAGACCCAGTGATGTTGTACTCTATATATCCACTCATGAAATGCCTCTAATCCAATCAGATTACTTGGTCTGAACTTACTGTTGTATAATTCATATTGCATAATCTTTATAAGCACACCAAGTTTGGCAGAGTTTTTACAGAATTGTAGATGTTCATATTCTTACCGTTTACTGAGAACAAACAACGACAAATGTTCCTATTATGTTTTTACGACATTAACACTTAATCTTGTCTGAAAATGGCTATGGAAAATTTTAATCGTTGATTTTTGAATGAATTACAAGACATAAGGGAACACATTTAGAGGAAAAAGTGGCCGAATCAGTAAAACTGCTAAAAACGGCTTTTTTTCCAACATCGTGTCATATTACGTCACTACAGGGACTCACGATGTCCGACTCTACTTTAGCTCAATGTGCAGTAGTAGGTGGTAGTGAGTCTGCGCTGTTATATCGTATTGTGCACATATTATTTCGGTAGTCTAACATTGTATTTCAACAGTTATTGTGATGGTTATTTATTCAGTTTGTGCCGGTTGCACAAATTGTAGCTTGACAGGACATCGAGCCCACTGTTCTCCTGACAGGAAGAGGAACGGTGCGAGCTTTCTTGCCTGGATGTGTTTGGTACTGGTGAAGAGACGGGACCTTGTTTCTGCACCGTTCACAAAAAAACGCTGTCATCTGTTGCGCTCATTGTTCACAGGAGGATTATGTTGCAAGCGATATCATGGAGTTCAGGATGGGACGTTAAAACCAGGAGCAAGTGAGACTGATGGCTGGTGCGATCCCTTCAATACATACAGCATGAGGTTCACCGTCAGCAGCAGCCTCTGCTCCCAGCAGGACATACAATCAGAGATTCATCGGCGAAAATGTGAGCTGTGTACAGTAAGACTTGATTTTTAAAGTTAGCTAACTCGAAATTAGGGTATAAGAAGAAACGTCACCACTCTCTCTCTGTAACGTAGTACGGACTGTTACCGTTTAGCCCAGCTGAAGCTGCAGCCGACACGCAGTCGACACGCAGCCCGTGTGTCACGCCACGCTCTGCTCACGCTTCCAGTCTGAATCGGCTGTAAGTATTTACGCTCCAATTTACGACTACTCATAATCTGTTTTAACTATGGTACGTGATAACCTTTGCATTGTTGTGATGTGAAAAAAGCGCTGTGCTCTGCCTGGCACGGTCGGCACCTGTCTTGATCGTTGCTTGTGTTGTATTGACTCTCAGATGTCCGTCGCGTTGGACAAAAGTGTCCGCTGAATTCAATTGTAAATTCAATTGCTAGATATCGCTAGCTAACACCGGTCACTATTCACGACACCTGCCCACTGGTTCTCGTTGCACTACAGCTCACTGTCTCTCGTTATTTCTCCTCATCGTGGCCTGTTCCTGCTCTCTTTGATACCTAACAGGCTCATAATTATCACCCTGTGGTCCGTCTTATGCATATGTTTTAACAATTTCTTCTTCTTCAATGACAAGAATTCAAAAATCTATTAATGTTACAGCCCTTATTAATCTGCAGGACTCCCTTACGTTAAGTCACATCTGGTCGTCTGTTTTGATGCAGAAATAAAAGAAAACGTATAAAAATGACTCCAGAAGCCACTGCAGTGTTTTAATTCATATATTTTGTTGAAAATACAATTTCGAAATCATTTTCCTACACATTGATTCACTGGTGTCTCCAACCTGAAAGTTGCTCTTTAAAATCATAGCATGTTTGTCATTTAGTCAGTCTAGGACTAATCTCTAGTTACAGATTCTACATTTCCATGTAGAATCTGAAGGCAAGTGTTCTGTTTATACTACGCTTGTAGTCCGAGTAAACTTGACCAATCATGTGTCAGCAGGCTGCGGTGTATGCAAGAAAAACTGTCCGTGAGGAGAGCAAAAGCAGGCAGAACGTAATCCACCTTAATGGCTTCTTATTAATCTCTATAAACAGACATCTGCATGCTAACAGCTAACAATCTGTTCTAAATCTTAAATTTTATTTGAGATAAATTCCCTTGACGCTGTGTTTCGAAAGCCGTTAAGCGTTCAGATTTCCCAATTTCCTCGAATTAATCAGATCCATCCGACCTCCGTTCAATAAACGAGAATTTAAAAAGTTTTCTTCTCCTCTTGAGGACAGACCTGACAGAGCTTCAATTTTTATTTCTTACAAATCTGCATCATGATGTTGAAATTTGGGAAAGTTTATTTTTAATTAGTTATTTGATGCTGTCAAAATGATGATTGACAGTTCTGCTGACCAATACAGCTCCTGCAGCCAATCAGTTCTGGATTAGCAGAGTGGAGGACAAACAGCGAGAGGAGACGTAACTAAAACAATCACTACAGTCATTGAAGTTTCCATACCTGTGAACGTTAACCTCAGACCAACACAAAGAAGCTGTTCTGCTGCTAAAGACGCTGGCAAGCGTCTGTTGTTTGCTGTTTTTTCGTTAAGTTAAGTGTGCGTCATATGGAGCCAGATGGCAGCACCTATCACAGGGGCTATTTTGGCATCACTTTCGTACAATGGGAGCAGATGGAGACGTGTCGTCCATCTATACAGTCATTGATTTAAACCAAAACAAGAAAAATGGTAATTTTCTCTCAGTGTAAAAACTTAAACTCTTTACAAACAACAAAACAACAAGATGCAGAAGCGAAAAATCCTCGTGATCCACTCAACAAAAAAAAACCTGTCACAGCTTCAAGTGATGGAGACAGACACAGGCACACTGGAATAGCTGAGCAGTCAGTTGTATTACTTTTACTCATATTATAGTGATACATACAGTATGTCAGAATGGTGGTGATTGCTTGGGAAGAATTGAATTTACACTTTAGTACGGTCTGAAATATAGAACATTTATTTAGCTACATGTAGGATACTTCCTGGTTTAAGGTAAAGTCATGATGCACATTTTCTGTTCCATGTTTGCTGCAGTTTTACGTCACGATGTCACTTACTGCAGATTTAAAGGTGCTATATGTAACTTTCAGAAAATCCTCATTCCTAGTGACTCGGTTGGTCGTTGAGGGAATGGCTGTCAACCTTCTTGTACGCGCTCGCGCGGACACTCGCATGCATGAACAAGCATCCAGGGTTTTTGCCGAAGACGTATGAAACTGAGCATGCTCAGTCTCGGAACTCATCGGCTCTGTTTACTTTTCACTGACATGTTGTGTTCATTGACCGGTATCATGTGGACAAAATCAACACTGTTTGTCATAATACCTAAGTTAGTATCATGTTAGGTGGCCAAGTTATTTGTCCAGCTAGACTGACAACACTGACATACACACTCAGATAGTATTTTGGTTTTCATAACGTTAGCGAGCATGCTAAGGTTAGCTAACTAGCTTCAACATAACTACATTGCATGGATCTGGCATTGTGCTTCGTAATCAAACGGCAAATTACTCAATTAGCAGCCAGATCAGCCCCGGGAGTCTGCGTGAGTTAGCTGAGGTTATCTATTCGATGGTGTTTTGCTACGTTGCCTAACTGGCAAATCATCTGCAATAGCAGACAAGCTAACAGTAGCTTGTTGCCAGCTTACAGCTGGCTGGCTAACCTAGGCAGGTAATGCAACGATATTGGCTAATATAAAACAATCGGTGGTTATACACGTTGGCTTTTGTTACGGGGCTACATCATTTACTAAATCTACCCTGTTTATCATGTTAGCTGGCACAGTTATTTGTCAAGCTAGATAACTGACATTCACACTCAGATAGTATTTTGGTAGTCATAACGTTAGCGAGCATGCTAAGGTTAGGTTGTCTTGTGTTGCACACTGTTGACTGTAGTGGCGTAGAACGAGCTCTCGGCAGAGGTACTCGCGAACACGCAGATACGTCACATCCTCTTGTTTCCCGGAAAAACCGTCCTGAGTGCTTTACATAAAAATCAGCCCACAGGTTGTTAGGGTCGATGGAGGAAGTTGGAGAAGGTCTCAATTTATCAGTTCCTCTACCAGCCCTTCACACATTGGCAATAAAAAATGACATTTGATCGATGAATATATGTAAAATCTTACATATAGCCCCTTTAAGTAAGTTAGGCAAAACTTAATTTATCTCTGGGGGTAAATTTGTTCAACTGTATTTGACTATCAAGTATATTTTGTAGGTGCTCTGCAGAATTACACGACAGATGTTTTTATTGGGTTGAAAGAAATTCCAAAATGTTGTGTCCTGTAGAGAGCGAGACTTTCACCGCATCACTGCACCAGAACACGGGCCTCTGGTGACCACAGCACCAACAACCTTCCCCCCGGAACGATGTGTTAGAGGACGGCGAGACCAGTGAATGAGAGGTAGAGACAGACAGGCAGAAAGAGAGTGAAATAAGTAGAAAAAGAAAGAAAAAATACAAGAGAAAAATAGAGGGGATGGAGGGAGTGGAAATATATGTAAAGAGAAAGAGGGACATAGAAGAGAGGGATAGGGCCAGAGGAAGAGGAAGTTCTGGGACAGTAAAGGAGAGAGAGTAAAAGAGAAAGAGTCACTGGACTCAGAGAAACCAACAATGACGTGTCCTCTGGCTGCCCCCGGCTCACTTCCTCTCTCACTTTTTATTTCCTCTACATCTCTCACTCTCTCCCTTTTTATCCATCCTTTCTTCTGATCGTCCATTTCTTTTCAGTCTGTTGCCCACACAAAACAAGCCATTTAAATGCATAATCAGCTCCAGCCCCTCCGTGACCCTGGACAGGATAAGTGGCATAGATAATGGACGGATGGATGGACTTGTGGCAGAAGATCAAATTTATGCTTTGATTAAACTCCCAACCACGAGGGTGGTGTTGCAATCAATCTTCTGATATTTGACTCTTCACTCCACTAACACTAACTTAACATGTCACTAAGGTAAAGAACGAAAACAGACCTATAGCATAGGATTATACAGAAACCCTGAGCGGACATGCATCCATGCATTTTAATTACCCCGTTTTCCCATAAGTCATTTCAGTCTCGTTATCTTGAGATAACAGAGCTGGTTTTCTGCTCGATGTAGAGAACAGAGCAACAGGCTGCTCACTGTGATATTACAGAGCAGGACATGCTGCCACTGCCCACACTAATGAGGGAAGTTGAGCCTGTTTCTATGTTTGTTTGGTGCTTTTGCAGCTCTGGGGACACGAGGTGTGATCATCTGATGTTATGGTGGTGCAGGGCTGTCACCTAGAGGTCGACTTTCGCAGGAAGCCACCCCAGACAGCACCGGTGAACATCCAGGGATTTTACATCGAGAGGGTGGAGACCTACATATACCTGGGTGTTCACCTCAATAACAAACTGGACTGGTCACACAACACAGACGTCCTGTACAAGAAGGGCCAAAGTCACCTGCACCTGCTGAGGAGACTGAGGTCCTTTGGGGTATGCAGGACTCTGTTACGGACATTTTACTACACTGTGGTGGCGTCTGCAGTCTTCTATGTAGTGGTCTGCTGGGGAGGAGGGAGCACAGAGAGGGACAGGAAGAGACTGAACAGACTGGTGAGGAGGGCCGGTTCTGTCCTGGACTGTCCTCTCGACGCCATAGAGGAGGTGGGTGAGAGGAGGATGTTAGCCAAGCTGACGTTGATCATGGACAACCCCTCCCACCCCCTGCATGAGACTGTGGGGGCCTTAAGCAGCTCCTTCAGCAGCAGACTGAGACACCGACCCTGCAATTGTTTTTATACAAAAACGTAACCATCCACAACAATTGAAAGGTGAACATAGTGTATATATTTATTAATAATATTAATATTGTATTTTATTGTCTTTTTGTCCTGCCTTTTTGTACCCACCACTTGTTTCACCCTGTCCTTTACTTTGAGCTGTTGTAACAAGTGAATTTCCCCCAATGGGGGGTCAATAAATGCTATCTTATCTTATCACGAGATAAATAAGCCCAGATCTCAAGAAAACAACAGAAACAATTCGTTATTACCGAGCACCAACCTCTGGTGTTGAAAAATTAAGCCCATGTGGAAGTGCAAAAAGCTGCAGTTCCTCGAGTGGCCATTTGGGGCTCCAGAAATAACATTACAGCAAATGTCATTGTTTACAGCAGAAATAAACATGTTTACAGCCTGGTACAAAAATCGGTTTTGTTATAAATAGCTAATTTTATTGTTCATGATAACTGTACGGGGGGTGAATTTTTTATAACACACCTGTTTTAATTACATTAAGCCTGAAATTATAGGGGTCGGATCACTTGATTGACAGGTGGATCCTGCTGGCTGTCTGCTAGACGTCAACACAGACACACAGACACTGAGCTTAACTTCACCTGTTTGTGTTGTTGGAGCCTTTAGAGGACAAATAATCCGTCTCTCTGTGGGATTTATGGAACTTTCTGGTCGTGCAAGAAGTCTGAGCTCCAGCTTTTCAGTGAGTTAAATGCTTGTGTTATTGTACTGATATATTTTTGCACAAAGTCGCAGGCATACGGTGAATACTGTTAGCCTGTTCAGTGTTTATCAAACATTTATTTCATCCTCGGCCAGTACATAGGAGTCAGGAGTTGTTGGCTTTTCCTAGTGATGAGGAGACCGGTTATTTTACAGTTCTCATTTTACGCGTCGTTCACTCGCCGTGAGTCCGCTACTTCCTCAGTCTGATAAATAAACAGGGTGACGTCACGGTGGCTACGTCCATTATTTATACAGTCTATGGTAATGATTGTTCTCAGTATTGGAATATCCTGGTTATTAATTGATTGATTATCTGTTTTGAAAAAATATTGAAAATAGTGACAAATGTTGTCACAATGACCTGGAGCCCAGAGCGATGCTTTAACTGTGCGTTCACACCAAACGCGAAGCGAATATTCGCCTCGTTTTACTCGAGCGAGTTTGACCGCCGGATCAAAACTCGCGTTTAAATAACATGCGAATATTCGCCCTTCGCTTCAGGAATGGAGGAGAGGAAGCGGAGCTTATCTCCATGGTCACCAACGGTGTTTCTTTCTATCATTTCTTTCGGCTATCAACCATGTCCGACATCCCTACTCTCACTACATTATACCTGCTGTGGAAGCCCGAGATGGGTCGCAAAAACCAGACATCGACGTGTGTGGGTTCATGACACCATCCGGAGGTGAACATAGCTGGGTGAATACCACCGCCTTGTCCAGGAACTCTGTCTGGATGACTCCTGCTTCCAGCGGTATTTGAGGCTGACCGGGGCCCAGTTTGATGACCTGCTAGCCAGGGTTAGTGGCAGGATTTCACGGATGGACACCAACTACAGGCGTTCCGTCCCGGCTGCGGAGGGCCTGACCATCTGTCTCCGGTGAGTGGTATTAATTATTAATTAATAATAAAAATGTGTGTCAAAATCAATACATAAATCTGGGTAGATTTTTGCTGTTTTTTCATGTCAAAAACATATCATGGCTACTGTTAAGTGATTACTGTAGCACAAATTTGACCAAATTTAGAGCAAGTTAGCTGACACACACATCAGAAGGTAGGCTTCATCCCTGGGATAGGCCTACTATACATAAGTTAAAACCGCTGTTACCATGAAATGAAACTGTGCTTTCTTCAATCTTTGTTTAAGTATTGCAAATAATGTTGAGATTTTTAAAGTAAAATTACCTCTTTATCCACCACAATAAAGTGACAGTATAAACATTCAGTGAGCACATCATGAGGAACAGCTGTGGGACCATATCAATGAAACGCTACTATTTATAGATTTTGTTTAGGTTTCCACCTACAGTATCTTCACTACTGTGTCATGCAGAAACTAAATTTCAATCTGTGGTACATATCAGGGGGCCTTCTCTCCACTGAGGGTCCAGCAGCAGGGGGGCAGTGAGACTCTGCCTCGCTGCCTTCCGATGGCAGGTCTCCCTGGTCTATAGTATTGAAAACACATTTTCTAATACCCAGGAAGTAAAATGTATTCAACTCACGCGAATTCGCGTCATTCACGCCGCCCAAGGCGAATTCGCGTCATTGCATTGACTTTGTATTGAATCTCACCGCAGATTCGCGTCTATTCGCGTTCAGTGTGAACCATAGACTGTATAAAAGATGGACGACATGACAGCTCCCTAAAAGTGAAGCCAAAACCTTTCGGGCGCCCCCTGCTGACTGGCTGCAGTATAGCTCATAAAGCCCGCCTCCTCCATGTTAACAGACGGGACATGAGTCAAACTATAAAATCAAAATACACGCCCGATAAATTTTTCTCAAACATGGTTTCTGTCATTATAGTTAGTTCTTATCATGCTGATTTATGTCACAGTGTTCATTTTTCTTACAAGTTTGTTTTTAATTAGTTATTTGATGCTGTCAAAATGATGATTGACAGCTCTGTTGACAAATTCGGCTCCTGCAGCCGATCAGTTCCGGGTGAGCAGAGTGGAGGACGATCCGCGAGTAGAAACCTGACTAAAACAATCACTACAGTCATTGAAGTTTCCATACCTGTGAACTTTAACCTCAGACCCAAACAAGAAGCTGTTCTGCTGTTAAACACGCCGGTGTGCGGGATCCTTGCTGTTTTTTCGATAAGTTAAGGGTGTGTTTGAGTTAGCGGAAGTGGCTACGGCCGCTTCACTCGCCGATCTCTACTGCACAGACTCTGGCTCCGTATGACGTCACCATCCCAACTTGGCAGCGCTTATCACAGGGGCTATTTTGGCATCAATTACGTACAATGGGAGCAGATGAAGACGCGTTGTCCATCTGTATATTCATTGGTGTGAACGCACAGTAACAGTGCTTGTTACAAAAAAAAATACAATTCTTTTAAATGAAAAGCAGCAAATCCAGAACATCTAAAAATAACTACAACCATTATCAGAACGTTACCAATTTAATTTCCTATAAATCAACTAACTGATTAATGGGCTGATCATTTATAACACATTTTAAAAAAAATATTAAGTACAGTATTTGAGTTACATTTCACCGCTGATTTTTTTAGTATTCTAGAATTTTATTTTCGTGCTGTTTTTTTATTAGGACATGTGTGCTCTAAACATGAATTATACTGTGTAATTGCTTTGTATTGTGCAGTCTAAAATACGAAAGCTACCACGTTAACATGCACTCACAGTGTTCGGTGTTACTGAGAAAAACAGCCTCGTTTTAGAATCGAAATTATGAATCATATGATTTGCATAACAAGATAAATGGCACAGTAACACACACACACACACACACACACACACACACACATATTAAGAATAATATCAGCATCAGTCGAGGCTCGGGGCAAAAGCAGGATAAAAGGAGCAGGAAGGAATTTAACAACAGATGGTGACAAAAGAAAAAGAGTGAAGGAGAGAGAGAGAGAGGAGGGGAAAGAACGATAGAATCAAAACACATACACAGAAAGAGAGAGAGAGAGGTGAAGGAGAGAAAAATGAATGGATGCTTCAACTGACTCATCTCTCAGCCAATCAGAGCCTCCGCCTCCCCTCCTCCTTGCATCAGGGCTCTGTGATTGGCCGACAGGAGGAGAGCTACAGAAGGAGAGAGAGAGTGTGACAGGAGAATAAGAAAGAAGAAGAAGAAGAAATTGTGAGACGAGGACAGCTCTGTTCTTCACACCTACGTCTCTCTCTCTCTCTCTTTCAGTTTTACTGTAGCAGCATCTCTGCCTCGCTCGCCCGTCTCTCTGTGCTGCCGCTGCTGCTGCTGCATTTGCTCGCCCTTGCTGCTTTCTGATTCCTGAGGAGAGAGAGAGGTTTAATGCGATGGACCTGCTGCCCACCGACTGCTGCTGTTTACACCGCGGCATCATGGGAGCTGTAGTTTCCTGTGCGGCACAGGAGGACAGCTGATGAGCCGAGGATTGTGGGGGATCAGAGTTTTGGAGATGTGAGCCGGTGGGCGGACGAGGTCCAACAAACTCTCTCTCTCTTTTCTTTTTCTCCACCTCTTTCTCTCTTTCTCTGTCTCTATAACCCTTGCTCGCCCTTCTCCTAACAACCTCTTCATCTTTCTTTCTCTCATCCTTTCTGCCCTTTCCCTCCATTTTCTCTCCTCCGAACTCGTACCTATCTGAGGAACAATTCAGAATGGGTTGTCGTCTCACTCGGACAAAGGTGAGTGACCTCCTGCAGGTGGGTTTTTGGGGGGGGGGGGAGAAAAGAGAGGAATAGGGAGAGAGGAAGGGGGAGGAGAAGAGAGGGCAGATAACGAGATGTGATGGTTGCTGTGATGACCTGCTCTCAGTTAGATACGCTTCACACACACGCACACAAGCACACACACACCGCTAACCCAGATAGTACCAGTGAACCCAGACAATAGCTGAAGGACAAGCTCTAATGACTGAAGGCTAAAGGCTATTATCTGTGTGTGTGTGTGTGTGTGTGTGTCTGTGTGTGTGTCTGTGTGTGTGTCTGTGTGTGTGTGTAGCGAGGATGAGGAGATGGAAAGCAAAGATGCAAAAGACTCTGACAGAAAGTGATATCAAGTTCTCTACATCAAACTAATTCCACTGCAGGAACTTTCCACCACAGGGACCAGAGTCTAGCTGAAGTTAAAGGACATTATTTTAGCCGCCAAAACGTCTCTGCAGCTGGCGAATAGAATTCACACTTGTTAAGTTTAAAGGCAAACCGCTATTTCACTGTGGACACACAAGCCTGACGTTTCTACTTGCTTATTTTACTTACGTTGGTCATGATTCCACCAAATAACAACGTCCTACAGCTGGTCAGAATCTGTGACTGTATATGAAGATGGACGACGCGTCTCTACCTCCTCTCGTAGCACAAAAGTGAAGCCTAAACCCCCCCGGAATGCATTTGACTTGTAGTTTGATTATATAGTTTGACTCATGTCCCATCTGTTAACATGGAGGAGGCGGGCTTTATGAGCTATACTGCAGCCAGTCAGAAGGGGGTGATAGAGAGGGTTTGGCTTCACTTTCAGGGAGCTGCCATCATTTTATACTGTGTATGGAGCTGCAGTATATTAACACTATGTTTGGCTCTGGTGATGATTGGCTCTGAACATCTGCTTGTCTGAATTTTGTAGTTATGACAATAATGCTCAGTGAAAGGAGGCAGGATCTTTTGCCTTTGATCGCTTTTCTCTTGAAGCGTGTCTACCTCTGGTGACCGGCTGGTTCTCACAGTAAACGTAAACAAAAAAAGGATCTGTATTCCTCTAACTGGTTGTTGGCAGTTCTAAAAGCAGGTTAGAGGAACATTACTGCCAGCAGGTGGACTGAAGAGGAACAAGGGAAGTGAAATTTGGGCTCTAGCGATAAATAACGTCTCCTGTGCACGACTTGGTTCACTGAAGAGTTGTTTTAACATTCATGAATGTAACTGCGCTGGAATTTTGCACATAACGTTAACCAATTCTCCCAACAGATGGAATATATATTTATTGCTGCTGCCATATTGTTAATTATAAAATATCGGGCCTTATTACAGTGTATAATGTGTCTTAATAGTTAACCCAGTTTATTTTTAAGTTGTTCCTGCTTTTTGAAAACTCTTAAATACCAGTATGTGCTTCTAAGAAACATCTTGGATCTGTCTTTGCACTGAACAGAGCTGAAGCTGATATTGATCCACTTAGTTGTTCAAAGGACATTTTTACATTTTACCATCCGCGCATGACTTCCACTGGTGACTCATCTGCAGCAGAGCAAACAGATCTTTTTAAAAGCAGAGAATAAACTTTGTTATTCTGCGTGAACAAAGCCTGAGCAGCACAGGGACACAGGAAGAGGCTCCGCTTCCTCATATTACTCCGTCTCTGGGAGTTTTTCTTGGAAAGCGTTTGTTTGTGCTGGTGACTGAGCTCTCCTCTGAGCTTCTGTCTGCTTGTTAACGCGAGAAGCAACATCTCTGTAATTGCTCTTCGTTGAATCTGAGAGGTTTCTTCCCTCGCGATGATCACTAACAAGCGCTCGTAGCTAAGCCATGTTCTCATTCAGCGCCACGTCTCCTGGCTGAACGCCTTGCTGATCTAAAGACTGGCCTGGCTGCGCTCCGACGCTCTCTTTCGACATGCAGAGCTGAACAATCTGCAACAACGACGGCAGGACGAATGTTTCCTGGCACATGTTCGTCTCCGAGCGCTGGAACACGGGATTATCCGGCTACGCACGTCATAGGAGGTTTCATCCTCCATGCACTGAGTGATGCACGTAAACAAACAAACACCTTAGCGCATGACTTCCTGTAACACACACACACACACACACACACAGTTCAGCAGAGCAGTGGGCCTCTGATGGACCAGCACAGTACAGTACAGAGACAGAGAGACGAGCAGATCGTAACTGGCTCTGACGGCTGCAGAGATGACCCGGTCTGAGAGATGGAGGAGGACAAGCGTCGCATAAACACACAACATGAAACATGCAACACAGTCACTGTACATATCAGAGCACAGATCAGGTTATATGGAGATCAGAGGGGAGATACACAAAGGCACAGAGCAATAACATTTTCTGTTTATGGGCCCACTGCTTTCCCGTTTACAGCTGTTTTAATGTAATAAATATTAATGTTAAGCTGGAATATAAGCTATAAAAACATACTGGAAGCATAGACTGTGATAAACAGTGGACGTAGCTGCTGTGATGTAATCTGCTGATTTCTGGATGCCTTTATGAAACTTTTTGCACTTTTGTCAGCACCATGTTGGTTTTCTGGAGCCAGATGTTAGAGAGGAGTGTGGGGTTAGCTTATAATGTATGCCTAAGACTAATTAATTAGCTGGCAAATAAACTAGTTAGTGAGATTCTGTTTATGGTGGGAGCTGACCGGAGGTGTTAATCAGTCTGAAGAAGCAAAATTAGCTTTGGGAAGTAGCGGACACAAGCGGCAGGATAACTTAAAATATCCAGTCCTTCCATCACTCCGGCTCGCCATCTTCTCTGCAGGAAAAGCCAAAAACACTCCTGACCACAAATAACTTAATGTACAAGCTAACAAGCAGGTATGTTGAGCACAGACACAGATAGCTGCTAATCAGTGCTAACATATAAATAAAACAATGAGTGTAAACAGTGTGTGAGACGTGTTGGACGGTCTGTTCGTCCAATAAAGCACACACAGATTATCTGTCTGATATTTACATGAACAAATCTCCAAAAGGCTCCAACAGCACAAACACGGCCCAGAGGTTATGTTCAGTGACTGAGTTAGCTGAGGGGACACCTAGCAGACAGCTAGCAGCTCCCAGCTGTCACTCAAAGAGGCCACGCCCCTAATGCTGCATCACTTTAAGACTTAATATAATGTAAACAGGTGAGCTGTATAAAGATTCTCCCCGTACAGTTGTCATGAAGAGAGAAATGAGCTATAGAGACCCAAACTGTTTTTTGTACCAGGCTGTAAACATGTTTATTTCTGCTGTAAAGTTTAACATGGGGCTCTATGGGGACTGACTCACTGCTGGAGACAGCCTCAAGTGGACACCAGAGGAACTGCAGCTGTTGGTACTTCCGCGTTGTTTTTTTTTTTCAGCACCTCGAGGTTCCTGCTTGATTTCCTTAAGCAAGCTATAAAAATACCAACATACTAACGGCAGTGTCTCTTAACTCCAAACCCAGAGGTCCCTAGTGAAGACAACACGTGGTATCATGTGTGATATATTCCGTCTCCTGTCGAGGTGACAGCTGAGGTTTTGTCTCAGAGAGGATCAGCGCGGATCTTCCATCACGGCTGCTGAAGCTGAGTGTAAATGTTTGAGTTATCTGTTGTGACACTATTGTGAATGAGAGACAGTGGAGGATAAAACTGGGTTTGTTTTACTCTGATGAGACGCTTGCAGCAGGATGTCAGGTTATTTGACTGTAAAGACATTGACAGTTGGGTGCAGGACTGAGGGTTGTACAGTATATCGCCTGTGGATATACAGAACACTTCATATCCTTATAGCTGCTTGAAAAACTTTATTTATATGCAGTAAAAGTTGGTGTTGTGATTAACTATTTTTGTTAAAGCCTATAGTAACGGAAAAAAGTTATTTGTCGTTGTTTCAACCATGCAAACGAGCTTAGAAGACACCTCACATTACCATAAACCTGACCATGAATGCAGCACATTCATGCCAAACTTTAGAAACCTCTAACAAAAACACAGACTGGTACGATTAGAAGAAATCACAATAAGCCCAATCAAAGAGTCATTTTGGCTTCTTTTCTGGGATTTTCAGACAATGGTTTTAAAATATTCAGATTTTTAATCATCTGTGCAGCAGAATATGTCAGTGTTTGATCATTGCATAAAAGACTGACACACTCGATACATACAAAGGAAAATGTGACTCATTTTCCTCTCAGCTCACACGATCTGAATCTGCACCGATAACACTCAGAGGAAGAGTTCAGAAAAAGATCTGTAGAGAATCAAGCTGAACGTCATGAATCCTGTGTTATCTGAAGTTTCATATGTTTGTTTAATAAACATGTTGCTCCTTTATTTCAACAATATTTATCCCAAATGTTCGGATTCTGTTGTGTTGTTTCAGGACCCTGTGAGACAATAAAATATGATTGAGCTGGCATTAAATGTGAGGGATGTGCACTGGGCTAAAGTTGGTTTAAACCACAGACTGTATAAAAAGATAACCGACATGGCAGCTCCCTAAACCCTCTCTATCGCCCCCTGCTGACTGGCTGCAGTATAGCTCATAAAGTCCGCCTCCTTGAAGTTAAAAGATGGGACATAAGTCAAACTATAAAATCACAATACACGTCAAATAAATTTTTCTTAAACATGGTTTCTGTCATTATAGTTAGTTCTTATCATGCTGATTTACGTCTGACAAGTTTACTTTTAATTAATCATTTGATCCTGTCAAAATGATGACTGACAGCTCTGTGGACAAATGAAGCATTCTGTTCCCGAGTAGCAGAGTAGAGGAGGAACGGCGAGAGGAGACGTAACTAACACTAACACTACAATCATTGAACTTTCCATCAGCGTGAATATCTGCTTCAGACCGACACAAGAAGCTGTTGTGCTGCAGAGGTAAAGGTGGGTTTGGGTAGAGGAAGTAGTGTGAGATGTAGAAGAGAGCGGACAACCTCCAGGTCCCTCCCCCTCTCTCTCCGCGGCGCTCAGTCCTGCCTCCAAAACCCTCCCTGCAGAGGAGGCTGTCATGCCCACAGGCAAGTAACCACGGTAACTGAAGGAGCCAGCTATACATGTAAAAACGTGAAATGACAACAACTGCAGCCGTTGTATTACACCACCAACACTATCGAAGCAGATACACGTCAAACCAGCGGAAATCAGTGTTTTTACTGTGAACGGTAATCTACAGCTAGTTCTATTTGGCAAAACCAGCAGCACTTCATTTGCTAACAGAGACTGTGGAAAAAATAGAGCCAACTAAGCAGTAACACACTGATGTTGTGAACATTTAGCCGTGTTAGCACAGGCACACAGAACGATCAGGAGAAAGTCTGAAACGGTAACACTGCCTGGGCACGGAGATATGTTCAGCCACTCCTCCATGAAACAACGTTGAACAGCAGCCACATAGAGAACAAGCTAACGTTAGCCCGACTGCAACACCAACGTAACACAACGTCACAGTAATCGCAGACATCTGAGCAATGTGAAACAAACACAGCAGAAATGAAGCTGGCGTAATTACCTGTCGAACAGAACTGTAATTCAGCATCGCTTTATAATCCTTTCAGGTCCCGTAGCTCTCTTCACCTCGGAAATGCCGCTCCAATGTTTACTCTCGTCACGGTCCAACTCTTTCTTTTTGGCTTGCTTCTCCTCTTTTCTCTTCTTCGATTTAACGCTCTTTGTAGTGTAAGCCGTAGTTGGCGGGGAGGGATGGGCAGTTTTTTCATTCCTGGTGGTTGTTTTTAAGCCTTTGTGGACACAAACCGTCTGACGCTGCGCACAGTGAAGAAACTGAGCTCGACCATGTGAGCATGCGCAGCGAAGTAGTGCTGCGCGGCGTGTGATTGACAGCAGCCTGAGAGACAGCTCGGCTCTGATTGGTTGTGTGTTTCAGCAACGTTGGATTCTTACAAATGCCATTAGTAGCAGTAGGAGGAGCCTGGGGAACATGATTATCTCTCTCATGTCTCATGACTGCATGTTTAAAGTGACAGTCTGAGCAAATATGACAAAAAGTTAGTATTAATAGTTTTACCTACGACAGGTTTAAACCGTAACCACATTCTTTTATTATGAATGTGGGAATATATGTGCAATATTATATAGGATAGGTAAGGCAGAAATATATATACTGTATATAAATGTTAAGTGTTATATCATCACAATAAGAACATTTACAGATATATAATAATAATATAATATGGTATAATAAGATATAATACAATATCATGTTAGACGTGTCAGCTGAAGCTAAATCTTATCATACCTACGCTTTATTACACATGTGCTTACAGTAAACACCTTCACTACTTTAAATTTTACAAGAAAAAAAACTGAACAAACATAAAAGTTTAAAAGATTTCTTAATAAAAACAAATGCTGTACGAAGATAGATTATAAAATGACACAATTGGCACTGATTTTAATTCAACTTTAACAAAAATAAAAATAATATCAACAGTCCTGTACGTTAATCTGAAGCAGATCACTTTTAAAACACTGAACTTCTTACCTGGATGAGTTTGACGGAATTGTGCATAAACGTTGTCAGTCTCCTTTTTCTGCATCTTATGCATGCATTTATTTTCACATGTATAAAACAGTATGTGATATTTTGAGAGTCAAAACTTGGACTGAAGCCTTTTGTTTGTATAGAAATATTAAATTCAATAGCCTGTTTATTTTAAATAGCAGGGGCTGAAATTCACAGGATCAGATGGTACTCTCTGGTACACTTTTCCAAAGTCGGCTGCAATCGACACTTTTGTTGAATTTTGCACGCTTGCTGTGATTTTGTGCTGAGAACGACGAGTGTCACATTTTGCAGAGTTTTGCACTTTGAGACTCACTGAAAACTGAGTCAAAGCTTCTGAAAAAACACAGTGAGAAGAATGAGAGAGACAGATAGATGAAGAGGCAGAGAGAGAGAGATCAGTCTGCGTTACTGTCAAAGTGCAGCGGAGCATAACACACTTCTCCAGGGTACATCACTCTCTCTCTCTGATTCCAGTGTGTGTGTGTGTGTGTGTGTGTGTGTGTGTGTGTGTGCGTGTGGGTGTTTCTGCATATATGACCTTGTGTGAAGCAGGTTTCCACATGTATGATGTATAAACTGGTTGTTAATGTATGCGTGCACATATTTCTGCATCCCTGTGTGCTTGTTTTTCTGTCTCTGTTTGCATTTTCCTGTGTTTCAGATTGTTTGTGTGTGTACGTGTGTGTGTGTGTGTGTGTGTGTGTGTGTGTGTGTGTGTGTGTGTGTGTGTGTGGCCCCGGGCCTTGCACTGAGAGTGTAAAGACTCCAGTACTGGTCCAGGGGTTACAGAGGGCTGCTACTGAATCCTGACCTACATCATGCTGCGGTGAAGACAGAGCCTCTGTAACTTCACTGCATCTTAACGCTCACGTGTGAAGTTACAACACAAACCACCTCTATTATCATGTTGTCATCACGTAGTCTCAGCGGACACAATGACAGAGTGTCCTTTAGGGCGCGAGCTGTCCTTTTAAGTCCCGAGTTGACAGAACAGTGACACACTTACATTTTACTGTTTTTTCAGACATCTCTAATATGAGCGTACGGCTGCTTTATCGTTAGTCTAATGTATGCTTTACAATATCAGATTCTGCCTCATCTGTTGTGTGCGTACAGCTAATACACACCCATATACACTGCATGCATTGTACTACAAAATATAAATACATTACAGTAGATTTCCCCATCCCGCAGCAGTGAAACAGGCTGTAATGGCTGCAACATAATCCTTGATGGATTAAAGTGCGTCCACTAAAAGTTCTTCATCGGTTGCCCCAAAAAATATTCATTTGCAGCTGTTATAGCTCATCTCACAGCTGCTGGCTGAATTAATCCCTTATAATAATATAATATTTTTTCCATATTCTAGGTACTGATTATCCATTGAGGACCAAAAAGGCCTGGGTTTAAAATACTGGAATTACCCTTTTTTACACTTCGAAATTCTCTTTTGTTTGTCCCTATTTTGACTTCGTAGGAAAAAAACGTTTTTTCTAAACCCTGCACATCAGTGTTTCACACTGTGTCACTGAGGGTCAGGGTCTGCAGTCTTATTCCAACACTATAGCAGCTGTTTCCTCTAATTAACACACCTTCAACTGGAATGAGAGGAAATAATCAGTGAAAGGAGCTGCTGCCTCGCTGGAACAGAAACCTGCAGAGTTACTCTTTCCTGCTCTCCAACTAAACATAATGGCTCAATCCTTTATCTTTTTATATAAAGAGAGTATGAATCATATGCCACGTTATGTAACACAATTGTAGTCATGCAAGCCAAAAAGTTAGAAACAAAAGAAGTGACTGACCTTGTATTGGAGGCTAAACTCCCACTTTGCCACAGTGTGGTTATGCTGCCTCTGTCCTTTATCAATATTGCAGGTTATAGGTATTACACAGTACACAGAGGATGCAGAATAGTCACAAGTATCTCAGGTCTTGGTCTCAAATCTGTTTTATAAGCTTAAGCTTTGGAAAGACATTTATATTTATTGTCCTTTCACAGATGGGGATGGGATGGGAACGTTGATAAAAGCATTGATTTAACTGCCCTTTTATTCAGTGTGCTATGCGAGTACAGTCCAAACTCTGACCTGTAGTGTTCCCTCTCGTCAGGCCAAGAATCGAGAACCTTCTCATCACCGACACCGGGAGGAGCTGCATTTTGTGGATGAGTATGGCCAGCCAATCAATGTGCAGGTTGAGGCCAGAAGGGGGCATGCTCACCGGAGGCAGCGGTCCCGATGCATGAATGAGTGCAGCGTCCCGACAGAAAGACACTGGGAGGCCCTAAGAGCCATGGGACTGGTGGAAGGAGAGGAAGTCCAGGGAGATGGCTACAGTGCAGGGTAAGTTTGGAAGGCCTGATGTAAAGAGGTCGGGGTAAAGGCTTTGGGATTAGACAGGATGATTTGAGTGGGGTTGTCCAGGTTAAAGGACATGGACTGTATAAGATGATGGACGGCATGACAGCTCCCTTATAGAGAAGTCCAACTGAGGGGTCAAAGATGTTTTGTCCCCAGGTTAAATGTTTGTTTTGGGTAGGGGAAGGGGCGGGATGTCAATACCGTGGCTCCGCCCGCCGATCTTTACTGCATAGACGATGAAATTATGACAAATGACATCACCAGAGCAAGATGTAGGAAATATTTTGGCTTCATTTTTGTATGAGAGGTGGAGACGCGTCACCCATCTTTACATACAGTCAATGGTAAAGGCAGAGAAATAAAGAACATTCTAACAAGCTTTTTAATGAGGGATGAAGACTTGTAATGAGGGCACAACTCTGGATCAAAATACAGGTCGGACAATCAGGTTAACTTCTGGGACTGGGACAAAACTCTTTTGACCTGGTATTCTGTGAACATTTGGTATATTATCAGAAAATAAAGGAGATTGTTTGGAAACAGTTCAAATTATGAACTAGGTAGAAACTTTTGGGTAGCCATAAAATAGTAGAAATTCTAATATCAGTTTGAAACTATGGTGAAACTTTAGAAATCAGATAAAATTCTGCACTTGGAAGGTTGGAACTACAGGTAAAGTTTACGAAAGGGGTAAGACTTTGGCTCAGGGTATAGATTAGGGTAATGGGAATTGGGAATGTGTAAAGGATTATAATTGGGGGTAAGTGGTTAGGAGGTTGGAACAAGGGTATAATTCTGGAAACACAATGGAAATTTGGTAAGATAGTAAAGTTCTGCAAAGGGGAAAGAATTTGCGACAATGGCAAAAGCATAAAAACAGGGTACAAGGTTTGGGACAAGGGAAATAATTTTGACACATGAAAAAGCGAGGACTGCTTAAAAAGGTTTGGGTTAAAGCAAAGTGTGTGGACTGAATTTGAAGGCATGGGAAGAAGACTTCTACTTCTGTGTGTTGATGACTCAAATGGAGGAACAATATTCAGTTTGCAAGGTCAGCATGATGTTGCATCGAGTCTCTTGAATAAATATTCATGAGGGGAAAGTTGTTCTGCTGAGACAGCTGTCAGTGCAACACATGCTATGATTATACATTCGCATGAAGATATTCATAGAGGAATTTACATATCACGGATCATACCATTTCCACTCATAGACCAACGTGATCTGAGGGCTGATATTCTAGGAGCACTCTTTGCCTTATGAATTCTCTTTGCTTCCTCTACACAGGCCGTACTATGGTCACATGACCGTGTCACCTGACCTATACTCCGCCAATAGTCAAATGATGATGTCACCTGATGTCTATTCACCCAACGGCTACCTGCCCAGATCAAATGACCAGCACCTGAGTAACAACTACCTGCCCAGTGTGTCCTACAGCTTAGATCACCTGGACAGACTCGACTACCAGGTGATTGATCTGTTTTATAGTATTCTAATCATTTCTGATCCCATGTTTGTGTGTTCTCAATGGTTTTGCAGTAATGATTTTAATTTCTGCTGGGGGTTTTTTCTATAGCAGGGCCCAGAAATGTTGCCCTACCAGCCAAACTCAGAGAGCTGCCTGATTGGCTGCTACAACACAGACGAGATGGAGCCCAAGAATTTCCCCAGACAGGTAATTTCTGTTATTTGCACCTCTACTATTTATTTTTCTCTGCAACACCTCTGTGCCCTCCTTCAGCATCCCTGCCATTCACTTGTTGAACTTATTTCTCTCTTAGGCTGCCTCTGAAAGAATCTTATTCTGGTAAATGTAGTTCTTTCTGGTTCTGGAAGTTATCTGGTGTCCATCCAATTGTGGTTTGAGGAGTATTTACCGATCACGTTTGAGCAGGCTTTGGTGGCATACAAAAAAAAGCCAGTGTAGAGATACAAGAGGCATAACACATTGGCCAAAGTGCAATCCCAAAATCTCAGCTATCATCTGATGACTTTATAAATCTTTACAAAACAGATGTCTGCATATAAAAGCAGGTAACAATCTTGTCTTAGGTGTCTTCTCTCGACTGCAACTTCATTCTTGCGTTTCAAGTTGCTGCTCAGACTGTAAACAAGGACCAGTGTATACAAAAGAAGTCGTGGTCCAGATATCCATTATCCAGATATCTTCTGGCTATACCTGAAGCTCATATCAGCCATTCCAGACTTTATTTACTGTTTCCTTTGTACTTGATTTAATTCAATTACATTTCTTTCTTACTTTCTCCTTAGTCTGACTATCGCCCTCCTTGGCAGTCGGATCGTCATCTCGGATACCTTCCTCTCAGTGAGCTTGACAGCGGGCTGGGATGTGGCCCAGACAGCCCAAACCGGGTACCGCTCTCTGAGGCTGAGACAGACGCCATGTCATCCCTGCCAGGCCACACCGCTTCCTCCCAAGGCTCCTCCTCTTCCTCCGAGTCCCTGATCTCCTCTGAACCAAGCGACTCAGGCTTTCACAGTGTCAGCACAGGGGAGCACAGGCGACTGCATAAGATCCACGGAAGCCACGCCCACCGACAAACCCACCATCTCCGATCAGGCCACTCCCCTAGAGAGCAGAGAGGACGCTGGGATTTGGAGTCCATCCCTGAGACAACTCCAATGACTCACGCTGGCACACCACAGGCATCCCGCTGCACTGTTGGTAACAGCACGACCACAACAGTTCACTTTCACAGAGCTGAGAGGAGCCCCACCTTACCTCGGCACCGCTCCCCACCTTCCCCTTCAGTTGGTTAGTCTCCTGAACTCTCCATCTAATAGCAAACTGTGCAATTTATCAGATAACTTATCCAAAAAAGATCTTAGTTATGAAAATTGAACTGGACGTAGTTTCATGTCAGGGATGTGTGCATAAACTAGCAACAGCAGCTACTTTAAAGCAACCAGACAATACCTGATTCTTCTGCTAGTTCATCTTAGAGCAACTTTGCTGTACTATGTTGATGTTTCAGTTCTGCTGGCTTATCCACGCACCTTTCTGAGTAGTCAGCACAGAAAAAGTCAAGATGTAGTTGTGTGTTTAGTAGCTTGCAGTGCTCCTCCAAAAATAGTTGTGGTGTTTAGGTATAAAACAAGTTTCAACAAAGAACAAGTAGTGGTTTGAGAAAGAAATCAAGTGACATAACCGACCCATAACCCCAGCGTTGGCCTAATTGATGATGTCATTGTCTATTGCTTTGGCTTACAGTCATAAACCACAGAGCCCTCTACCATAGTGACATCATGATATAAAAGCCCCCCTTTGTCTTCAGTTCAGGGCCACATTAATCTTCTGTACCAGCCTACATTAGTGTAATGTTTAATTTTTGAATCCAGTTTTTAAGCCTTTCTTGGAAGTCTATGATGTGAACACAGATTTCCACACAGTCAGAGAAAGTAAAAGTGTGCATCCTGCTCACTTTCAGTTATAAACTCCCAGAGCTCCATGGTGTCTTAAATGGTAGCAGAGAAGGTTATAAATTCATGATGCCACCATCTGGTTCAAAAGTTGTTTAGCTGACCTTACTTACGGTCATCTCTGGAGCAGAGAGCGTTTCAACAGCTAAAGGACTGGAGTTGTGTTGTCCTGCCTTATGCTGTCCAGCGCAAACTGCCCTCTGTTTTCCATATCCTGTCTTCAATCCAATAATCGGTTATTTTGAGAGAAAGTTGACTGCCGAGACAAGATCATTGTCCAGTCTCTGTGCAATGTCTTATTCCAGTTTGGTAGACATTGCTTACCCCCTTTTGTGCAGTATTTATTGGAAGAATAACCAAAAAATTCCATTAATCTTGGACACTTGTCTTAAGCATCAACGTCTTCATGGTCTCCTTTAAGACAAAAAAGAAACAGGTCCAATGTTGAAACAATCCTGCAGTTTGAGGGGGACTGAGGATAAGAGTTTCCCTTGGCAGCAGGTAGCAAGTCTAAATGGAGAATTAATATTTAGAGACATAATACTCAGGACCTGATTCTTTCTTTCTGTCTGCAGGTTGTCGTACTGAACCCTGCCAGCGGAGGGCGCTATGGTTGGAGCAGCAACAGGGAGGAGGAAGAGGAGGGACAATAGAAGCTCCAGGGCGGAGTCGAACAATAACAGATTTGAGTGAAGGACACCGACGCCGCAGGGCCAGTCACCCAAACACGACAGATCCAAATACTCTGCAAAACAGCCACCAAAACAGTCAACCAGGGACAACTGCCAACTCACCGGGGCCGAGGAGCAGGGCCAGTTATCCCAGTAACTGCCACTCCAACAGTCACCTCAGTTTAGACAGAAACAGTCTGACCAATCATCAGAACACATTCAGAAACAGCCAGGGTATGAATCGGAGCAGAGAGGAGGACTCCCTGTCTAAGAGTCCTGGATCTGGCTCCAGCGGGACATCAGACTGGCGTGGTATTCAGACTCTTGGGAATCGCACCAGCAACCCTAAAAGCCCATCTGTTCCTTTGTACAGCACGCTTGGAGCCCCACAACGTAGCCCTCACTCCCCACCCTCTCCTCGCTCCAGACTGTCCAACCAGAAATCTGTCAGAAACCAGCTGCTTAGAGCCCGAGCCTACCGATTGGCCAGGGAACGCAGTGAGGTCACAACCGATGAGGAGGTGCGAGGAGGTGGGGAGAGGGAAGGCGAAATGGAAGGGGATGATGGCCGATGGGCGGGGCGATACTGGAGCCGGACCGAAAGGAGACGCCACCTGGCGCTATCACGGCAACACAGAGAAAGGAGAGGAGGAGGAGAGGAGCAGGGCAGCGGACTGCAGGGGGCGCTGTCGTCTCAGACGGTGCTGGAGCTGAGCCATATGAAGCAGAACCGACTGAGGAACAGCAAGCTGCTTGATGATTGGACGACCGTGGAGGAGCTGCTGACTCATGGGACCCGAGTGGAGAGCGACAGCCAGTTATGTCCCAGTCCTCTGTTATCGGTTACTACTGTCTGATTGGGAAACCTCCGTTGGTTACTATTGATTAATGGATATATCTCCAACCCAGCGCTCAGGCCCAGATTCATTTAAGGTTTGCGTGATGAAAAGTGTGACAGACATAATGCATCCATCAATTACACATAAATGAAATTATTTTCAACACTGTACACATGTACACGTGAGCACATTATTCAGTACCTGCTGTCATGAA
The DNA here is from genome assembly GCF_022749685.1 of Semicossyphus pulcher. Taxonomy (NCBI): domain Eukaryota; kingdom Metazoa; phylum Chordata; class Actinopteri; order Labriformes; family Labridae; genus Semicossyphus; species Semicossyphus pulcher. Next base: position 31,342,575 of record NW_027211637.1, read on the forward strand.
TCGAGGAGCTTTTCAAAGCAAACATGTTACAGTCATGGCAGCAGGTAGCTTTTGAAGACTACCACTCTTGTTCTGGTTAGACAGTCTCACGCTGCAATCTTAGTGAATCTGGATCTTAGGTATGTTACGTTCTGTCGTACGGAAGTTCCTACTTACTTGCTTATGTGTTCGAGCCTGTAAGTGTCTCTTCAACTGGGTCAAGGATTGTAAGGCGTACCGAAAGCAGTGGCCAAAGCTACTACAAGGTTAAAATAGAAACCATAAGAATGACATTCTAACTATTGCTGGATTTAATTAGAACTGATTTTAAACCAACACTTCTGTCTGGGAAGAACCTCTGATCAACCACTGGCTACAGAAAGGAGATTCTGCAGGTTTGTACAAGTCAAAGGACACTAAAGAGCTGCATGAGCTTCAGAATCCGCTGTGTTAACAGACTCACTGGAAGGACTGGTTTGATTCTTCACACACCAGACGGCCTGTGACTGCTCTGAAATATCACACATCGATTGTGATGCCTGGTGACAAAGTGTCTCCATTTCCTTTTCTGGTTTAACTGCCTTTGTTGCTGTCCCTGTTCCATAAAATGTCAGTGCTACTCTCGGAAATTACAAAACTGTCCAAAACCAACAAGATTTCTGCACCTCTAAGATCAAAACATTTATTCTATTTAAATCAACGCTTTCAGCAGTTTCCCCTGGATGGTTTGGGAAATATACTAAATCACTTTCATGCCAAGAGTTAGGTGAGAAGACTCAAATGTCTGCATGCTAAATAAGAAGCCAGAGCCAAGAGAGGGTATAGCTTAGAATGAAGGGGTTTAACGAAAGTAAGCCTGGCTTGAACTGTTAGAAATAGTCCAGTGGGGCAACTCCCCGTCCAAGAAAAAGTTTACAGTCTTAACGTGAGTTCAGTTAAAAAGAAAAGCTCTTTACGCAATGCAAATGCAGTCCTGACTTTGCATTTGACATGGCTGATCCAAACATTAAAAAAACAAGCATTTTAAAAGTTGCCAACCCAGACACAACAGTGATTGGTTATCTTAAGAATCTTAAGGCCGACTATTTGCAAGTGGTGTTCAGCAAAAGAAATTACATTTTAAGCATGGCACTTTAGCGGAGCTAGCATGCAGATTTGATTTTCCATAGCACAAAGCCAGGTTAGCTGTTTCCAGATTTAATGCTAAGCTAAGCCATCTTAAGCCCTGGCTTTAGCTTTCTGTTTAATGGCCCGATGTAAAAAAAGAGATGTTGATCGGATCATCTAACTGGCAATGAGGAAGCCAAACACTGAACACTAAGTGTTTAGTTACACAAACATCAGCAGCGATTCAACCAAAATATGGAACTTTACTTGTTGTAAATTGACTTAATGAGACTTTGATCCAGCCTGTCAGATTTCAGTGATGAAGTTCAGTTGTTTTTTTCTTTCAGGAGTCCGCCGGTCACATTACTGTCAGTATGATCCCACATATCAGGCACGTTTCAGGAAGCAGGTGGTTGTATTAATCTAGGTGTGATGTCAATCAGGGTTAATTGTAATGATGTATTTATGTGTTATATGATGAAACTGTCAATGCAATTTTGTTAATAATGAGAAAATGTCCATTTATTTTCATATTCTGTTCAGGTGTGAAGGAGAAGACACAAAGTTGGACCTGTCAAATAAGTATAAGGTTTTTTTTTCTAACTATATGTGTGTGAATGTGTGTGCATGTGTGAAAGAGGATGTAAAGTTTGATACTAAGCTGTACGTAGTGTTTAGCCAAAGATATTGTGTAATTTTGGTTTGTGGACAATCTAGAACAACTATATCTCTATTATGTAAAATTATATTTTATAATCACATTAGTTTTTTATCTATTTTATTCTTTATTTTGCCTTGAGAAGATTCTTTCTGCTTTTCACCCACCTCCTGCTATGCTAGTGTGTGTACTTAGATGTTAGCGTACAATCAACTGTTAGCATAAACACGCTGTTCTTACAGTCTACACCTAGCATGCTAACACCTGATTAGTACAGAATGGGCTTTCAAGCGTTGATTAAAGTGTGTGTATTTTTCTGTTTTTGTCACAGACTAGGCTTTTATTTTGACAGTCCTTGGAGGAAGAGATGCTCTACAATAATATAAAAACGCTTATTTGTTGTGCTGAAACGCAGTGAGACAAATAACCATGCTTGCAATTTGAGACTAAAATAATTGCATAAATAATATAAATTGTGTGAAGCATGCAGCTGGATGCTAACAACATATCCTATCAGCTTTCATCTCTTTGTCTGAGGCAAAATAAAAGTCTTTTTTCTCACACAGGGAATTCTTAAAAAGGGAAATAAGTTCTTCAGAAGTTTCATAACTGTGATTTTGCTATATTTAATTTTTTTGCCAACTTCCTGCCTCCTGAAGTTTTTTAAACTTACAGGAATCATTCAACGTTAAGGAAAATGTGCTATTTCTATTTATTTTAAGAGTCAGACTAAACGACGGTATCATTCTCATGTCTGTATTAAGTATGAAGCTGGAGTCAGGATGTTATTAGCCTAGCTTAGCGTAAAAACTGGACACAGAGGGAAACTGCTAGCCTGGATCTGTACAAAGATACACCTATAAACACTTTAAACTGAAAATGATCAGTGAGCACACGTTTCGGTCTCTTTACAGGCACAAGTGTATTTAAAAAAAACCCCCAAAAAACAGGCAACTACATTGTTACCCAAGCTAGCAGGAAGCTACAATTAGCCTATTGCATCTTCTGTTGTTTAATAAGAAATAGTTCCCCTTATTTCTGTGATTATGTTTACAGTATTTGTGTGAGGTTTAAAGGGAAGAGATACAATATGTTCACTTTTAGTTAGCTTTAGCAACACATTCTCACTACCAACTCAATGCCCTATGCTTCAAAGTATGACGCTGTGGGTACCTGTGTAGCATCAGTTTTGCTCAAAACAAAACTTGTTGACAAACAAGCGAGGGTAACATAAAGAATTTGGTGAAGTTAAAGCACTAAAACTTCTTGGTTCGACCTGGGGAATGATCACGGTTGGTTAGTATGTTACAAAGTACCTTGTAGTACACCAGAGGGCTAACTACAGCGCCATCTGTAGGTTGGGAGTGAGAATTAGCTAGCTTTAGCGGTACTGATAGGCTTTTATTCAAACTTTGGTCAGGCAAGCACCTCCAGTCTTTAAGCTAAGCTAGGCTAACCACGTCCAACTCCAGGCATGACCTAACGTTCATATTCTTGTCTAAATCTGAGCAGAATATTTAAGACATAATGTTGAATTATTACGTTAACTTTAATTTCAGAACTTCTATTTAACAGATTTCGTCTTAGAAAGTAAAAAACCTAAATGTTTTGAAGCACCTGAGTTTACGTTCTTCAGGTTTTGTGAATCCGGTCCTGAATCTTTGTTTCTGTTGTTTAAGGGCTGTGTGCAATAATCAGAGGTAGAGTGTTCGGTCAGCTCTGAGGGACTTTGTCCTTCTGTACACCTGCACTGTAACGTTTGTGCTCAGGTTTGTCTGTATGATGTCAGGGAGGGAGTTTATGTGTGTGTGTGTGTGTGTGTGTGTGTGTGAGATGAGCTCATGATAAGACATGTGGAGTTGTGTGACAATATGGTTTACTTAGTTTTTTCTGTTTGTGTTTCCACGCACCCTGTGACCTCACAAATGTACATGAAATATAAACCATGATGTCCATGAAGCTGTCGGCCCTGAGCGGCGACGAGGGCGATGTTTGATGACAGTTATCATCATCCAGAACTCGTGTAAAACAGTGTCAGTAAACTGTGAACATTCAAATATCCTTGTTGTGCGTTTAGCTTTTTTCAAAGGTTTACTCCAATGACTTTGTGTTTCCCAGCCTACAGGAAGTAAACGTACACATTCAAACCCCGTCCATTCACCGCATGAAATAAAGATGGAATGGTGTTTATGAACTCAGCCGAGCGTCTTTCGAACTGTAGAGGACAGCTGGCTCTGAAAATCTCACCTCATGCAGCTTTGGGGAATGAAAGCATAAAAACAGACACCCATGCTGCCTCACAGTTCAGGGACTCGGTTATTTAAAGCACCAACAGTGTACACAAGGTCTGTTCTGGGAGCTCCCTGACGCCTGAATGATAATCACTGAATTTACAGTAGAACAGTGATGGTGCACACTGCAGCAGGTTAGGAAAACATATTCTAGGCCGGAGTCAAACAGTGGAGTTATTTAAAATGTCCTTGATTTCGATGACTAATTTGTACCATGAAAATGTGTCCCACTTTAACAGCTGAAAAATCACTGTATACTTAAACAAATTCAAAGAGGTCCTAGCATTCAGCTAACATTAAAGCTGTAATTGCACCGTTAAATCTTTCCCTAAAATTCAGTTAATGTGAAGTTTATATTACATTATTATATTACACTAAAAGATGTAAGCGAGCCACACATGACGACAGATAATGACAGAACAGTTCCTGCAGCGTGTGGAGAGCAACGATATGACCCAAGCAGCACACCATAGACACCATGACTCTCACAGCTGGAAGTCTGTCGCGGTCAAACGAGACAGGAAGAATTATTGACGACAGTTTTGGGATTTTTCCATATGAAAATTCAGGAAGAAAAAAGAACAAACATTTGTTAGTTAACTTAACAGCTGTCATGCTGACTGGAACACTGGAATGTTTTCTCTTACTGTGATGAATCAAAAGGATTTCTGTGACCTACCTATGATTCACCTGAACGCACCATTTTAAAAAGAAATGGTCCTTCAAAGAATGTTTGGATCCCGACGGTTAGATGCACCTGATGGAGCTGTTCTGATATTTTCAGTGAACTTTAAAAGATGCTCCGTCTTAAACATGGTGCAGAAACGATAAGAACAGTGTGTTAACTTTAGACTGAAAATCTTTTGAACGGCAGAAACAGAAGTTAAAGAATATTTGAATTCAGCTTTTAGGTTTTTATCTGCATCAATCAAATATATTGAACAGACTTCCTGTCCAGCTGTTGTATTATGAACATTGACTGACAGCTCTCTGTGACTCTGCATGTATCGACTCTCCACTGGCGGCCATGTTGGCTCTTCAGTCCTGCTCCGTGACCGTTGCCATAGCAACTGGTGTTTCCACGGCGGCTGATGTCTCAGCTCTTGGCCTTGTCACCATGGTGATGGTTTGTGGAGGATGATGGGACTTATTCACAGCTGACACGCGTCAGACACGAGCAGCAGCAGCAGGAGCAGTGAAGGCACCTGGGCGGACTCTGAGTCTGTTAGCACTGAAGGCGATGGATTTCACCACCAAACAGACGTCAGAGAGAATTTAAAGAGTTAAAAACAAATGGATTTATTTATTTTAGAGTCGATTTTCATGCTGCAATAAAACACTAAACTCCAGGGAGCCTGCTGCTGCTGCTGTTGTTCTTCTACATCTGACCTCTGGAATCTGACAGTGAACTGCGTCATCACAGAAACAGAGCTGAAGCAGGGCGCCCTCTGCTGGCGAACACATGGAATTACAACTGTCATCAGGGGGAGTTACAAAAGAGACTGCAGCTGTAAGAGGAAATTACATACATGAAAAACATCATCAGTTTCAAGTCTAAGTCATAAATACAAGGTCAAGGTCAAGGTCAAAGTCCTCACATTCTCAGGGACAGACTGAGCTTGATTTATGTGTCACTGACGCTCCTGCAGGTTCTTCTGCACCTGTCCAGAGCTGCACCACATAAATCTGTATTATTGAGGTTGCAGCCGAGTGTCTGTTATGTCACAGGTCTGAAGGGAGGATAAATAAAGGTGTGAAGGTGGAGGAGTTATTCTGGGCGTCCACAGTAAAAGCAAAGACAGAGTTACTGTAGGTGAGCACCTGTTGGTGGAGGAGGAAGAGGAGGTGGAGGAGTAGGTGTTTAAGTCTTGAAACTCTCCTGTTGAGTCATCAGTGTAGAAAATAGAAACAAAAGCAAATGTCAGGTTCTTATGTTGAGCGCTGTGAGGACAGAAACTGAAGCAGAGAAGTCAATACAACCACAGAAACTTTCATCTGATCAAACACTCTGATCGGGAAACATCTGGGATCAATTTAACAACTATGAAGATAATTTAACATACTTATAGATCACCTGAACGCACCACGGATCTAATCGGGAATGGGAAACAAATTCTGAATTTGCAACACCTGTGGTTTAAAGTGATAATCTGGAAGAATTTCATGTAAATAAATGTCTGTAAGTCTCTCTCTGTCTCTGAATGAGGTAACACAACGTGACTGAGCCTATGGCCCACTGATGAAAGCCTTTGCATTTGCAGTATATAGTATTATTATGGGCTGGGTGTCTGTGGCGGCGCCCAGTTAGTGACGCGTTCTCCATCAGCCAGCAGTGGTTGGTCTGCCAGAGAGGGTAGGCGGAGCTAAGCGGCTGCTTTTCCGCTCTCTGCAAGTGTTGTGAGTAAACAGTAATCTACTATGGCTGAACAAACAAAGAAAAGATGGATGACTACAGATACAACTTCAACAAGAAGTGAAAATCCAAAGAAGAAGAAACAAACTCGACGCTCAGATGAAGCAAACAGTCTGAAAAGGAAAGCGACCGTGAGAATTATGGGAAAATTGAGATGATTCATATAAAAGTTGCAAAATACAACAAAGAGAAAGTAATTAAAACTTAACTTGTATGTTTCTATTGGCTGATGAGATTTCACAGGTGAGAGGTGAACAAAGGTCAACTCTGACCTGCACGTGTCCCAGAGCAGAACCAAGATCAAACATAAAACAGGAAACACAATCTGAGAGTCGTGTGAATAAACATTGAGCAGAAAACTACAAAAACAGAACAAAGTGCAGCTCAAACATGTAGAAAGAATGAAAAAGGAAAAAATAATTTGTAAAATATTTATTCCATAAAACAAACTTGTAAATATTCTCATGTTGAGCTCTATGAAGCAGCTCTGCGACAGTTCATGTAACACTATAAAAGCTTCCACAGGCAGACGGCAGCACCTCCACTGACAGAGGGAGTGAAATCTGAGGAGGCTAAACTCTGTTTGTTTTTCAGTGGAAATGCAGCCGAACACAGAAACACATCAAGCTACTTAAGAGCTCTTTCAAAATAAAAAACCTGCAAATATTAAAAAGGAAAAGTCGTCTTGTTGTTTCACATATTCCAGCTGAAGAGCCGAACGTGGGAAAGTCCTGTTTCCGTTATTTAGATCTCTTCAGAGAAGCCCACGTTTAAATCAACAACTTCTATTTGTCGTCTATTTTAAATTTAAACTGTCGAGTAAAAATAAGGCATTTTAAATGTGTGTGACGGAAGTCCCTCTTTTTCTGACCGCAGGTTTAAATATGTGCTCATATTTCAGCACATAGAATAAAAGGCAAATTATGAAACACTTTCAAAACAAGAATATTTAGAATATAATAATAATAATAATAATAATAATATAATGTTGCATTACACTGCTTTAAGTATTACTCCCAACTTTTATTTTGAAAACCAATGCCAGAAGTCTTACACCAAAAGTTCTCTTTAATGCCAACATTTTCCCACTTTATGACCCTCAGAGGCCTCCGTAGCTTTGCCAAAACAGCTTGCATAATTCAAAACAGTCACAACATTGCTTCCATCTTTAACAAACAGCTAGTGGTGCATTTAAGGCCACAGGTAAGAATAATAATGTGTACTTTAAAAAGAGAAAAACTTGAAATAAAAAGCTCCTGTTGGAGACGCGTCCGGCTGCAGAGAAGAAGCAGGAAGTAACAGAGCTGCTGTGAAAAAGGCATCGTAATGTAACTGTTGTTATACTGATTGTAAGTGTGCATAATGTCTCTGCAAGTTTCCATCTTTAAAACAGTTTCCTCCGGTCAGCAGCTAAAACGAACATGTGCATAGTCTTTAATATTTACGCTCATTCATTTATCATATTCATGCTTCATCATTGTCCCTCAGTTTTAAGTCATAAATCTGTAAATGACTCTCTCGTCCCTTATTAATCACACAGTTAAACCCTGACATCTCTCCTGCTGATGGAAATCACCTCTTTTTTCATCCCTTATCCACGTCACTACCTCCACTACAACCACACGTCTCCACAGTAACCAAATCCACGTAAGAACACACTGAAAAGCAGCAGATTTTCCCTTGAACGTATGAACCGAATGATTGTGTCCTGAAGTGGTGAGTGAAACAGTCAGCTGACAGGTAGGAGGAGAACTGCTCCATTAGTGCTGCTGTGCCTTAATGCCTCTTTAACTCAATAAGCTTTCCACTGCAGGTGAAAACATCCAACATGCTGATTTAGGATTTCAAAAGTGCAATAAAACTATGTTGTCCCTCAAATCTAAGTTAAAGTCAAAGTAAAATGTGCTGTAAATAATCCTGACGCAGTCAGACAGAGAAATGTTTGAGACGGACGTTAAAGACAAACCATTGAAACTGGAGTTTTGTGCATCTGTGTGGAGTTAAAGTTTAAGTGCTGTAAAAGTGCTGCAGATTGTCTCACCTGTGAGTTGATTCTAGCCGAGGTAATCGTCTTTACATTCTCTAAAGTCTCTCTGTGGCGTTTTTAAACCTGTAGCATCGATAAGAACATTTTTTTATATGATTTGTTCCCTACTGCTACACAATGATTTCACATGATGTCACTGATCTGCAGGGGGCAGTATCGCACAAAGAAAGGGACACAAGGGAAAGAGAAGGAGACTGCAACCTCGTAAATGTGTCACAAAAACAGGATCTGAAACACTCCAAAGATCAGCTTTGCACGTGTTTTTCTGAGGATGTAAATGCATCCAGATTGTTGCTAAACTTCAGGGACACACACATTTGTTTTGGTGATAAACACTGAATGTAGGCTTAAAAAAATAAACTCCCCAATTTCTTTAAAACCAATTATGTCTGTTTGTATGCAAGAATCAGGCAATACGACACATATTATAATGCAGGGGTTATGATTCAATATACCTGATTCATAGGTAAGTAATCTTTGCGCTACATGCTAACTTCTTCCTGTCTAACTTTGAGGATGTCTGTTCCCTGTGGGTATCTTTAAATCATCTCTTAATAGACTTCTAAAAATGTTCCTCTGAACCCTAAAACGCCCGTATCTTTGTCTCTGCTTGGATTAAGGATCATTCTGCATGCTTTAAAGAGTACAAGACTGAATGCGCCAAATTAAAGGTTCCTGAGATCTTGTGTAATTTTCCTTGTCAGCTGTAGGTGTCGCTGTGCAGTCTAGGTCAGGTGTGTGATCACGGGAAGGGCAAAGCCTAAGTCTCGCTGTCACTGCAAGTTGTGTGTTTGTGTTTTCTCTTCACTTCCTGTCTATGTCGCTCAACCACAGCTGCTCTCTCTCTCTCTTTTGCTGGCGACAGCTTTGGGTTGAAAATCTGACTGAAGCTCTGTAAAGCGTCGGTACCTTTCGGTGCTATGAAACGGAAACATAACGGAGATTGTGTCGTTTTAAACACGTGGAAGTATCAGAAATGCTGACAACCCGAGAAGCATCAGAGCGTCCATGATTACTGACCTGCTTAAGGCTTGAAAGTGTGAATGAACACATGAATAATATGCATAGGTCTACAGAGAGTCACAGACACTAACTGGAGGAGATTTTCAGAACAAAGATGAAATATTTTAAGGACAGAAGTCTTTATATTTTCACAAGAGCTGTCATCATCATACTATTCTGTTTCTCCAAATATTCATAGACTTTACTCTCCAAATATTGCATCTTATTTCTTGTCATGTTTTAACTTTTTACTACGTTTTATTTAGATGAGAAATCATATTTTCTCTTCATCTTTGCAAATATTCTGACTTTTTTTTTTCTGACTGAAAATCTCGGCTGTTTTTCTGCACAGTGGGCTTGGTAATCATGCGTGTGATTGTACTCTGCTGTGTGTGTGTGTGTGTGAGGATGTGTGTGTGTGTGTGTGTGTGTGTAATGCTAGCCCTCCCCCTCGCTCTCCTCCAGGTTGTGTTTGACCAGAAACTCTTTAACAGTTGGCTGATTGTCAAGCCCCACCCACTGCTCCTCCATCTGCTTCAGAAGCTCCTCCCACTGACGCTTGTCCCGTCCCGTCTGCCACGACAGCCGAACCACCGCTCGTAACAACGGCAACAGCAGGGGGTGTGGCCTGTCGATGTGCGCCTGTGGCACATCGTGCCTTTCGCTAAGTGGGTGTGGCTTATCTCCGAGTGGGAGGGGCTTGTCCTCTGTGTTAGTCTGATTGTCAGCGGGCGACAGAACGCGGAGGGCGAGGTCGCAGTGATCCCGTGCCTCCTCCAGCTGGTCCACTCCCTGGAAACAGCACGACAGCCCTACCAAGGTGAAGAACCAATGCGAGGAGGTCGGGGGCGGGGCCTGAGCCTGGATGTCATAGTAAGTTGCCCAGCCCAGTTTTTGTTGCAGTCTCTTGGCGTTGAGCAGCGGACCCAAGGCCTCCTGGTAACGTCCCACCCTCAACGAAACAGAACAAACTCAACTCGAGACACGCCAGATACCAACACAGGAGCTATGAGCATTAAACATTATATAAGATGACTTAATAAATATAAAAACCATAAAGCCCGTCTCAGTGAAGACAGGTCGAATATAACTTCAAAAACATTCAGAGAAGAGACAAATCAGACGAAAGGAGACAGGAAGAGAAATTAAAAAACACCTCTTCTGCAAAGTTACCGTTTTAACAAATTACTTAAAAGTGTCAAATATTAATGACTTTTAATTTAAAATGAACATCTGTAGTAAAAACTAACCAGCTGTTTGGGATAAACTGACTCACTGACTCAGGAGGCGTTCAGGCTCCCGGCCTGATCGTGGGTCATCAGAGAGTTTAAAAGAGTTCCACCCGTATGATTTCATCTTGACCTCATCCTCCGAGGATTGTGCTGACATCACTTCTCCTCTCAGTGCCGCCTATTTGTCCAGTGGATGGATTGATTATTAAAACTCATTTGGTGAAGGCATTGGGCGAGCAAAGTGTAAAATTAATTAAAAAGTGTTTTCACACATTGTCACAGGAACATGTGAGGTGTTACAATCCAGCTGAATTACAAGGACTGTATTACTGAGTTTGCCGCAAAGACGTTTTATATAGTTATTTATTATAGTTAGTTCTTATCCTGCTGATTTATGTCCAAGTGTTCATTTTTCTGACAAGTTTACTTTTAATTAGTTATTTGATGCTATAAAAAGGGGGTGTGGCCTCATGATTGACAGCTCTGTTGACAAATGGGGCTCCTGCAGCGTTCTGTTCCCGAGTAGCAGAGTAGAGGAGGAACGGCGAGAGGAGACATAACTAACACTAACACTACAGTCATTGAACTTTCCATCAGCGTGAATATCTGCTTCAGACCGACACAAGAAGCTGTTCTGCTGCAGACTGAGCCCACCTGAGGGCTCCAACACGCCAAGGACACCTGAGGGCTCCAACACGCCAAGGACACCTGAGGGCTCCAACACGCCAAGGACACAAGGTAAAGGTGTGTGTCGGGTAGAGGAAGGGGCGGGACGTCAATACCGTGGCTCCAGCAGCCGATCTCTACTGCACACACTCTGGATACAGATGAGCACGATGGCAGCGCCCGCTCCGGGGGGGGGTTTGGGGTTCACTTAAGTACGAGAGGAGGCGGAGACACGTCGGCCATCTTTATAAACACTCATGCAACGCAAAGTCGGCTGAGCTTGACCAGCATTAAATTAGAAAACTGGGAAACTGCTGGTTAAATGAAGGTTTCAAAAAAATTAAATGAAAATAAACCTAAAAGATTAAATCTGTAATGTTGAAAAATGGAAAAAGTTGACTCTCCACACATTTAGGAATGTGTCAGAGGAAATATATATATAGTCAGGTTTAACAAAAAGCATAATATGATGTTTAAATAAGAGTTCAAAGTTCATGTTTGTGTGAGGGTTACCTGATGAGCAGCTGTGCAGTCTGCAGGTCAGTCAGGTAGAAGAACTGTCGGACACACAGCGCCCCCCGCAGGGCAGACAGGGAGCACAGGTGGGACAGATACTGTTCAAAGGCTCGGCTCCGCTTGGCGATCGTCTCCGCCGTGAAGTTGCTCCGCAGCTTCTTCCCTACGGAGATCGAAACAGGAAGTGGACTGGTTTCAGTACATCTCTGATCATTAAGGACCATAAAAACATCCGTGCTTCATTTTAAGATGATGACATAACTTTTACTTACGTGGGAAACAAACGCGCTCCATCTGGTCTCCATGATTACGGCGTAGTGTGGCGTGGAGCCGCTGGAAGTCAGAGTATCTGCGGGTGATGATGGCTGGAGTCTTATCGCTGCCGCCGGACTGGATCACATGGATGGTGTAGAGCTGCAGAGAGACGATGATGAATAATAAACTGAATCACGTAATTCTACATTTGTTCATACTTTAAAATAACTTTCTTAAAAACCTTTCTACATACACAGGATTTTCCTGAGCTTTAAATTTACAGATTAATCCAGAAAACAAAAAACTGCAGACTGACGGAAGTCTATCGTCTTCTGAAATGGTGCATTTATGTTCAATGGGAAAACAGACCTCCTCAATCTGCATGGCAACCCTGAATACATTCTCTGTGGTTTAGGGTAGAGCAACAATACCTCCATGACCTGCATTTGACAGTCTCTCTGACCCCTCTGACCCTCCACCTGGATGTTTGAACTCACCACATATTTCGACGAGCCGTCCTGCACCACACTGGCGTCCGTCACCTCAAACATCAAGCTGTCCGTCAGTCGCCTCCCTGTGGGCGAGGTGCTTCCTCCTCCGAGTCCACGCAGGCTCCTCCAGCTCTCCTGAAGCTGCCGAGTCAGCAGGGAGGAGGGGGAGGGGGAGGGGGAGGGGGCGACTGGAGACACGCCCATTGGACTGGCATCTGAACCAGCCAGGTGAGAGAAGGGCAAGGTGTATTTATTGCCATTAAATCCAAATTTTGACAATGCATTTTAAAGCTACTACCTGAGGGGTAAATAGTTTTGGGTGTATAGGAGGGGATTAAAATATAAAGCTGTCAGACTAATTAAGTAGAACAGAAGTAGAACGATAAACAGAACACCTCCTCACCTGTGCTGCTAAGCCCCTCCTCCATCGACTCGCCCAGGAAGTCAGAGTCACTGTCCAGCCCTGAACCTTCCCCTTCGCCTCCATCTTCTCCTCCCCCTCCTCCTCCTCCACTGTCGAAGCAGAGCGTCCCCCCAAGCCGGTCGGTCACACACTCCTCCTCCTCCTCTAGCTCCGCCTCCCAGCGGTCCTCTTTAAACTCCTCCTCTTCCTGCACACTTCCTGCTTCCTGCTCGGGTCCCGCCCCCTGACCATCTTTAAATAAGGACCGCTTCAGACGGTCCAGCAGCCGGGACGCCATGACGCCACCAGGCCTCCACTGGGGGGAGGGGCTAAAAAAAAAAGGGAACAAAGAGACGTTACTTTACTCGGATCCCACTTTATGCTAGTTTACTAAATCGATGATATAATCATGCTTTTCTGATTTCCGTCACTGCAACGGTTTGTGTGTGAATATCTCAGCCAAACTGTATTTTGTAGTAACGTAAAAGTGCCACAAGAGGGCAGCAGCTACATAAGAAGAGCCTTATAGAATGCTTATAGATTCTTATAGAATCAAAGAAAACAGTCTTTGCACAAAAATATAACTAGATATATTTCAATTAGTTGCCAACTATCAAATTCATATTCAACTATATTAAGGAATAATGAATTGATTCATCGTTTTGTGTCATTCTCTGATTCCAGCGCGATAAATGTGAATATAGTTTATTTTCCTTTTCTATGTGAGTACACTGAATATCTTCTCTGTATAGAGTGTTATCCTGGGATTTGGGAAACACTTCTGACATTTTTCACATATTAAGTTCCACATTAATATTCTATTCATGGCTTAAATGTTTGACAGATGAATTAATAATGTAAGTAGTTGTTATTTGCAGCCCTAAGTCTTTTTATGAGTAGAAAGAGTGGCGTGTGCATCGCTGTGTGCAAGTACAGAAAGAGTCATGGGTTAAAATAACTCTAACTTACGCTAATCCTTTACACATCTAAATGTTCACCGCAAAGATCAATGAGACATTAACATCCAAAATCCAGGTCACTGACTCAATCGGTCACATTTCAGGCCCACAGACACACAGATCTACATCGGAAACAGACCCGGCAGAGATGGCAGCGGGCTGACTTGGCTCACGTTACAAAGCTGGCGGCCTCTCAATGGAAATCATGTCACACATTAATAATGCAGCGGGATGCTAAGTCAGCCTGTAGCCAGGAAAACAAGACGCACGGCAAGACTTCAGCCTTAAGAGCCTCCACAGGATCCTTTACTCAGAAGTTCAGCAGTTTCAACACTTCAGGTGTCTCAGCTCAGGAAGTAAAAGAGCTGGAAGTCATCGGCAAAGTTTCTCTTCCCCCCCGACTCTGGGACACAACAATTAAATCTACAAACAACTTCCTCAGAACAAATCTGAACCAGTGGAGGTGAAAGTCGGGTTAAGACCTGACTGACCTCTTTTCATAATGCGGATCATCAAGGAGAAACAAATAAAAGTGTCAAATGTCAAACTAAAGTAGTAGGAAAACTGGCTCCAGATGTATTAATACATATAAATGAAAACATGACATTACTTGTGGTACAGCAGCCGCAAAATAAACAACTGGGAATCTTAAATTAGCAGCAGCAGAAAGGCGCAGTGTCACTAACACATTATCAAATAAATACATTAGACAATTCAAAAGGTATTATAATAATGGTGTGTTGCTTGATTAGTTTGTGGTTTTGTGGGTCTGTTGTATTGAGGAGACATTATCTTTCTTTTCTTCTGTAGTTGTTCTGTCGTCTATAAACCTTTCGCACACGCAGAATAAATGTGTAAAATGACAAATAATGCATTTAACCACAATTAAAGTAGCAAAAATGTTGGTTAAAAATACTATACAATGTGTCTATTATGTAAAAGCATCCATTATTTAGTCTGAGAAAACAATTTAAAACTGAGTAAAGCTACAGATATGTTTAAGGAATTGCAAATGGAAAATGTTGACATGCTAATATTTGATTATTAATTTCAACTTTTGATCAGTTATAAGATTGTTATGTACCAGCTATTGGGCAGATTATATGTTTAATCACTTTATTTGTGAACTTAATTCCAAACAACTCTTTTATTAAAGTGACTGAAAAAAGATGGTATCTGCTGAGTTGGCAGTCAGCATAAACAGTCAAATTGCATCGCTTTACTTTCATTTTCTAAAGTAATTTCACATCCACATGAGAAACAAAACCAAATATTTTAAAGCGATTTTTAAATATTTTTAAAAGCCTGGGTACATTTTATCCCCCAAAAAATAAAAATGTAGACGCAGGTGAAGAAGGCGGAGTTTACGAGGCGTCCCTAAAGGTAGCTTTCTGATCAGATAAATAAAAGCAGGTTAACGCTTAAATTTTAAATGAATTACTCCACAGACAAGTATTTGCTGTAGTCAGATGCATTTTGACTTAGCGTGCAAGAGCTAATACTGTTAGCTCATTACATAGCAGTGGAGAGTTAGCCAACAAACTAACAACTTTGCTCTTTAATGTGTATAATAATGGGAGCTGGTGGTGGCTACTAACCCACTACAGTTCGTTAGCAGGCACCCCGGGGTTTGGACAACACGCCCAGTGCTCAGCGCTTAAAGCTAAAGGCTCCTGTAAACACATCTCAACACGCTTGATTTAAAGTTTAATCCGTTTAAAACGGGACAGTCCTGTTCTGTCACTGAGTCCACACACACACACACACACACACACACACTTCTGACTGAATGAAGGGGCTGTGGTGCTAACAGCTAAACCCGTTAGCTCACATCACTGCAAAGTTAGCAAACAAGCTAACAACTTTGTTTACAGTGTGCTGCTGGTGTTAACTGATTTATTAAGCACTCTGAGGTTTGTGTAACTCACCCTGGGCTTTAAGCTGACTGTCTCCGCTCCTGTTAATCCATGTCAGCGGGTAAAAGTAATGTCTGAAGCTCCGGTCAGGACCTTTTGGGCTGGACCGTCCTGCTAAGGAGGACAGTGCTGTTCAGACACAGCTGACTGAACTGTATCCTGATCCCTGAAACTATCCCCGCTGCAGCCTGCGAGTGGAGGCGGGACCTGGCGGAAGTCGGACAGTAACCATAAAAGGCCATTCACTGCTGCGTAAAGTACAGTAGGGGGCGATATTGACGAGGGAAAAAACTGGAGATGATGGGGATTTAAATGTGTATGCCTCCCAACAGCTTGATAGACCAGTGACTCCAGTGAGGTACCTGTAACCTACACCAGAGGGTAATTATGTCATTAGGTCAAGGTCAATAACTATAGGTCATTAGATTTATTTAAGTTATGTATCCATTTATTAAGTAAAATATAGCACCTGAGCATTATTTAAAGACTGTGTGAAAATTAGTACCAAGCAAACACAGAAGGTAAACAGTTAGCTAAAAGCAATGTGTAAGAGTTTACAAAAGTAAGATTAATGGTAAAATAAAATGATTTAAATAGATGCTAGCGAAAGTAGTGGATAAACCTGAAATTATTATTTTAGGATTAGATAGGTTAAATGGTTGAAATAATCAGTTAAAACATGTGCATAAATGGTTGAAATAGTTCGCCAAAGTAATATACAGTTGAAATACCGTAGTTGGCCTATTCATAGACAAATGTTAGCTAATGTTAAAATAAATGGCTACATTTATATATGGTTAATATAGTTGGCTAATGTTGGCTTATTTAATGGAATAATATTCATGTAAACTAATATAAACGGTTATAATAGTTAGCAGTTGATCTAGCTAGCTAAAGTAGCCTATAAGAAACGGCTAAAATACCGGTAGTTAGCTGATTTAGATAATACAGGGTTTAAATTATCTAAAGTAATAGATAAAGACTTGAACTTGTTAGCTAAATGTGAACTAATATGAATGGTTGAAATGGTCAGCTAATGTATTGGATAATAAACATAAGGTTCTAATTGTTATCTAAAGTATAACGATAAACAGTTGACTAGCTAACTAGCTAAAATTATGGACGAAATAGTCCATACAGTAATACAGTTAGCCTTAACTATATTGTTAGCCAAAGTAATCATAAGTGATGAAATAGTTCGCTCAATTATGAACAAACAATAAAAATATTAAATGATATGTATTAATGGGTGAAATTGTTCGCTAAATAAATATAGAAGGTTGAAGTAGATAGCTAAAGTAGAGTTAGATAGTTAGCTTAAAATCATTGACAAACAATTAAAATAGTGAAACTTGTGGATAAACCGTTAAAATATTATAATTGTGGATCAATTTGTTAATAAATATTTTTTTAAGCTCATTACAGTAAATGAAAATATGACGTATTCTATAGTCAAATATAATCCAAGACGAAACCCAACTCTTACAAAAAATTCCTAACCGGAAGTCTTTTATTTTGTGATAATTTGACTTTAATTAGCATGGCCTGATTATGAAATCTTGGCATTTTTCAAGACATGTTCAAACTGGAGTTTAATGGCCATGGGAAAATACTGAGCAACAAAGCTTTGCCTGTTCTTCCACTTCTACCATTGCAACACAAAGCAGCATTTTGTGATATTATTTAAAATGAGATATTCAGAGATTCCTTTATATGACACCTGTGTCTTACTTTGTTTCTTAAAAAATCTGAATAACAACCTAAACCCTGGTCAAGACAGCAACTGAAAGTACAAACATCCTCTCTTCTCCCACAGGCCCTGAATGCAGCAGAGTTGTAGGGCGTGGCCAACCTCACACAACCAGGAAAGTGTCAACGTGACATCATCATGAGCTGCAGCAGGTAATAGCCTTCACCCTGCAGCAGCAGACGGAAGCTTTTCAGCAGTAGAGACACACGGTCGCCCCTCCGCTCACCTGAACAGGTAAGAAAGCCAGCAGCACCAGCAGTCTGTACTGGGGCCGGGCCAGTAAGAGCTGCTGTGTGTGCTTAATATATCATTTAATGTGTGAGAGAGTTTTAAGAGGTGGTTTTGAAGCTGTGCGAGGAGTGTGTGGAGAGCTGTTTTAATGACTTCACTCACCTGTAAACTCTTAATTCATTATATATAAATATGTGTAATTATTCTCCATAACTGTCTCTGACTGGTGGAGTATTTTAAACACATTTCCCATAAATTAAACTGGATGTTTTTGTGTTTTGTAGTTGAAATAGAATTATTTAGAGTTTCAGCTACTGATTGTTTTATTTTTCGATTGATTTATCAGTTTGCTCTAATAAATATCAGAATAATGAACCATCACTATTTCCTAAAGGCCAGAGTGATGTCATCAGACTGCGTCTACTGTTTGTCCAACAGTCCAAATCCAAAGATTTTAAGTTTACTAAAACTCAAAAAAGCATACAATCCTCACAACTGAGACTCTGCAGGATATTTTTGCTTAAAAAATGTAGTAATTGTTATTTTTTCTTTCAAAGTTGTTAAAAAAACAGCTTTACAAGGAAAAATAACAAAGGTAGCACTTGTAAAAAGTCTCATGTCATGTAGCGGTGCGGCTCTAGTAAGCAAGATTGTGTTGCAGGGTTTGGAAAATAACTTATATTTTGGAGATACTTAAGGGTTAAGTTAAGGGGGATTTCAGAATAAAAGATTTAATCATTGGCTTGATGTGTAAATAGACTTTAAAGAGGGGCGGTTTGGAATGTGTGAAGTCAGCCGGTGTTAAAGATTGACTCGTCTCCATGTTAGCTGGTGACTTTGGTGACAACAGTCATTCAGAACAAAGTCACAGAGAAGCTGTGAGTGCCTTTATATTCAGGTAAAACTGCACTTTCAGAACATGCTGCTTATTTAAAAGATTGTTTGCTAATGTTTCCACATCATCTCCATCTGTCTGATTTAAGCTTACGGTGTGAAAACTCCTAAAGGCTCTTTGATTTGACTGATTTCAAGTCTTATACTTGACTTGTATTACAAATTAGCTCCGAAAAGAGAAAATGCATCCCAAAATATGAGAGCACAGGATGTTATGGATGAGAAAACATTCAGTGTTTTGGCTGACTGGATGTGTAGCAATATTTATAAAAGCCAGGGGAGACTGCTGAAGAAATGCAAAAATAATTTTTTATCAAATGTTCTTTTTAGTTCTTTGTGTCCCCAACCTTTGTGCAAGTGCAGTAATACATCTATAGTGACCCTTTTAATAGGTCATAGATGCTGTTCAAGTCGTTCACTCATTAGTTGAATGGAGATTCTGCACAGTTCTAGATTTTGTATTGTTTTGATGACACATCTGATCATTGAAAAAAGGAAATCAATACTTTATCTTGTCTTAGTTGCAATTTCTCAGATTGTGTTCCTGGAATTCAGTTTGATCACATTGATCTCAGTGTTTTAACAGGAAATATGGAACTGCCCCTACTGAAACTGGCCGACTGCCTGGGGCCCCAAAACCAACCATTCTGCAATTTTTAAAATTTACAAAATTCAGAACACAAGGAAAAGACAACTAGTTGTGTTTTTTAATGAATTTGATGTGGACCCATATGTCATGGCTCTAGAAGTGATGTTTCACAAGATATTGAACCTTAAAAACACATTCACACAGGCAAGAGATGAGAAAATTCTCTCAAGTCGGCCAAAACTATTTTTTTGGTGTCAATAGCAATTACATAAAGTTTAAACAAATGTAAATCTGAAGTGACTTCAGTTTCCCACCAAGCACAATTTTCCCTTCAAATCAGATTTTTATTCCACAAATTGTCCCTGATGAAACAAGTAAACTGCACCGGCCTTCCTCTCTGTTCACTGGGAGTCTCTGCTGGGCTGCACACATGTCTGAGCTCGCTGCTCAGCAGCTCTACTTCCATTGGAAGAACAGACTTTCTGTAGTTGTTTATATGACAGGTGGTTTGAGCAGTGATAGTAATAAGATATTTCCTCTGTGACCACATAGTGGATGTTAACAAGTCCTCACTTTATACAGTTAAAATGTGAGAGTCATTCATGTGCACAGCACCTGCACATTTCCAGTTCCACTTTTGTGGTTCAGTTTAAATAATGTAGTCAACGTGTGTAGAAGTCAGACTGCTGTTGAACATTGACGCTTTGAACAAAGTCACTCGACTGGTCCGACCGCCTGCAGACCTGGGAGCGGCTCAGAGGCTCAAACTGAGTCAACTGACTCGCTGCTGCAAACTGAGTCACAGCTGGACAGGTCGATCATGTGACCGACCTTGTGTTCATGATCTGACTGCAGTGACAGCTTCATGTTGGAGTGGTGACCAACACGTTCCTCGTTTCTGCAGGAGCTACCAGCTTCTGCAGCTCATAAACAACAGCTCTACTGCTGCAGGAATGTGTGTTATGTCAGGTGTGTGGTCGTGACATGTTTGTTGGTCGTGTTCAGGTAGATTATAAGATACACTCTCTTATTTTAGACGCACACACAGCGAGCATGACTTATAGATCAAAAATACTGCATTGAAAGTGTTACCTGTGACTTCATAACCGCTCCTGACACACCTCTGATCTTACATGAAATGCAGTTTACAGTAAATAGACAGCTCTTATGTAGCTCCTTTCTAGTCCTTCAAACACTCAAAGTGCCTGAAATTAGCTGCAACTATCGGAGTAACTTAGTGTTCAGTATTTTTCTCAAAGGACACTTTGGCCTTTGAGACTGGATTAGCCAGCAAATACAGATCTTCAGATCTTCTTATTGTGGACAGTCTGCTCTCCCTCCTGAGCCACAGACGTCTTTATGCAGGTTTGATTGCAAATAATTATCATTGATTCTTAAATATTTAATCTACATGACAGCTTGTTATCAAAATCTGTCCATCCTTTTTCTTCTGCCTGTCCGGGGTCTGGTCGCGGTGGCAGCAGGCTAAGCAAGTTAGCCCAGACGTCCCTCTCCCTAGCCACATTTCCCAGCTCCTCCTGGGGGATCCCAAGGCGTTCCCAGGCCAGGTGGGATTTATAATCCCTCCACACGAGCTGTGGGTCTACGGCTCTACTCCGACCCTTACCCTCTCTCTCAGGCTGAGCCCAGACACCCTGCAGAGGAAACTCATTTGGCCGCTTGTATCCGCGACCTCATTCTTTCGGTCACTACCCAAAGCTCATGACTACAGGTGAGGGTTGGAACTGTTGTTAAAGAAGAAATTGTACTTGTTCATCAGGTCGATCGCCGTGTTTCTGAATCACATTTGGATCCATTTAGCAGGTTCTTTCTTGGCCCGTGCTACAAGCCTCCATTAAGTTGAATTAAAATCAGGCAGGTTTTTTTGACGTAATCCTGCAGACAGATAAACAGACAGCGTGAAAGGGTCACGGTAAACAGGCTCTCTCTCTGCTTCAGGCCTGAACACGCTCACACTCCTCCTTCAGACCAGTCAAACCACTCACACACTGTAGCCTCTTGTTCTTCTTTGACTCTGAAAATAAATCAAGCGTTTGAAGTTCATTCACGGCAACAGAAAGAGATGAAGTTATTATTTCAGATCACACACCAGCCCTCCTCCCGTCATTCTCAGGTACAAAGCCTCAGCTCAGTCCCTCCTCTCCTGTGTTAGATATCCCCTCCCTTATTAACTGCAGACATGTTGTTCCTGTGCAGTGTGTTCTCGACCAGCTTCAGTCTCTGAATGAAGAGGACGGATTCAATCAGTAGTTTTCCACCTGCTCGCCTCCCTCTGTTTGTTTACAGCTGTAACTCTCACAACACCGGCTCATAGTATCATTCTGCCCTGTGACGGGTCACTGACTCACTGTGTTGTGTCACAACCTAAATTCAGATTAATGAAGGTGCTGCATTTCTCAGAGATTTTGGTCCATATTGAGATGATGGCATGAATAGCACGGGGTCGGTGCAGATTATGGTATATGTTTAACCTTTGACCTACCTGTTATACCTGTAGTTGTTCTGTTTTGAGTTTTTATGTTTAACATTGATCTTTTAGCACTTGTCTTTGCATATGTAAGATTTAGAAGATTTGAGAGCTTTCTTTGTCTTTGTTTTATCACTGATACAGACTGAACATTTTACAGTCTTTTTTAGACAATTACAATTCACAAAAATGTTAATCTCTGTTATCTTAGTTATCGTCTCCAACTGAGACTTTAAAAGCTCAAACACTCAGCAACAAAGACAGAATTTACCTGCACTGTTATCTTATGGTTTTATTTTGAACTGCACGCGAAACCTGGTCCTTCCCTCAGTGACAGTGTCTTTTCTTTTCTTCACAGTGCAACCATGAGGTGGCGCTCTCCTCCTCTTCCTCTCCTCCTCCTCCTCCCTCTCCTCACTCCTTTGGTTGAGGGAGCAAAAAAGTCAGAGTTCAGGATATGTGCCTTCAATCTGCAGAAATTCAACTCTGCAAAAGCATCGAACTCCAGAGTGATGCACACTCTCACACGGGTACAACACACACACACACACACACACACACACACACACACACACACACACACACACACACACACACACACACACACACACAGCTGGTTTTCACTGAAACCAAAAATGAAAACAAACTTATCACTGCCTTTTATGTAGTTTATGTACTAAAAACCAGCCGTCCCTTGGACGTGTGTGTGTGTGTGTGTGTGTGTGTGTGTGTGTGTGTGTGTGTGTGTGCAGATTCTGTCTCGCTGTGACATCAGTCTGCTGCAGGAGGTGATGGATCCTCAGGGGAAAGCCATCAAATCTCTGCTGGCCGCTCTCAACAGGTAAAGTTAAAACTAGCAACTCACTGTCACTGAACTCTCTCACCACGTCGTTCCTCTGCAATGTTCTGGTGGTTTGAAGGTCTGTTTTCAAGATATTGCTAATAATTACAATTTATTAACTATTATTGAAGCCATCATTTAACTCATAAAGCATTCAAAATAGTGGCTTATTAGCCCCCGTTGGGTAAGGTCATTTTAAAAGTAACTTGTTACTGCGTTACCTCCTAAGGAAAGTAACGCGTTAGATTACTTTGCGTTACCAAACATTAACCCCCTCTGTGACTCGTTCCACATGTGTTGTATCATCAGGACGGCGTGTAGCCTGCTGCACGTCTACCTCTGAATGTATCGACTCTACCGTCTCTGCATCGCCTCATTTACGGCCCATAATCTGTAACTCTGCAGCCTGATAACAGGACTGACAACACAACACAGGCTCTTAGTCCCACCAGTGTTGTGGAGCTGTGTTTAGCTGCAGATGCTTCTTCACGTTTGAAGTCGAGCTCTTCACAGCTGACGAGCACTTCTCCTCCAGACACAGCTTACATTTCACCGTCATGTTGTTCTCGTCCCTTTCACCCAAACATTCACAATAATGTGAATATTCACACAAAGTAAACGCTGTCCTCTCTGACAGCTCGCTAGCTGAGTTAGCTAGCTACACATGCGCACTGACACAGCTGTGTTACTTGGATTGCAGAATGAACACGTTACGTTACTCGTTACAACAAAACAGTAATCAGATACTCTAACAGATTACTTTGTAACATGTTACCACCCACACTGCTTATTAGTAAGGAAGTGGTTCCAACAAGTTTGAAACTCCGACAATTAAAGTGTTATTGAAAATGTGAGTTATTTCCTGTTTCTGTATCAGGACACACCACTCACACACACTTCTGTTCAAACTTTTTCTGTCAGTGTCTTTGCTGGTTGTAGCTGATTTTATTTTGAATTGATTTGAATTTAAACATTTTGATAAGACTGAAAAAAATTACAAAAGCTGTTCAAATTGATTTTCAGCATCAACTGGACGTCTTTCTTTATTGTTTGACATTTTGAACAAAACTTAAAAAGTGAAGCGTTTAAAGCACAGATGTACTCAGACGTTAACACTAACACTTCACTGTGTATATTAATATAATATGGTGATCATTACCTGTATGTGTCTGCTGTCTGCCTCCAACAGGGAAACTGACAGGTACGGTGGATTTTATAAGCATGTGAAACGTCGTCTAATCCCAATTAATCATCCCAATCACCTTTATTTACCGTCTTTACTAATCCTAATGACCTTTTAATCAAAGGTAACACTTTGTTTTGTACAGTTACTATCACAGTAACTCTGCAATCAGCTGACTGTCAATCAGATCCGCCTCAACAGATCACATCTGAAGTGTCAGTATTTACAGGTTTATTAGTGAGCTACATGCTACATGACAGACAGGTAGAAAGCTGTTCTAACACTTTGAATAATTCAGATTTAAATCCACATTTTAGTTAATTATTCACCCAAACTGGAACCTTAACTGTTTACCTTTAAGGTTAAAGGAACAGCTCTGTGCATCCATTACACAAATCTAAATATTAGTAGCCTAGCTTAGCATAAAAAGAGGGGAACTGCTAGCCGTGATCCATCAAGGGTTAAGACTCCCAACTACTCCAAACATTTCTGATTCACATGTTGAACAGTTGTAAAAGTACAAATATTTATCTGAGTATTATGAGGCTAGCAGCAGTTTGTGTTGGAGTTATTTGTTAACCTACAATAGCTGGGAGCTCTGTCCTCACTCACCTTAACCCAGCTGACTACGGGATGGACTGCTAGCTAGCTTGATAGCTAGCACGATACAACATGTAAATCTGAGAAATTTGGAGGTTATTTTTGACTTTTGATGGAGCAGCAGCAGTTTCCCCCTCCCTACCTCCCATTCATTGTGCTAAGCTAGGTTAAACACTTAATGGATCTACAGTACATTATCCTCATACAGTCTACAAATTCAGATATTTTGACACATTGACTGTTAATCTCAAATAAGTGATGGTCAGACATTTTAATCTACAGAAACAGCAACAATCTGAAGCTAGAAGAGTGTCTGTTGAAGCTGCCCTTCTTGAGAGTCAGCTCTGCTACTTACAAAGTGTTACAGCAAATTATTGTCCATTTATTACACT
Organism: Semicossyphus pulcher; assembly: GCF_022749685.1. Classification (NCBI taxonomy): domain Eukaryota; kingdom Metazoa; phylum Chordata; class Actinopteri; order Labriformes; family Labridae; genus Semicossyphus; species Semicossyphus pulcher. The sequence goes on from NW_027211637.1 coordinate 31,367,478, forward strand.
ATTCAATAAACAGTATAATGTCAGAAAATCATCATAATACGTGTCATATTTCCTGAAACTGGGACTTACATGCTGCATGTAAAAGTAGAAAAGTAGAAGACCAAGCACATAGCCTTGTGGGACGCCAGAGATGCTGTGTTTAATTCAAGTAGCAAACTTGATCAGACTGGACGGCAGGCAGCAAAACAAATGCAGTTCAGTTAGTTCGCTTCAAACAAAATGTACTCTCTCTGAAAAAACAAACAGCAGACTTCACAGAGTTTCTTTTAGCTCAAGTTCAAGCTGACCACGACATTTGTAGACGACTTTAATGGTAAAACTGCGTTTCGTGCACTTTGATAAGGCCTCAAAACAAGTTCACAGCTTTTAAACTTTACAAAAAGCCATGCATACACATTGTTACGGCTCTATCCTGATTAGCCTGAGTAACCACGCCCTAAAGCATCCATTGCTTTATAGAACAGATCAAATTGGCGATTGAGACCCTAAGTCGTTGTTTGTTTACTGAGAAGTAGGACCACAATCTGAGGGTAGTCGCCCCCTGCTGTCCATTTTAAAGAATGCAGGTTTTTGGCAGCTCCACTTCGGCTTCTTTAATCCACTTACAATCTGTGCCTCACAAATGGCCCAATTTAACCGTTAGCATATCAACAGGAACAAGCTTCTGCTTTGCTTAGCATGCAGCTACTTCCTCTCTGGTCTTACTAATTTTGTCTCTGTTTGATTTGTTGGTTAATAATTAATTTACAATCTATCGTTGTTGGTTACAGTCTGCTCATCGGTGAGATTTTAGCTAGGTGGCTAAGCTAAATAACACTTTGGATCTGCAAAGTCTCTTAAAAGCTGCACGACTGTACCTGGGACCATTTTGGGGGTATAACACTAATCCACATTGGATGAAAAGCATGATTCTTTATGTAAATGTGGGTTGTTTGCATGTGTGAATCTGTTGGAAACTTAAAAAACAGGTACATTTAACAGTTAATAAGCTAAGGCTAATTAGGGAGCTAACTGAAGGCTGTCCCAGTGGTGGAGGACTCAGACCCTTTAGTAAATATAGCAGTATAACTATAAAAATACTCCATGACAAGTTTAAGTTTGGCTTTTAGAACACGAACGCTATTAGCATGTGATGCATCAACATGAGAGCAGCATGCTATCGTTGCAGCTGCTCTATTTATATCGATTTATAAAACTGATATGAACTTCTGAAACATGACGAGAAGAGGCCCTAACTAGAAACACACATAATTATGATTGATACATGAAATATATGAATAAAATTCTGCTTTATTCTTTATGATTATTATGAGCTTAGTATGAATGTTGTGACTGTAAAAAATCAAACTTAAATAACAAACAAATTGGTTAATTCTGGACGTTTCTGCCACTGGTGGTCTGAGGATTTTGAAGGAGGGCGGGTCGCAGTTTGAGGATGAGTTTGGGTGGTAAATGTGAGGTAGAGTAGATCTAATATCACCGGTAAGACGCGTTTATGATGTTCCATAAATGCGTCTGTGTGTACACCCCTGAATAACTAAAGATTTAGAAGAAAAATAAGCTTTAGCACAAATTGCCAAACAAAAAACACATAATAATGTGTGTGAACATGTGATTGTTTGTTGCTTTTGTGCAGCTTAAATCTCTCTGCTGTGTTCAGCAATGAAAAATGTGTCTTTCTCCATGTTGTGTTGAGGTATGAGAACTACACCTACAAGTCCCTGACCAGTAAGAGTCTGGGAAACGATCCCGAGGACATGCAGCAGTACGTCTTCATCTACAAGTAAGACTCAGTGCTGTTCTTCGTCTCTTTACCTGCTGGTTCAAGAGGAGAAACACACCTTTACACACCTTGATAGCCTCGAAATAATATAATCTATTAAAATAAAGGGCATATTTTTGTTATAGTAAAGTTTCAGTTTCTCTGGTTGCAGGATTAGAGCTTCAGCTTTTCAACATATTTAGCATAGCTTTTAGCATTTTAGCTCAAAGGTGAATCTCTCCTAACAGGACGGAGACGGTGAGCGTGCTCGGTCAGCATCAGTACCAGAAGAAGCAATCCTTCGTCAGAGAGCCATTCGCTGTTGAGTTTCAGAGCCCGAAAACTGGTGAGTGGACACAAACACACCTAAACAGGCTCACTGACATCAGGAGAACTTGACTTTTAACCCTTCTGTATTTGTTCTTCTTGCTCTCCTTCCTGTTTCCTTCGTTCTGTCCTGCAGCAATCAAGAAGTTTATTTTGATTCCTCTGCACACGGATCCCAAAAAGGTGGTGAAGGAGATCGACCAGCTCTATGACGTCTTCATGGAAGTCAGCAAGAAGTGGAACAACACGGTGAGGAAGAGGGGTTTGATCTGAAAGGAGAGAAGCAGAAACAGATTTCAGACTCAATATGAAGCATCTCGTTTACATTTACCTAGTGGAAGTAAAGTTGGAGATGTTAGCTGTAGCTGTTAGCTAGCAACAGTCACCAGTTTGTATCCTTCAAGATGTACGTCCTTTATTTCTGTAATTTGTCTTCCTGCTTTTGGAAATGTTTAAAATGAATGATTTATGGGGGTCACAGGGTCCTATGTCAGCTAAGACGACTTCTTAAAAGTTCATCCTGCAAAATGAAAGAGGAACATGGATGTTTCAAAGGCAGTTTAATGGGTTTAAGCTGTAACAGATCTGTAAGCTACGAACTGTAGAGTAGCGAATTCAACAAACTGACCCATTAAGCATTTAAAGTAGGGAAAAAACATTGTTGTGTTTCACATTAAGGTTTAAAGCTGCAGCCAATGACATTCAGTTCTGCCTTTTAGCTTTTAGCATAAAGCAGCTAACACTTACTGTGTTCTTACATCTTCTTACTGCACTCTGTGTTTTATGTATTTTACTTCCAAAATGTTGCAAAACAATGTGATGTTTTCTTAATTGATTTTATTTTGGTTTAATCGCTCAATGTTTACGTTTTATTTTTGTTTCTAATCCTCAAAGTTTTTTAATGTCTGATGCTTTTCTTTGCCGTTTCCGTGCATACGTTTAGCACTTTGAATCGCCTCCTTGTCTCCTGTGTGCTATATATAAAAAAAGCTGCCTTACCTTTCCTTAAACACACCTGAGCCTTTTCGAGAGAGAACCAAAAACTGAGCACATTCAAAGGAATCACACCGTTCAATGTCGTGTTTTTAATGTTCAGCAGTCGTGCCACTAATAGAGGAGTTTCAGTAACATTTGGTGTGTGTGTGTGTGTGTGTGTGTGTGTGTGTGTGTGTGTGTGTGTGTGTGTGTGTGTGTGTGTGTGTGTGTGTGTGTTTGTGTGTGTGCAGAATGTGATGTTCCTGGGAGATTTCCATGCCGGCTGCGCCTACATGACGCGACACGACAAGAAAAAGATCCGACTCTTCAAGACAATGTTCTCTTGGCTGATCACGGACAGAGTGGACACGACCGTCACCGAGGACACCAGCTGTGCTTTTGACAGGTGTGTGTGTGTGTGTGTGTTTTTTATTTTAGCGAAAGCGAGAGAGAGGGAGGACATGACGAAGAAAACAAAGAACCATTTTATTACTTTTGCACATTTTCTAATGTTGTTTGTTTTGGGCACCTGATTTCTGCTCACACTATCTATTCTGTGTGTGTGTGTGTGTGTGTGTGTGTGTATGCGTGTCAGGATCGTGGTACACGGGCAGTCCTTCCTGAAAGGGATCGGCCCGTTTTCTGCAAAAGTCTTCAACTATGGCGCAGAGTTCAAACTCAGCCACGCACGGGTACGTCTGTCGGCCATCTTGTTTCAATAAAATTCCTTCAATAAAAACTGATAAATGTGATGTTTCCATTTCCTCCAAATCTGTGGCAGTGGATTGAAAGTTTGACTCTGTGCTCTGTTGCTTCTGTCTGCCAGGTGCGGGAGATAAGCGATAGTTATCCTGTGGAGGTGAAACTAAAGAACTCTGCCCTCCTCCTTCAGGCCACGCCCCTCCTGATCCTTCTCAGTGTCTCTGCCATCGTCCAATCCTTCCTGTCCGCTCTGTGATCATCTGGTCTGTTCACCTTCACATCAGCACTCTGACTACTCTAATACTGGATTAAATTTAATATAACAGCTCTACTAGATTCATTAGCTCACCTGGACCGAAGTCACGTGACCAGTGTCTGAAGTGTAATTTAAGCTAACGTTAGCAGCGTCTCACCTCGCAGCCTCTCCTGATGTCAGAGAAACCCGACTTTCAACAGGAATCTGCTTTTATTGTGTTTTTGAATCATCCTAACTTTGATTTATTAAAAACGCAGCCTTCAAATGTTTAAGACAAAACACTAAGTGCTGAAATTTTCACTTTGACGTTTAACGTTAAACTCTCTGCTAGCATCACACTGATTTCTGCTCTTAGATAGCAGCTACTTGTGCAAGCATTAACATATATTATTTCTGTGCAGGAAACATTTTTAAATTATAAATGATGGGAAAGGATCTTTTTATTGAAAGGCGTACTGGCTGATAGCCGATGCTGCATCTAAGGCTTGTTGGAGGCATTTCTGAGGCATCAGTATCAGTGACTTTAAGATGCTCTTACTTTTGTACTTTGACTTGAACTGAGTATATTCACTCTGTGGTCTAGCTACTGGCTTTAGCAAATTAAAAGACCTGAAAAGACTGCTGTATATTACCAAAGTAAAACTGCCTCAGGTAAGCAGAGACTATACATCAAAGATGCTAAAAGTACAAATAGAAAAACCGCCTTCGGCTGCCATTTAGAAGATGCCACGTACTTTTTATTTTTCATTTTAACTGTAAAGCTAAATGGATGAAAAATAGGATGGGACATTTTTAACGTGTAAAGAGTTTAAGTATGTTTTTTATCAAAGACCACTGATCAATAATTGAGGTCCACGTGGCTCCAAACTTGTTCCTTGTTTTCAGGCGATTTACATGTTTTATATCCAAAGTGCCGTTTAGCACCCCGAGTGCACAAACACATAATGTTGTCAACATTGATGACAACATGATGAACTGAAGCATCAACCTGTGGGGAGCCGCCCTGTATCGGAGGATTTTTAAACTTTCTTAATGATTGTAAAAACTGTAGATTGTATTTTAGTATCATTGAATAACTGTTGGAGCAGGTGAATCAGTGTACAAATATTTTGACATTTGTAAAAATACAACTGTCTGTTGTTGTTTGTTGTTGTTCGACTCTGTACAGAAACTAATGTAAATATTTGGAATATGTCAGGAGAGTGTTTTTGATTGGTGTTTTTTATGTTTTTAATATTCAGTAAAGTTTTATATGTGTAAATGTAAATGCTTCAGATGTTTTTATGATACAAAGCCTGTGGAATTTTACAAAACCTTTTTTCTTGGCGGTATATTGAAAGTCTTCTTATATATTTGTTCACAAAATGTTCTTAATGAGAATTTAAAGAAATTCAACGATTTGCTGAAGAAAAAACTCACCACTAGGTGGCAGCAAAGAGTCGACAGTAACAGTACTGTAAATGTTAATCTATATTTACCCACTGCTCATACTGGAGAACAATTTGTACTTGATTTGATAAATATTCAACTTAAGTACAAATTTGCGGTACACACTTACCGTAATACTTTACCGTATTTTCTTATCATGCCACTTTCGTCTTCTCCACAAATTAGTGGTCATTTTTTTACTTTGTACCTCAATTATCTAATTAGTTACTTTACAGATATATATCTGTGCACAAAACAAACATATGAAAATCGAGAAGTACCGCTGAAAGAGTTAATTAATAATAATAAACAGAAAACTAATCAGATGATCGACATTTTTAATGTACAAACATTCAATAGTTCAAGCTTTTAAAATGTGAGGATTTTCTGCTTTTCCTTTGAATTATTCTATTTTATTTTGATAGATTTTTATTTTTTAATGATTTTGAAGTAGTGCTGTCAAAATTTGCCAAAAATGACGTTCGATTATTCCTTCGAAAAATCCCACAAATGTTCGAACTATTCGAATATCTATTTTTGCACAATATGTCCACAAGAGGACATACCAACACAACGAGAGACTAACTTACTTGCAAAGATATATTGATTTAAACGGAAACGTGCCTTTTAAAAGATCCTACACCTTGCAAAATAAACAAATTAGGTAATTAGGTTACGGTAAAACGGACATTCAGCGTTCCAAGCGAGCTGTGCCGTGACAGGTATATTTATTCAAACATAGCCTTTAACAAAAAAATCAATATACTTACACCTGTCTGTTATGCTGGGGGTCATCATTACCGCACGACACACGGTTGTTGTTTTAGCTCGTTTCAGCGAGACTAAAGTTAATTATTAATGTATCATAGTGACGTTGTGATGCATTCAAGGATGCTCCGTAACCAAGAGTTCGCGTGAGGAAAATACGAGAACTTGCGAGCTCGCAAACAGCCGCAGTAGTGCTGATTTTTTTGTCACAACGAATATTAATTTTAATATCCGAATATCCGTTTTTTATTACAATTGGATTATATAATTGAATTTAGAATATTCGTTGACAGCCCTATTTTGAAGTAATGGTGTTACTTCACAGTAAGATGTTATCTTTACATGCTTCTCTGTCCTCCTGTTTGTCTGCAGGCGCTGCTGTGTTTCTGCAGCCTCATGTGTCTCAGAACAACTTGTTCCACCAACGAAGAAGACACGCTGGGCCCCAGCATAGATCGTCTATTTTTGTCGAGATGTGCCGCTTTTGTTCTCAATGTTGGGACACTTTTGATTTAAGCAGCAAAACGTTGTTTTGCTCGTTTAACTTATCGTTTAATGTTCAAGGGTTATAAAACCAAGCAGTCTCAAAGCACGGAAAGACTGTTGACTGTGGGGACAGCAAGGTTTATTTGACATCATCTTGTCATGAGCTGAGGTTTGAGAAAACATCCCCAACCTTGTTAGGAAAGGTCTTTTATTATATATTACCTGGTTATTAAAGTAAACTTCCGATCTGCAAATACTTTTTATTGTCTCTTATCTGTATCACCTGGGTTAAATTTCATCATCTTCATCTTAATAGTGTCATGTATTTGTTTGGCCTTATTGTTTGAGTTTCTGTTGTAATATTGGCTATGTATAATATTCTTTGTCAGCTGAGGCTCTTAGTAGGCCGAAACTCTGTTTTTAAAGGTTCTACATTTAAAAAAAAAAAAAAAAAAGTTTTATTACAGTTTTAAATCACATTTTTAAAATCATTTTTATCACTGTAATGATGTTTTCCCTTTCTCACACTTTTAATACATCATTGATCACAAAATAAAAACTGATTTCTTTAATTTAACACATTTTGCATGGCAGCTTGTTGGCGATGGGACTGTTCCCCGGAAACAGCGGCAGAGTGAGACCTCACTGCCCCTGCTCTCTGCTCTGCGCTTTAGGAAACGTGGCCTTAACGAGTCTCCGGCAGCAGCAGCACTGTTTGTTGTAGATGAATGAGAAACACTCAGCTCCAGCTGCCACCTCCACCCGTCTGTCAGCCTCCACTACAGCTCCAGCACTGCCCGCAGCCCCCTGAACCCGTCTTTGAAGAACGATGTCTGAGGCTGAACAGGTCCCGGCCTCGGCCCCGGAGGCCGCCGCCGCTGCTATCCTGGACGCCCTGAACGCCACGGACTCCAACGGGACCGAAGCGCTTAATGCCACGGCTAAATTCGTGGCCACTCCGGAGGGCACAGCGCTGGCTTACGGCAGCCTGATGTTTATGGCGCTGCTGCCCATCTTTTTCGGAGCCCTGCGGTCCGTCACCTGCTCCAAATCTAAGGTAACTTTGAGCGGAAGTCCCCTTGCTGTGGTTTCTTTTAAGCCCTTTTACCGTTAGCATCAACCGGCTAGCCAGTTCAGCTAATGGCTACCTAACGGCTGTTCAGGTGTTTCTCAACAGTTTACATCATTTAAAAATGTCCTTAAACTAAAAGCCTATATAAGACAATGCTACACTATAATAAATCCAAATCTATTAAAGTAATTAAAAAAGTTTTATAAATGAGCGCTTTCCTTTAAGAAAGAAGTTCAAACTGACGTTACAGCTGTTTGTGATTTAACGGTTTTCACTTCCAAGCTATTTTTTTTTTTAATCTTAGCTTGTAATGATTAATTGCACATTGTGTAATGCTTAGGGCTTCTGCTGTACGGCTTTACGGTCTTTTTCAGTGTTATTTCCTCATGCTTGTACTGTTGGTGGTTGGTCCAGTGATGGTCACTGTCGATAGGGTGCCAGGGTACTCTTTTGTTTACACTCCTGTGCCAACTGCTTACCTGTTGTCAACCTTTTGCCGGGATCATTGACCGGGCCAGACGTCATCCAGGAGGAGAGGTTAAAAGTCAAACCAAAAAGAAGAATATAAATAGAGAAAAGAAATGCACAAAGAATGTAAAATATAATAACCAATATGTCTTTACATATGATTTAGTCTGATTAAACTGAAGCTAGAGGAGGTTAGAGCCAATACAGGGCAGTCAAATCGCATCAGGTGTGTGTGAGACAGTGACGTGTACAAGAGGCTTTTATTTGCACTCATTTTGGGGGTTTTGGTGCACATGCGCAGTTGTGTCAGCTTTAGGTTACGGAACAAGCTCCCACATCCTCCCTGCAGCGTGGAGGTGATGAAGAGCAGCTCAGTGTGCTGATGGAAGGAGGCAGTGGCTGAAAGTTAATTAGCCTACATAAGTGCCATTATAAAGGTAGTTTACTGAAGTACTTTAATGTTATGCTTCTATATTCTGTTACTCCTCCAAATTCAAAGGCTAAAATAGTTTTTGCTATAAAATATAAAATTAGATCCACCTTTACCACCTACAACATTAAAATGATGAACACAGGTTTAATAGTTGAATCAGTAAAAACCTGTCATTCTGCATAAGCACAATAACATGTAATAACCACCAGACTCGTGTAGTATGCTTCAAGAGTGTTTAAAGGGACATTTTATAATTTAGTTTTTATAAGGTATTAAACTAAATATCTTTTGGGGTTCGGACAAAACAAGACATTTAAAGACGTCACCTGGCCTTTGAGAAACTTGGACGGACATTTAATGGAACAAACAATCACTTGGTGTAGAAATGAATTGACAGACTAAAAGGTGACAATAGTTGCAGAGCTTCTAAAAGTGAGAGCGAACGGTGGCCAGCAGAGACACAGTTTAAGGAAGAGAACATGCGAACATGGTGAAAACAGGTGTTTTCTCAGGTGTGACGGGCGGGTTTGAGTCCAGCTCCTGAACCTTTTTGCATGTCATCCCTCCTCTCTCTCTCTCTCTCTCTCTCTCTCCATTCTTCCTGCCTGTCTGTCTCTTCTGCTTCGTTATTATGACACAAACAAATCTTGAATAAACAAACCTGTGATCCTCTAATAATTCAGAAATGATGATTTGTTTTGATTTCGCTCCGTGCTTCCAGTCCTCCTCTTTGCTGAATCTGATCCCTCTCTCTCCCTGTCTGTCTGTACACATCTGTCTGTCCATCCATTCTGTCTGTCTGTCTGTCTCTCCGTCTGTGTGTCTGTAGGAGCTCGGAGAAAATGATTACGACTCTGGGTTCAGAGTGAGTATGAGAGCTGCAATTTTTACAGTAACAATGTATGAAATGAAAATGTGGAAACCGATTTCAAATCGTAAATATTAAACATGTTCAATAATTACGATCTGATATCCTGCTGTGTGGGGGGGACCCCGAGGACAGCCGAGCACGCGCTCTGTGGATCGTCACGTGGAATAGCCAATCAGGAAGCGAGCTGACTGAAGCAGGAAGCACAACAACCACAGCCATGGCGTAAAAAGTCCAAAAAGTATCATCACCAATTCTTCCTGCCCGTCGTCCGCCATGTTTGTTTATTCTGAAGTCTCGTTTGACGGCAGATTTCGTGAGATTTCCAGCTGTGACAGTCGGTGCTGTTCGGGTCAGATCGTTGCTCTCCACACACTCCAGGAACAGAACTGTTCAGGCTGTGATTATCTCTCGTCATGTGTGTCTCCTTCACACTTTACACACCTGTTACAATTTTCAACATGTTTTTAGCGTGCCAGGCGTTAGAGAGACCCATCATCTGTCTCTGCTGCTCCGACTCTCACGGTGACCTTCAGCTCTTTTTGCAGCTATTCTGAAATGTTTATTAGTTTCAGGGCTGCAACTTGTTTCGATAGGTGATTATTTTTTTAATTAAATGATTCGTTTATTTGTTCCAGATAAATATCAGGGACAGGCAAAAGACAAAAGGAAGAGGAGGAAGTTCTTTTTATTTTGAACGTCCAGATCAAAGTCAAACTTCCAAAAGAAACTTCCTGTTGTTTCTGACCTCGCACCTGTACTCAAACTTTTCTTTTCTTCTTGACATGCAAAATGCAGAAACATTTTCCCTCTTTGTTCTCTTCTGCCGCTTCCTGATCGTCTTCTGATCGTCGTGTTTTGTCCACAACCCACAGATATTCAGTTTCCTGTCACAGAAAAACCTGAAAATAACCAGATTTAAAAATGACTCTAATCTGCAGCTATAATAATAATAATCTATTCATTAACTTGAGTAGTTGACATCTAATTAATCAATATTGCAGCTGTAATTAGTTTTCAGTAGGCCTGCATGTCAGCTGATGAAAGCAGAATATTCAAGGTCAGTCGTTCTTCAGGTATAATAATAATCATAATCATAATAATAATAACAACAATAACAATAATAATAATAATGATAATAGTAAATTTGAAATGCTGGTCCGACCTCCCTCTAATCTCTGTACTCTGGTGTACCTTTGCATCTTGCGTATAAATAACACACTTCACCTGTAATTTGAAGGAAAGGTTCCTTTGAGACATGCTCACCTTTTGCTGCAGCAACAAGGATCCTCTCCTCCTCCTGTCCTCGTCTCCTCTGTCCTTTCCTCTCACTTTATCTCCTCTCCTTCTCTGTCCCACTTTCTGTCTCTGGGGGTTAAATGGAGGAGAATATAGATGGAGGTGACTCTCTCAGGGACTGCTGTCAGTCTGCAGGAGTCACTCCTTCTGTGTCTGTTTGTGTCTTTGGTAACAGCAGCAGATGTGGGCGTAGAAGGACAGCATGCTGCTCAGGACAAACTAAACACACACAAGTAAACTCACCTGTACGTCAGTGGAAAGAAGGGCTGATCACTTTATTAACAGTACTGTGCTGCCTGCCTTGTTCTGCTGAGTCCTGAGATGTGTTGTGGTTTGAACGTGAAGCAGCAGAGTCTCTTCTGAACACAGATGAATCTTCTCTTGTTGGTGCTGCACATGTTCACGCTCAGAGACTGGATGCTTCTGTCTGAAGCCTTGAGTTTGGCTCTGTGGCCGTGGACATGGAGAGGAGTGAGGGGGTTAGCAAACGATCATGTATCAGCTAACACTAGCTTGGTTAGCAAGGTGCTTCTTTAAGGACAACTGTGACCTTATTGAGATGCTACTTTTGGCTAGCTGAAACGCCTCTCTAAAGCGTGACGTGTTTTACTGAGTGTCTGACTGTAACTGGGAGTCTGATCAATGCTGGAAACTGTTGAGTGTTTCCAAAGCTAAAGATTCGATCGGACAAGTTAACTTTATCTTTCCCTCAGTTTCTCTCAGTGTTCATCTTTCTCCTCTCTGTCCTCCCAGAATGCATCAGACATGCCAGAAACCATCACCAGTCGGGACGCTGCGAGGTTCCCCATCATTGCCAGCTGTACTCTGTTTGGGCTCTACCTCTTCTTCAAGGTAACTCAGGCGTTCCTCTGGCCTCCTCCAGGGACCTCACATACACAGAAATGCATTCTGGGAGAGGATTTGGATGTTGATGTGTTTCTGATGCAGGTATTCTCTCAAGAGTACATCAACCTGCTGCTGTCCGTCTACTTCTTCGGCCTGGGCGTCCTGGCTCTGTCTCACACTATGAGGTAAAGAAACAGTGATTATATAACCCAGCTAATTGAAGGATTTAAATTGTACTTATATTTAAGATACAAACATGATGATGCTTCCTGTGTCTGCCCCTCAGCCCTCTGATGTCCAGAATCTTCCCAGATTCTTTCCCCAACAAACAGTACCAGCTGCTCTTCACTCAGGGCTCCGGAGAGTCCAAAGAAGGTGAGACCGGCCGCACAGCACGCTGTTGAGAAAGGACCTCTGGATTCACCTGTGCTTTAGTTTTATCCACACCCATCTGTCCTAATGACATCATGATAATCTCCACCTACACCAACACACCTGAGCACACATTCCACATGACCATGCATGTACACCTGCCTTATGAGTGCTGATGGAAACAGGAAACAGAGTCTCCACTCTCTGGCTGATGTTTAAGAAAATACTACAATAAACAGGTTATGGGTTAAAACAGGCTTATCCATGTTAAATGGACTGTGTGAGGTCTGGGCAGGTATCGTCTGATGATAGGGCGTGAAACGAGAAACATCTCTTTGCAGAAACAACGCCTCTGTTCACGTGGACAATCCACAGAACACACGAGACATTTAAACAACACAAATTTATTTCCGTTCAGCGACATCGGCTTGTGTTGGAGGCAGAAACGAACGAGGCAGAGG
>NW_027211637.1:31385000-31400000 GCF_022749685.1 Semicossyphus pulcher
TTCTCCTCATGTTAGCGTCGTTCATGGAGTTTGTCAGAATCAGTCTGAACGTCTGAAAGCCGCCGCAGCATCCTCAGATGTGCTCTTCTTGTGTGTTCGCAGCTCGTTGGCTCAGATAGACCAGGAAACCGTGTTTGGTTTAGTCTTTAAACCGCCTCCAAAAACACACGGGAAACAAGCGCTTCTTTTGTTTTCTCTTTTATTTTCTGTCGTCTTCAAAGCCTCCAACTGAAGAGCCACGATTCTCCTTCGTATAAATCCTGTCCCCGGGTTTCTTCACTTCCTGGTTTATTAGGCGCCGGACCGCCGCTCGCTCTGCCTTCTGCTTTCTCACATCAGCGTTTTCTTTTTGTTTGCTTTTATTTAGTTTTAGTTTTTGTTGTAAAAGGCCAGAATTTTAAGAAAAAGTTTAACGTTTTTTCTTCGTGTGTCAAAGCTGTTCTGTGTTTACACCCACTTCACTGATACAGACTGTACACGTTCATCAGTTCATCTTCTGTAACCAGGAACAATAAATCTCAGTAATGACAGTTATTAATACCTGTGTTGTACCTGAGAGGCTGCACAGGTGTGAATGTTTTGGAGCATGAACTGTTGATGGAGAAATTAAAGGTAAAACTGACAACAGCCGTAGTTGCAAACCAAAGGGACCACAAGTTCAGCTCCTCTCTGATCTTATTCAGAGTTTCCTGATCAAAGGACAGGTGAGCGTTTACCTGCCCAGGTTTCAGTCTTAAAGTTCTGCCCTGTGAGAGGAGTAAAGGGAGGAGGAGGCAGACTGAACCTCCTCTGCTGAATATTTCCAGTCCTCGTTCCTCAAATCTTATTGGTGGAGAGGCTGCGAGGGGCGGGGCCATGTGGTCTCCTCTTCCAATAAACTGTGAGAATGAGCCGAGGCAGCAGGAGCAGTTTTGTTCTTCAAGCGTTCTCGGACTGATCTGATCCGGTTAGAACAAGCTGGAATCTTTCGGGGTCAGAGGTTAACAGTGTGAGCATCAGCTGAATCATTTTATCAGAAACAACAACAGAGACCAAAGATGGATCTTTTCAGATTAGCTATGACAGCAGATACTGAGGTGAAGGTTTTAACATGCTTTACGTACAAAGAAACTGTTTTTCCTCTTGATTAAGAGCCATGAGATCCATTCAGTGAAAATTAATTATATAGATTTGACTTTTAAAATCAAACGGTGTCGGCAGTAAAAGAAAATATACATTACTGTATATTTTGTCCCCTGGGCGTCCGTTCATCCCACAACTCTGGGACAAAAATCAGCCGTGTACACTGTCCAAACTTTATAGAAACCTTTGTCGTAGACAAATTTAAATGATTTATAGCTTAAAAGTCAGATGACGCCTTTAAGGGCTACTCTGGTGTTTACTGTCACACTATTCAAAGTTGAATAACTTAAATCCAGAGCGGTTAAAATGTAGGTAGCAGGTGCAGAGGTATCTCGACTTACAGACCTCACTATGGGTCAAGGTTAAAAACTGCTGGAAACTACATTTCCCATCATGCAAAAGACATTTTAATTAAGGCATAAAACTGCTGCACAGGCCAACTTATATCTTGATGTGTTAAACTGGTGGTGTGGCGTTTGCAAAAAAGTCAGAATTTCAAAATAAAAGCTTGAATTTAGATGGGTTTAAATTATGATGAAAACACCTGGCAGTACTGACTGAAGTCAAACTGCAGAACAGATCTTTGAGTTTCTGGATGCTGAGGAAAGCTGCTCTGACTGGACGTATTCAGCCTCACGTTATTATTCTGGATGTTGTTGACATTGATGCTTTATTGAGAGATGCACAGTTTTGTATTTTGATGTAAAAAGAAAAAATTAAAAAAACTAGAAATATCATGCTCATATTCAGCTCAGTGACGTTCAGTGGCCCCTCATCATTTTAAATATAATGTACCTGAACTGTTTTTTGTTTTTCTTTCTCCGTTTCTCCCTGGTTGCATTTGTACAGGAGGTCGTTTCACGGCTAAAACTGTATCTATTTTATTTGCAATAAACTTTTTGGTGTTTTGATCACCTTATAGAGAAGCATAACTCTGAGTCAGACTGCTTCTTTCAGGGACAAATCCACTATTTCCATTTTTCTTAGCAGTTTCTATTGCTGTTTCTCTGCTTTTACAGTACATTTAAAAAATAGCAAAAAAAGGTGCAAACGTTTATATATATATATATATATGTTTATATATATTTATATTATAACTATAATTTAACTTTTGACATCAGGCTTTTATTCTAAAAGGTTTGTTATAATTCCTTTATTAATTTAACTCACACATTTGTGATTTATGTTTCGGGGTTTTCAGACAGATTTATGTGCTTCAGACGTGAGACCTTTATTCTGAAGAGAAATTGATACCCGGAAGTATTATTCGACTTCCGTCTGCCGGCGCAGGCGGAACAAAACAGTCTCGAGACTACTCTTCATAGCTGGTAGCCCTGATAGCTTCTTGCAGCCTGGTTTGGCTTTTTAGTTGAATATGGGGGAGGCAGATGTGACGCTGAATCAGACCGATGAGAAGCCTCCGGACTCCGGGTTGGTTCCTGGGGAGGACTCGGTGGTGTGGAGCCACGAAGTGGAGGTCTGTCTGTTTCACGCGATGATCGGACATAAACCCGTCGGTAAGAGACAGCTAGCTATTAGTGTTAGCATGTTAGCAGCTGGGGCCGTTAACGGCTGTCCAGTTCTACCAGTTTAACCCAGTGTTTCCCAAACTATGGATCATGGGCAGTTTTGAGTCCCCGAAGTGCTTCTGAAGGATCCCTAACGACACTGACTTATATTTTGGTTCCTTATTTCACGAGTTTAATGTTTTCTTGCACATAATTAAATGTAACCAATCAGAGACCGATGTAGACGTTAGAATGTAAACACATCTTCAAGGAGCAAATTAAGATAAGCGTTCAGGACAAATCTCCCCAGTGCTGTGACTCTTGTGGAGGGAGACTTGTGAGTTTACAAACACCTTTGCAGCAGGTTCGTTTCTGTTAAATTTCGTAATTACATAAGTGCCAATGACGACACACAATAAAACAATCACAAAGAGATACCACAAACTACTAAAAGATGACAACAAAGAGACACTTGATGCCTACAAACAATCCTTAACTGTATATAAAATGTGGACGTAGCAACCAAAGAGCCATTTTGAAGCCTGTTTTATTTATTTATTTTATTTTTTGAGCCAGAAGTGACCATATTAGCACGAGAGCGTTTTGGTTACACGCTGTCAGCCCTCTATTCTGGTTAAAAAGTTGCTGTAGTAGCCACTTGTCAATCCTAGGTAGCCCCATCCTCGACCCCCCCTTCTGAACTTGTATGCAATCATTTTTGACACCAGTGGAGTCGCCCCCTGCTGGACATTAGAAATAATGCAGGTTTAAGGCACCTCAGCAGTGGTCAACTTTTAAACTAACAGGCTACATCCACCTCTTATACACAGTCTATGCCAGCAACGCCGCTGGAAGTCCTTACACATGTAGGAGTGGCTGTGGGGGGGCTTTATGTGGGCATCCAGGCACCCAGATTGTTGTGTAGTTGTGTGTTTCTACCTGGAGTAACTATGTGTGTCTTTAGGAGTGAACCGTCACTTCCACATGATCTGCATCAGAGATAAGTTCAGTCAGAACATCGGCCGTCAGGTCTCCTCCTCCGTCATCTGGGACCATCTGGGAACCATGTACGACATGCAGGCTCTGGTGAGAAGAGAGACACACACACACACACACATACACACACACACACACACACACACACACACACACACACACACACACACACGCACGTTTATTATGTTTGAGTTCCTTTGACTGATTGTGTGTGTGTGTGTGTGTGTGTGTGTGTGTGTGTGTGTGTGTGTGTGTGTGATGCAGCACGAGTCAGAGATCTTGCCGTTTCCAAACACAGAGAAAAGCTTCTCTCTACCTGATGACATCATCCAGGAGGTGAAAGAAGGTGAGGACATGATCTCTGTTGGAATCACTTTTTTTCTGCTGTGCTTTAACATTTGACACATTAACAGTCGATGAGGTGTGAGTGTATGAAGCCAGCTTTGAGCTTCTCCCTGGTTCTCAGTTTCCCCTTCTTCCCTTTAGAATCGGGTTGTCAGTCAAACTCTGGTTACTGCGTTGTTTCTAAACAACCACCAATGTCTGAAATGTTTGAATCCTACTCTTATGTGATTTTAAAGGTGCATCACATCCTGTGTTTGTGTGTTTGTGTTTAGGTAAGCTGGGCTCAGAGGAGGAGACCAAAGAGGAGTTCAGGATGGAGAGAGAACCTCCAGCTACACATGAAGAAGGTAACACCTCCGTCCTCCCTCCCTTTCTCTATAGCCGCTTTCCCACTGGTCAAAAAACCTGCAAACACCCGGCGTTCAGACCCGGGTCACATGACTCTGCAGTGGACCCGGGTAATTATCGCCTCGGCTGCAATCGACATTGATGGGAACATAAAACCTGTGTCTACACGCTAATCTCCGCCCCCTTTCCGGGTCGGTGCTACGCTCCGCCGGTAACTTCTGCGACTCCTTTTCATCGCAGCTACAAATGCCGCCCACCCCCGTCCGAGCAGCGCTCGAACATCATTCCAGATTTGTCGGCGCCGAGTTTGATACACAGACTGAATGAGCGATAGATACAATCAAGACATAACCACCGTAACATCTTCACTGGTTACTAACCCTGTTTGCGGCGCGTTTGTGACGTCAGACGGTGACGCAGCAGAAAAGAGACCGACAGGAGGATACTTCACTGGCAATGGGAAAACAGACAATCTGCCTCTATAAGCGGGTCTTCCTGGGGCTGAAAAACCTGCGTCAACGTGCTAATTTCGTTGTGAAAGGGGAAGTTAACCGTGTCCTGCAGTCCTCTTGTTAACAAACACACGTCGATGTGTTTTGATCTGGGGTGCTCCTGTTTGTCGGCCTGCTAATGCTGTTATTTAGATTAAAGATGAATGTGTTCTTTCAAATATTTTCAATATACAAAAACATGTAACATGTTTCCTCAGTGGAAAACACTGAAACTGACACCTGACTGGTTAATTGTTGTTTTCATCAGACTTCGTGTTAATGTGACTGATTTCCTCTCCCTCTCTCGCTCTACAGGCAGTAACTCATCGGTGAAGATGTCGGAGCGAACGAGCAGCAGTCGGGAAAAGGAGAGAGAGCGAGACAAGGAGAAGGGAGCGAGTGAAGGGGGAGTGGCTGGAGGTGGAGGAGGAGGAGGTGGAGGGAAGGAGGCGGAGAAGAGGAAGAGGAGTCGAGCGACGGAGAAACTGATGTCGTCTTCCAACCCGGCGAGTCCCGGAGGAGCCAAGAGGAGACGCACCTGAGAGACAGACAGAGAGAGAGACATCGAGTGTGTGTGGAGGAGAGAGAGAAGGAGAAGAAGCTCAAACCTGCGAGCTTCGAGTCACATGACCGTCTGATCGCCGTGCTGCAAACAGGAAGTAGCTGGATAAAGAGGAGGAGGAGGAGGAGCTTTAGTCCTTTAAACAGCTGCTGCTCTTCATCATGTGACCACAGCGGCAGGAAGTGACACGTCTGAGCACATCACTGCTGCTGCAGCCTTTTAGGACACAACATGATCCTGAGTGCCACATGACATGTGACCACAGCGTCAGCCAAACGTCTCTCATTGTTTATTTACATTTCATTATCGTGTTGTTTCAGACAGGAGCGTGTTTGCTCTGTCGACGTCTTCTGTCCTGTCAAAACATTGTGCCTACATTACCCACAATGCAACTTAACCTGCCAACAGCTCGCTCAGAGGTTTGGGTGTGTTATGCTCGTGTAGCGTGGACCCTCTGCCTAGCAACATCGTTTCACCTTTAAACTTGTCGTCTTCACACCCGACTGACTCGAGTGACATCACGTGAGGACATTGATCAGACTTCGATCGGCTCCCTCTGCAGACCCTGAAGGCTTTAAACTCTCTCTCTCTCTCATCAGCTTTTAAATCACATCGTGACATGATTTGACGTGGAAGATGTCGAGTTCCCCTTTAAGAGCATCAGTTAGTCACTGGAGCGTTTGCCCTCAGTTTGGCCTCTCAGGCTCCTCCAGCTTATTCTCCCACATTGCTCGTTTGTTATCGCCCTCTGATACAACCTGCAGGAGCGCTTCTCTACAGGCAACACGTCCTCATGTCCTTATTAATGTAGTTACACAGGTGCAGCCTGGTCAGGTTTACAAATATGGTCTGGGTAATATAAGGACGCTAATTTCATATTTACACGAGTTACATTAAACATTTGATGCGAGAGTTGTTGCATACTTTACTTGACGCGAGGGTTGACATCTTAATTTAGAAACATCTTGTTATATATTTGTCAGAACGATCTTCACATCCTGACAGCATCAGTGAAAGAAATGCTCTGACAAGAAGGAAGAACCTGATGGACTGTTATGTGTTCAGCCTTTCACCATCATCATCCACAAGCTAGTTAAAGAGCTAGTCGCACAAGACTGGCTGAGAAATGTAGTTTGACAAAGTAGTTCTCCTTTACTGTAAAGACGACCTGTACTGTTGTATTTTTGTTCTTCAGGACGACGTAAGACGACCCGATCTCTCTGGTCGAGGTTGTTTGAAGCCTGCAGAGCAGAATGAATCCTCACACGTCCTCCTGCTCCTCGCGCGTCTAACACACATCCTTCAGCCTGCTACAGAAGAAGCTCAGTTAGACATGAAGCCCAGTTTAAATTGTGCCAACGGTGAACATTCAACATTATCCATCACCATCGAGTATCAGGTGTCCATCGAGGAAAGCAAACACATCGTTTTATTTGGGGTTAGTGTTTTCTCTGTTCGTTTTCTGTTAATCAGGTGTGACTCTGGATCTGGAGGTCAGGTGACTCTGGATCTGGAGGTCAGGTTTTATTGAGACCAGAGAGAAGACTCGGCTCATCTGACCAGATTTAAACTCAGCCGCTCAGTGACGTCTGCACATGTGAAGGTTTTCAATATGATGCAATAAATCTCCAGGTTTTATTCTTTTTAACATTTTTAGCTTTTTCCTGTAAATATTTTTCATTTTATTTTGAAAGTTTATTTCCTGTCCTCCTCTGGTCGCGGTGTTGTGACGCTGACGGTCACATGACTGCAGAGTGTGACTGTACTTGATAAAAAGTGTGTTTATTTCAGTTTGAGTAGAAAAACGAACATTCAGTCATCAAAACGTTAAAAACAAAATGTTCCCTTTAATTTTTCACTGACATGTTTTATTTATTGATGTCTGAGGCTGTTTGTGTCATTAAAGATGAACTCAGATCAGAGCTGTCTCCTTGTTCTTCAACATACAGACTGAATACGCGTCACTTGTTCTAATACAGCTAAATATTCACGATATACTGATGTACAAAATGACATCTAAAGGACCAGTTATCGCTAGATGTGATCTGGAATTAATATTGATTATATTTCTGATGCCGTTTTTGACCCCAGATTAGTTTTAAAGTTTAAAATAAAGAAAGAAAATCAACATGGAAAATAAAACTCATCTCTGCTCCTGCACACACATTTCAGTTTCAGGTTTTGTGCAGAACTTTGGGATGCTTTGAGTTTTGTGTTTCGTATTTTGTTCAGTTATTGACCAAATCTTTGTATTTTATAAGAAAACTCTAAACTGAGGTCCGTTACTCTTTGCTTTCACGTCATGATAAAATAAAAACAATCGAGCTTGAAACGCTCACAACAACCGTTCTTTGCCCTGACCGGCACTGCGCCGTTAAAGCTGCAGTGTCTTCATGTGGCCACAGGGGGGCGCTGTGATTCTACTGCAGAACGAAACCACTGCTGAGTCTGCTGAGCCTCAACCAGCTCTCTAAAACAGGCGGAAATTTTTACAGTTATTTTATAATTTTGACTTTGGACAAATGTTTTCTTTTTCTAAACGTTATTTTGATGTTTTTCACGTCCTGTTTTACATCCAAAAATATTTCAACATAGTATAAAGTAGAGTGACAGTTTCCTTGACAAGTAATAAGGTATTTTATTTGAACTGTTCAACATGGAACTATATAAAGAAATATGAACACAAACTGAATGAATAAACTAATAGCAGTACAGAAACTTTGCAATATAGATAAACATGATTTTAATGTTCAAAGTGAGTCCTTCATTTAAATATTGGGATTTTATTTTTTAGACTTTTTAGAGTGACGGTTCTTGAAGTCCTGGTTTTCGTTGGTTCAGAGGGTCAAAATATAAACAATATATAAAATAAGACTAAGATAAATATCGTCAAAGTTCAAGTCAAATATTTGTGTTTACAGAAGTCATTTAAAGACGTCAAACATTGACCAAAAGGCTTTAAAGAGAGATTGAATTATTGGATTACAATCAGTGTAAACAGACATTCATTGCAGGATATAAGTAAATTATTAAAAGCATATAATATATAAATAAAATCATAAAATAAACAGTAAAAACAAAGATGAGAGTTGGGTCCGTAGACGAGTTTTAAAGATATCAGCGGAGATGTTTCGGTGTTTTGAGGCGAACACCTAAAAAATGCTCGATCACCTTCAGTTCTTAACGAATGGTGGGTCTCAGATCAGAGGGGTCAGGAGGTGGAATACAGGAGCACGCCATGCAGTGCTTTAAAGACAAATAACACCTGAGCTCAGGCCAGGTAAAGGTCATGCTGTTATGAAGTCTGAAAGCTGCAGGAGTCCAGCTTTCATCTGTTTGTTTGATGATTTTATATTCTCTTTTTAAAACGTTTTTCAGCTTCATGATATTTATTGACATTTAAAAAAGTTAATTGTGTTTAGTCACAGTTATGTTCTCATTAACAGCCTGGGATTAAATTGGAGTATTAAACAAGAAAGGGAACTCTTAAAAAGCTGAAATTAGTGAGTTTTTGCAAGAAGATACTTAAATAATTATGTAATTATCAAAATAGTTAATAGATTCATCAAATATTTGTCACAGTCCTTTTTGTCTCAATCTCTTGTCAATTTCAAACTTAAAATCCAACAAGTGGGGAAACAGCGCCACCCTGGTTCTCCATGCGAGTGAATGACAGACTGCGTAGTGGTGAGAACAGGTCATTACACCCTGAGAGCAGAGACAGAACCGGACGGCAGGTGAAGTTAATCACGCTCCATTTGGCGTCTACAAAAACACACACGGGCACGGTCATGCTGCGGTGAGAGTGCATCAAAGTAAAAAACACTGAAGTTAAACCAGACAAAGCAAACAAACTGTAACAAGTCAGAAAATAACTTCATTTAAAAGGAAATAATCGTCAGAGTTAGCTACTTTCATGTTTAGCTCATAGTTAGCAGGATGGAGGGAAGAGAAGAGTTCTGTCAACAACTGCAGTGGGACATTATATGACACGGATACGGACCAGTTCTCTTTTATGCAGCAAAGAACGAGTGAGTTAAATACACCCTGTCTCTCTCTCTCTCTGTCTGTCTGTCTGTCTTTAGATGGTTAAATGTCCCTGCTGCTGAGTTGTGATGAGCGGTGTGGTGTTGAGTTGAGTTGTAGTTATATATGGAGGTTATACTTGTGTTCTGTGGCTCGTTTTTACTGCAAACAGAAGTGGAGGAAGTATCAGACTCTTTACTTAAAGGACCAGTTTGTTAAAAATATATAAATATTTAAGTTTAATTATCATAGTTCTGTTTTTATTAGTAAACTACTGCCTTAAAGTAAGTATGAATGTGCTTTGTTACCTTACATTGAGCTCTTTATATTAACTGCATCGATGCATTATTAAGATCTGGATACTTTGTTGCCTCTGGTGGCCACTGGTGGTATTGCATCGTAAAATACCAGAAATGTTGCATGTTTCCGACAGACCCTTTATTGATCCGAGGAAGTTTCATATTTGGGAAACGTTCCTCGAGCCGAGAGACGAGATTGATAATTTTGTGACGTCATCTCAGCGTAAAGTCTGAGGAGGAGAAACTGCTCGGCAGGGCGAAACCCGAGAAGTACAACCTACAACCTACCTAACAACCTACCTAACACTAGTGACATTACCTGCTGTGCAGCTGATTGCTTTAGCCCAGTATCCTGGTGATTGTCTGAACAACATTTGCAAAGGGTTTTATAGCCACAATGTTATCAACAATATCAACCATCTGTCTCATAATGGCACAACCCATCAACCCAAGTCAAAGTACTAATAACACAAACACTCTGTTAGAAGTCCAACATTTAAAATGTCAGTTAAAGAATGAAGAACAATTAAAATATCCCACTTTTATTCTGGAACTGAAGATAATTAAGAAAAGTGTGCAGGTCAGATATCTGTGATGGTCGTATTTCCTTTCTTAAAGGCTGCAGCGTACATGATGTCGCTCTCGATATTTTTCTGGATCTTTTACTTGTTTACGTTGTTAAATGTCAGAAATAATGAAACTCATTATTCCCCCCAGAGAGAGGTGGAATATTTAAAATGTCTTATTTTGTAGGACAAGTAAATCAGTAACTTTGAAAAGGAGACAAGGAAAGGAACGCATTAGGAAGTCTTGGAAAAGGAGACAAGAAAGTGGATTAGGAAAGAAAAAGGAGGAGATATGAGGAGAGAAATAGATAATGGAAAGTGGAAAGCGACTGAGGACAAGGGATGGAGGAAGTGAAGAAGATAAGGAAAGGATTTAATAAGGAAGAAGGAAGAAGGAAGAGTAGACTGATGAGAAACTTGGGAAGGAAAATGTGGAAGAGGAGACGAGGGAGGAGATAAGGACAGAAGGAGGAATGATTCTGTGAGGGAACAAGAAAGTACAAATGTGGAGGAAAGAAGGAACGAAGAAAAGAGATGAGAACAGTAAGAACAAAAGACATCTCACTAGAGGAACAAGGAAAGGAGATAAAGAAGGAGCGATGGAGGAAGTAGATAAGGAGAGGAAAAAGAATGACCTGATGGAAAAACGAGGAAAGGAAATAAAGGATAAAAGTATAGGAAAGGAAGAGAGGAGTGAGGGCAGAGTTAATGGCTGACTTTTGGAGGTGAAACAAAAGAGGAGGTAAAGAAAGGAAAGAAAGTGAAGGAGGAGAGAGAGGAGAAGCTTAGCAGGACGAGTGTCAATCCAGCCTGAGAGAGCTGTCAGTTTGACTGAGAGGAAAACAGAACGAACGAGTGTGAGAACGAACGACAGAGCTGCTGCTGAATATTCATGAACCACAGAGAGTTCCCAGAGCGGTGTGTGTGTGTGTGTGTGTGTGTGTGTGTGTGTGTGCGCGCGCGCGTGCGTGTGTGTGTACTTGCCTACCTATCAAAGAGTGGACCTTGGCATCGTTACATCCATCAGGGGACATTTTGGAGGTCCACTTATGTCCTGCTAATAAGACTTGTCTTTGGCCCTCTGATGAACTTATTTTAGTTTTAGTCAAGAGAAGACCTGCAGGTGTGTGAGTGTGTGGGGTCACACTCAGCACTGCCCCCTGCAGGCTGGAGCAGGGACTCGTTATCGATATTCCCAGCCTCAGGTATTTAACAGGCTGTATTTGAAAGAACACTGATCTGCTCAAAGATAATGTTTCGATTCCCTCTGAATCATCGCTCATCGTCAGGAGGTGTGTGAGAGGAGCTGCCCTTCAGCTGTGTTTCTGTTCTTCTTCTTATTCTGCTGTTTGGGACGTTTCTGGACGTCCATCGCCGGGCGGAGCTCAGCCGACGACATGAAAACATGCCTGTCTCTCTGCCTGTCTCTCTGCCTGTCTCTCTGCTCCGCTCTCTGCCCGTCTCTCTCTCTGTCTCATAACATCTTATTTCTCTGTTTCACTGATTTATTTACATTACCGACGCTCGCTCTCTTCACTTCCTGTCTATGTCGCTCGACCACGGCTGCTCTCTCTCTTTTGCTGGCGGCAGCTTGGTGTTGAAAGTCTGGCCGTAGATCTGTCGCTGTTTTCTGTGTGACGTGTGAATAACAGAGATTCTATCGTTTTAAAGTATCACAAATGTTGACAACCCCACGTGTGTCTGTGAGGGTTTATTTTCTATTGCAGACATAGAAACAACATTCATTATTACTTGTCTTAATTTGATATTAACCTGAAACTAAGAATGGTGGCGTCCTGACCTCAGAACAAGCTCCATACATGTGCAGAGGGAGGGGATCCAGCTTCCCTGATCGTGCCCAATGTTTGACCTCAGCCTGTTAGCTAGCAGCGCTGCGCATTAGCAGACTGTTTGTGTGCACAGCTGGGTACATAAAACATGCATTTATTGTAATTCACAGTATTTGTGTCTCTGACACAGAAAGCTCTTCGCTGTCGTTGGACGTCCTCTCTGATGAATCACGTCTCGTGGCGTCAGGTCCTTTGAAACGTTAAAGAAGAAGAGTGTTTGCCTAGAAACGCGGGTCTATGGTGGCCTGTGAGGGATGGTCCCTTGTTGGTAATGCAGGAATGTGTGTGTGTGTGTGTGTGTGTGTGTGTGTGTGTGTTCACAGCGCTGCCTCGCCCATGTTTATTCATAAATCATCTCATGTTTATTCATACTGGATTATGTAAACAAGTAAGTAGGCGTACACACACACACACACACACACACACACACACACACACACACACACACACGCACACTTAGGTGCTGCTGGACAACTGTTAAACACACACACATCTACGAGTGTGTAGAGCAGTGTGTGTATTTGTGAGCCTCTAAAGGTGTGTTTCAGAGTGCAGGATGGACTTAGAGTTTCTTCTTATCAATCATTATTGATCGTTTTGTGTCGTCACCATGTAAATAAGAACTTTTGTGGCCGTTTGATTGAAGGACGAGGCGACAAGGAAGTTTGTTTCTTTCTTTCACTTGTGCCCCGTCAGTAGTTTTAACTGAAACTGAAACAATTGTTATGAAAGTGGATCATTTAAGCATCTTTTCTCTGCGAGTAGTTAATCTTATTTAATCAGTTGAAAAATGTAAGAAACAAAAATACTGTGTTTCCATTCTGTGGATGACATCAGCGCTTCGGGTGAACTGATCCTTTAGCAGCGACTTCGCTTGTTGCAAACTTGTCTCCGAGCCTTTTGAAGCAGTTTTGCAAACCTGTGTGGGTGCTGCTGACCTGCAGCTCCGTCAACAGTTCAACCTTTTCTGCAGGATGAACTCGAGATTTTTCACCCACTGAAGACGAGAGCGTTTCTGAAACACCAACATCCTCCTCCCACACCTCCTCTTTCCATCTCACCTTTTGCCCTCTCACCATCTAACTCCATCTCTGTTTCCTCCGTCAGTCTGTCAAACTGTCGTCGCGTCCTCTCCTGCAGAATAGCGATGCTGTTGCAGTCTTTGATGTGGACGTGCATCTTTCCCAACCAATCACAGACAAGACAGATGAGAGACGCTGTGACAGATGGGAATTAGACCGAAAGTGAAGAAGAAAGTGAGGCGAGATGAGAAGAGGAGCAAGGACGAGGAGAAGAAACTCCCCATCGTCTGACGTGCTGGAGAGAGAACCTGAGTGTGATTTAACGTCTGAAGTCATAAATTATTCTCCCCGTAGGTTTCCTCCGGGACATTAACAGACTTACTTAGGTCTTCGTATTCCACTCAGGCAACACGGAGCATTAGCAGCTCCTCGGCTCCATGAACCCTCTGCCCTCACCTCCTGTTTACAGGCATGTGGAGGTAGATGAAAAAATGGTCTGACCTATGACCTCCAGCAAGAGAAACAAACACCTCTTGTTGTACAGAAGTGAAGCCTAAACCCTCCTGAGCGGCCGCTGCCATCGTGCTCAGCTGTATCCAGAGCGTGTGCAGCAGAGATCGGCTGGTAGAGCCGCAGTATCGACGCCCCGCCCCTTCCTCTACCCGACGCACACCTTTACCTTGTGTCCTTGGCGTGTTGGAGCCCTCAGGTGTCCTTGAGTTAATTAAGTTGTCAATTAGCATATTAATGAATGTGTGAACATGTAAACATAGAGGACGATGGCGGTGCTCCAGAGATCATGGACGATGCTGTGTTCAGGTTAAACACTGATTGCTTCTCTCTCAGTGAAGTTGCAGCTGCAGTCACGGTGCAGGCGTGATGAGACATCCTCAGAGTTTAACAGTGAGAGTCTGACTGTGGTTACACTCACATGAAAGCACATATACATATTACATAATGTTTACAGTGGAGGCATTTAGCAGAGGCTCTTCTCCACAGAGGGTTACAGTAAGTGGGAAGCCATGTGCATGCTGATGGTTTTCACAGTGTTGACAGTTTGACGGGTCAGTGAACTCATCACCGCTGAGACTCGATATAAAACACGCCGACAGAAAACTTGGTGTGGATCGGCTGTCGGATAAATGTGTGTGTCCTCCAGCGTCGCTCAGGTCGACAGAGTCCTCCCACACAGTTTGAGGAGTGCGCGCTAACGCACCCCCGCGCTCAGAGCCTCGACACCAGGCAGAGATAATACCGCTAGCTGCACGGCTAACATCTTAGCCGTTACACCGAGCGACTGCACAGGCCTGGAGCACTCCTGTTGTGTTGACTGCATCTGCAGAACGTGTGCGCTAGAATCAGTTGCGCCCTTATTGGACAGTTTAGCTTCCTGTGATTGGATGGTCAGTGGACAACATGCGAGCTGATTGGCTGGTTGGCTGAGGCGTAAAGAAACGGTCAGAATTAGTGCTAACTTCAGGTTCACTCATGCACACAGGAAATGTGTGTGTCTGTAACATCTCAAAGTCACAAATAGTTCCGACAGCTACAAAAAGTATTTAGCAAATCTTCTCTGCGAGCACAAAGCTGACAGGCTTCTCCTGATGCATGTTTTCATGCTTGATGTTAGCCTCCGTGCTGCGCTGAGTGTCGCGTCTTTGAAAGCGAGCTGAAAAGAGGGAAGGCCACGGGAAGTGCCGAAACATCCTCTAGGTTTTCGCTGATAAACCTCCACAGTCCTCGACATCCGTTCCAGCTTTCACAGGCACAAGAGAAATATATGTGGAAGGTTTGATTTGGTATCTGCAAACAACTCAAAGAGATTTGACCTGTGAATTGCTTCATTCGTGGAATTGGACAAGAAT
>NW_027211637.1:31407500-31425000 GCF_022749685.1 Semicossyphus pulcher
AACTCCAGTTTATCCTGCAGAAACACTGATAATCCAGGTGATAGCAGAGGTCTGTTTAACGTTATGAACACAGATTTTGTGGTAAATAACACTTTGTCATTGTTCAGCTTAAGAACTCTGTTTTTTGTATATTGTTTTATGTGAATGGATTAAGGTGCCTAAGAGGTGAAATAATCTCGCTTATCGTGGAACATTTCCCAGTTTTCATCTTGTTATCTTATGTGACTTTATTTGTTTTACATTTTTGTCTGTTTTTTATGCCCTTAACAAAGTGCAGAAAAAAACCTCTAAATTAAAGCAAATATTCAGAACCATTTCTGCAAGTTGGTTAGCGCTGCGGCCTCACAGATAGAAGGTTCCCGGTTCGAGTCCCGGTTCAGACGTAGTGGGCCTTTCTGTGTGGAGTCTGCATGTTCCCCCGGGTTCCCTCCGGGTGCTCCGGCTTCCTCCCACAGTCCAAACACATGCTCGTTAGCTTCACTGGTGACTCTACCAGTAGGTGTGAATGAGAGCGTGAAAGCTGCGATAGGCTCCAGCAACCCTGATGGATGGATGGATGAATGGGTGGATGGATTGTTGGATGGTTGGATGGTTGGATGGGTGGATTGTTGGTTGGATGGATGGATGGTTGGATGGATGGTTGGATTGTTGGATGGTTGGATGGATGGTTGGATGGATGGGTGGATGGTTGGATTGTTGGATGGATGGATGGATTGTTGGTTGGATGGATGGTTGGATTGTTGGTTCGATGGATGGATGGATGGATGGATGGATGGATGGATGGATGGATGGATTGTTGGTTGGATGGATGGTTGGATGGATGGTTGGATGGATGGTTGGATGGATGGTTGGATTGTTAGATGGATGGATGGATTGTTGGTTCGATGGATGGATGGATGGGTGGATTGTTGGATGGATGGTTGGATGGATTGTTGGTTGGATGGATGGATGGATGGATGGATGGATGGATGGATGGATTGTTGGATGGGTGGGTGGATGGTTGGATGGTTGGTTGGATGGATTGTTGGATGGATGGTTGGATTGTTGGATGGATGGATGGATGGTTGGATGGATGGGTGGATGGATTGTTGGATGGATGGATGGATGGATGGATGGTTGGATGGATAGATGATGGTTGGATGGATGGGTGGATGGATTGTTGGTTGGATGGATGGATGGATGGATGGATGGATGGATGGATGGATTGTTGGTTGGATGGATGGTTGGATGGATGGTTGGATGGATGGTTGGATTGTTGGTTCGATGGATGGATGGATGGATGGATGGATGGATGGATGGATGGATTGTTGGTTGGATGGATGGTTGGATGGATGGTTGGATGGATGGATGGATGGATGGATGGATGGATGGATGGATTGTTGGATGAATGGACGGATGGATGGATTGATGGATGGGTGGATGGTTGGATGGTTGGTTGGATGGATTGTTGGATGGATGGTTGGATGGTTGGATGGATGGATGGCTGGATGGGTGGATGGTTGGATTGTTGGATGGATGGATGGATGGTTGGATGGATGGGTGGATGGATTGTTGGATGGATGGATGGATGGATGGATGGTTGGATGGATAGATGATGGTTGGATGGATGGGTGGATGGATTGTTGGATGGGTGGGTGGATGGATGGATTGTTGGTTGGATGGATGGATGGATGGATGGATGGATGGATTGTTGGTTGGGTGGATGGATGGATTGTTGGATGGATGGTTGGGTGGATGGATGGATGGATGGTTGGGTGGATCGATGGTTGGGTGGATGGATGGATGGATGGGTGGGTGGATTGTTGGATGGATGGATGGATGGATGGATGGTTGGATGATTATGTTAGCATGCAGCATGTTAACATTCACGAGTTTAACCTCTAGCATGAAACATTACGACGCAGACTCAGGACTCATTTAGCTGAAGAGCTCCTCAGAGTTTAAGGACATTTAATAAATAGCGTGGCCCCTTTAAGGACCAATAATGTAAACAAACATCTCTTTGTCTAAACTCCTGCAACAGATAAATTCTCTTTGCACATTTATCTTAAAGTTTCACTCTCTCTTCCTTTGTTGATTTACTTTATCTAAAACGTAAACATCTCTTTGTTCGGACAGTTTGTCGGACAAAACAAGCCCCATTAGAAGGAGTGTTTTAATAGATTTGTTCCCCACAGGCTGCTGTATTATCCACATTGATTTTGTCCATCTGTAGTGTGTCAGGTGCGTGATGCGTTCAGGGTCAGACAGGCAGCGTGTGATTCTGCCCGCTGCAAAACAAAACAGACGGATTTGGATAAATATTGATTTTCTCTTGAGAGCCTCTCGTGCGTGAAAACAAAACACCGCTCCCCCATTCAGTGGGGATGTAACTGGTGATGTGTGACCGTGTGTGTGTGTGTGTGTGTGTGTGTGTGTGTGTTTACAGTAGATTAAGCTGTCACCAGTTGATTGTTTCCTGTGTATTAATCTCATGCTAGTGGGTCAAGCGGCACGCGCCGGACGTTCCTGTGACGGGACGTTTCATACAAGCTGAGACTTTAATTTACAAGAAAAAATATTTAAAAGCATCAATTTTTTTTTAACTTTTGAACTGTTTTTTTTGGGAGTTAATGAAGAGGAAGACGACCACAGTGAGTCGACTACACACACTTAGAACGTTTTTATCTCTTATCTATGAACCGTTTTTGTTTCTAAAGTTGATCAGATCTTATTGCAAAATAATATCGTCTAACTTTGAGCAGCTGCATGAGTTGTTGTTTATTTTCCTTTTCTGTTTTTTTTTCATGTATTTTCTATTTTTCCATTAACTTTATTTAAAATGCCTCTTTTGGACAGATTCTTGTAAATGAGTGATTTGCTATAAACACTTAAAACAAAGCATCTGCTGTTTGTGCAGAACTTAAAGTTTTAATGCTGTTGTCCATGTCAAATAGATGAACTTAATAAACTGTTAGGGTTAGCTTTATTGTTTAATGTAATGAGTACATGACTGGAAGAAGTATTTAGTATTTTAGACCTTTCTGTCGTGCATTAAAGTGATCATCTGGAAGATGTTCATGTAAATAAATGTCTGTTAAGTCTCTATCTCTGAATGAGGTAACACAATGGTGACTGAGCCTAGAACAAACAAAGAAAAGATGGATGACTACAGATACAACTTCAACAAGAAGTGAAAATCCAAAGAAGAAGAAACAAACTCGACGCTCAGATGAAGCAAACTGTTTTGGAGTAGGATCATATTCAGGTCAGAACCAGGAGAAGATGTTTACATGTGCAGCTCAAAAACAGGATTATCTTAAAAATAGGTTCATCACCAGATTTTAAGTGCAGATGTAAATGCACAAAGTCATGCTAACATTTATTTTCCATCGTCATACAGATTTAAAATAATGTGCCACACAGCTGCTGCCTCCTGTAGGTCAAAGTGTTGAGCCGACACGCCGGACAAACCGCTCGCTCTCGTCCTGCATTACCTTACAGACGGAAACACATTCAAACACTCATTTTTCCTTTTTCAAAAGAACCCAAAGTGTGAATAGATGTGAAACCTGCGCTGCACTTTGTCTGTCTGACTTTCCTGCTGCACTGTGCCTCACCCTGCAGTTCTTCCTGTTCACATCAGAAAGCAGGAACAGCTGCTCCCTGCTTTTGATCGCAGCACCTGAGCCTGATAACGCCCACAGAGCTGCTCACTTTATGCAGATCCAGGAGCTTCCAGGACTGAATTTAAGGCCCATTAACATTCATGAAAACACTGTCCCAGCGCTCCCACGCACATTCCCTCTGACATCAAACTTTTCTCTCCACAGCCTCCCAGAGAAGGCCCGGCTCGGGGGGGAGACTCTGTCCTCAGGAAGTTAATTACCCTCCGTCACTGAATGCATTTCATCCCACGGTGAGTCCTAATTTATGTCTCCTCATGTGTGGGTACTCCTGCAGCAGCAGCTGCACCGTTTGATATCCACACAGATAAAACACATTAATTGGGCGACTTACAGTTCCATCATTCCACACCTGCCTACGTTTGCAGTGATGCTGCTGCTGATAAGTTGGGTCCTGGTTTGTGCCGAGTGGTCCACGCTGTTATCGGATGTCTCTGAGCCTCGCAGACACACAGGACCGTGAATGTGGTCGGACCTGGGGGTGTGTTGTACCAAAATCTAACACTGGTTAATCAGCTTGTCGAGTAACCATAGGTTGTGAGTGAAGAGCTTCGAATGACTGATAATCTGAGTGCAGGGCTTAATCAAGGACTGGGTCAGAGGTCAAAGGTCAGATGGGGATGTTGTTGAAAACATGGAGGTGACAAAATGTTGCTTTAAATGGAGAGTTCGGATGTGTTAAAGTGGGTTTGTCCCTCTGACTGTCTTTGGGTACAAGAAGGCTTTTTTTTTTAGGTCGCTATAGTACCAACTTACCAACCTGTCAATCACAGGTAGCCCGCCCCTAACACCTCCCCTCTTCCTGGTCTGTGTGACTCTAAATGGGAGCATCAGTGACTAAATGAACATCATGCTGTGCTGAAGAAGAAACTAGAGACTGAGACCATAAACTCATTAGGAACATGTTTACTGAGGGAATACATCAGGAGAGGAGGAGGAGCGTGTTCTCATAGACTTCTATAGGATCAGACTTCATTGAAAAGGACTGCGCTTGGCACACAAACCTGCGTTTTGGGTGGAAAAACCCAGCAGATCCTGGATTGCTTAAGACAACAGTATTTGCCAGCTCTGAATCCGTCTGTAAACTGTCAGCACTTTGATTTGAAGCACTCTGCCGGCCTGTTCGTCGTCTTGCACTTACCTGCTTTGTTAATTCCAAAAGTCAATTTAGTTTGGCAAAATATCTGCCGAGGAATTCAGCGCCCAACCCAAGCACAACAGAGTGAAGAGGTGGGCGGTTTCATTCAGTTGCCTCCCTGTTCATCCCGACGTTTCTCACAGGAGACATTTTAACGGTTGCATTCCTTTGGCGTGTGGCAATGCTAGGATACTGCTGTTGTGTGTTCTTGTCTTGCCATAACAAGCTACGATTTCTGCCATAAAAAGGGTCATTGTTAGGTGACTGTTGGGTTGATTTAACACTGTCATGGACATTCAACTCTCAGCGGTACAGGACGCCATCCATAAGAGCTTCAGTAGCTGTGCCATCTAGAAAAGAGTCCTATATAATCTGTTTTCCCTTGTTGGTTTTAGATGAATTTAATTTCTGCCTTGGCCTTGGTGTTTATTTACGTCTTAGAAGAAGCAGTAGGAGTGGATTATAGACAGCAGAACTCAGGCTTTTGACACCAGAGACCAGGGTTTGTATCCTGAGTTTGTGTCTTGTGTCAAAAACGCTGAAGTTAAGAAGATTTTGGCCTTTTCCTTTATTAGATAAGACAATGGATAGAGCCAGAAATGTGAGCAGAGAGAGTGGGGATGGCATGCAGCAAAGGGTCAAGGGTCAGAGACAAACCCGGGGCCGCTGCACCGAGGATGCCTTAACCGCTGAGCTCTAACGTTGCTCCGACAGTGGGTTTGGTTAAATGTGCATAAAGTGACTTTTGTCTGTGATAAAGCATGACCATGATCTTTCCGTAACCTTAACAAAGTGCTATCAGAGCCCAAACATGACCATAAAACTGTTTAATATTTGCTGGGTATTTAAGCCTCGCTCAATTTCATCTGGGGTACCACAAGGATCTATGCTCGGTCCCCTTCTCTTTTTAATATGCACCACCTACCTTACTGCAATTACCACCTCATATGGTGATTCTTACCACCTCTACGCAGATGATAACCTGCTCTTTTTAGTGTTCTGCGTCAGAAGATTCGATTGTCTCTGCAGCCGTTGAAATGTTCAAACCTGTGTGTTTTTAAAAGGAATAATCGAACTATTCAAATATCTATTTTGGCGCAATATGTCCACAAGAGTGCATACCAATACAGCGAGAGATAAACTTGCGTGCAAATATATATTTATTGAAATGTATTGAATAACGTCTTT
Source organism: Semicossyphus pulcher (assembly GCF_022749685.1). Classification (NCBI taxonomy): domain Eukaryota; kingdom Metazoa; phylum Chordata; class Actinopteri; order Labriformes; family Labridae; genus Semicossyphus; species Semicossyphus pulcher. Next base: position 31,413,492 of record NW_027211637.1, read on the forward strand.
TAAAAGATCAACATAGGCTTCCTACACGCTGCAAAATAAAGAAAATAATTCAGTTACGACAGAACGGACATTCAGCGCTCCGAGCAAGTGGTGCAAATTTAGATTATTGGTTGACAGCTCTACAGCTCAGATCTCAGTCTGCCTTAATAATGTCCACTCGATCCCAGTCATCACCGGCAGACAGTCTGATGTGTACCTATAACAATGGTTTTGGGATATGCTCCCATGTGAAAACTTTTTACAGTGACTGCAGCGCTGCTAGCATGCACGGTAAAACTTGATTTTCTGTCTTTGAACTTTGTTTTGGACAAAAGAATCTTCCAAATGACAAAATGAAAATGATTGTTGAAGTCCTTGAAGGTCAAAGGTATGAATGTACACAGCATCACAATCATTGTTTTTATGTAACTGCAGGAGTACGACATGAACATAAAGGCAGTTTGAGGTGTTTGTGTCGACATTTGCAGCTGTGAAATGTATCAACCCGCTGTATGTCGATGTGGTTGTGTTGGTCTGTGACAGTGGAGCAGTCGGTGGTATGTTGCTGTGCCTCAGTGTGTGTGTGTGTGTGTCGGTGTGTGTGAGTCAGAGGTATTGATTAAAGAGCGAGCTGGCTGGCTGCAGTTTATTAATATTTGAAGCCGACTTCTAATGGAGGCCTTTGAAGCTGAGCGGTTTGAAGTGCTCCGACACGAAGCTGAGGCTCAGTCAGGACCAGAAACACTTAAAAACCCACTCTGAAATATTCACCTAAAAATATTCGAACATAAAAACATCTGTGGGGGAAAATATAAAGAAAGCCATGAAGTTAATGCTGTTTTTCTGAGGGGGGAGGGGGCTGCAGTGTCCCAGCTCATGTGTTCGACTCTATCTGGACTTTTGAGGATGATTGCTGTTAAAATGGAGAAATCACTGCAGAGGTTTGGTTTGGATCAGTCCATGTTTCAGTCGACGGGGGGGTACGTTTTCTGCATTTGGACTCGAAGCAGACTGAAAAGTAAACTACATTCTTACTGTTAGAATTTTACTGACAGTTGAAATTACATGCAAATAATATAAATACACAAATTAACATCAACGCAGGAAGTGAACTGACAGAACCAGCAGATACATCAGATCATATTTCTAACTGTAAATTCGTCCTTTGCTCTTTGGATCCTAAAACTTCACCAACACGTGTTTCAGTGAGTAGTGTGCTACAGAGTTACCCTCAAATACCACAGGATCCGTCTCCGGTGCGTTCCGAGTGCGCCGCGACCTCTGGAGTCGATCACACCCATACGAGTCAATGCTCGTGATTCCACAGCACGCGCAGCGGTCCGTCTCCGGAGCGTCCCAGAAGCGTCTCTCCGCTAAAGCTACGCGCCAGGTCTATTTGTGACGGAGGCCGCTTCAAGCACGCGTCAAGCTGAACAGAGCAGATCGTTCCAAACAGGAGGTCACACATGAAAGCAGCATGCAGCATCCGGTCATTTCAAAATAAAACACCATGTTCAGACCGGCACAGAATGATCTCCAAATGAGCAGATAATTATCCTCGGAGGTGCAAACTGAACTGTTGTTTGTGTGTTGCTCTGTTTAACATTCGTGTTATCTTGTGATCTCGCGAATCCAGCTGCTTAGGCCCTCGCTGCGCTGCGGAGACGAACGCGCGGGACACGGATCCTGTGGGGTCGAGGCGTGAGGCTTCATCTCCCTGCGCTCACCTGTCTCCTGGTTCGGCTCACCCAGCCCGAGCCCCCGGCACAGTCCAAACACTCTTACAGCTCTAAGCCTGTTTATTGAGCTCGCCTTCACCTGCCTGTTTTTGCTCTACCTGCTAAAACTCAGTAAAGATTATGACCAACGATCCCTGCTCTCCAGTTTGCTGCCTTCGATCCATTACATCCGTCGTGCTTGCTGGTTGCTGTGAAACTAGTTTAATTAGATGCAGTTCGCTCTGTAACTCTGACTGAGACGGTGCTGCCGTATTAATTAAGTATAAAACTGCTCGTGAGTACTTTAATTATTTCTTAATCACAGAACAGATCTATGTCTGTCCTTGTGCTGCTGTAACACCTCTGTTTGTCCTCTGGGGATCAATAAAGTTTTATCTTATCTCCTCCTGACAACAGAAGGACCTGCAGAACTTCACACTTTAATCAGCTGGAAGCTAATTTCCTCCGCTCGGCCGAGATTAGATAACACACGGACGCTTTTACCCAAGCTTTACTGGATCCAGAGTCCAGAATGATCTGATCTGAGCCGCCTTTAAGTGGACCTGTGATGTCATTAGTATTCAGTGTGTCCTCCTGCTGACACACACACACACACACATCGACAGGTGTGTGTGTGTGAGTGTGTGCGCGTTCCAGACGTCTGTTTTGTTTCTGTCTTCTCGGCTTTAATTGTTCCACCTTTGATCCTCTCTCTCCTGCTCGCCTGCATCCACTGGGATATTGATAAGGCTGCTCCCTGCGGGGGCCATTACTGCTGAGTCTGACTGTGTGTGTGTGTGTGTGTGTGTGTGTGTGTGTGTGTGTGTGTGTGTGTCTCTCCTGCAGTGTGGGTCCATTCCAGCCTCTTCAGGTTCTGGCTTTAGAAGAAAAGACCCTCATCTATTATTGAATGAGTGGAGAAAACTGCCTCATTGCAAGAGTCAGGACAGGTAGGCAGACAGGTGCAGTAGGCAGGTTGTGGTGCAGACAGGTAGGCAGACAGGTGTGCAGGAGCAGTAGACAGGTTGTGGTGCAGACAGGTAGGCAGACAGGTGTACAGGAGCAGTAGACAGGTTGTGGTGCAGACAGGTAGGCAGACAGGTGTACAGGAGCAGTAGACAGGTTGTGGTGCAGACAGGTAGGCAGACAGGTGTACAGGAGCAGTAGACAGGTTGTGGTGCAGACAGGTAGGCAGACAGGTGTACAGGAGCAGTAGACAGGTTGTGGTGCAGACAGGTAGGCAGACAGGTATACAGGAGCAGTAGACAGGTAGGCAGACCGTGGCTGCAGAAGGTAAAACCCTCATTTAGCCGTTTCCTGCAGATGTTGTGACGTGATGAGGCCTTCAGGCTCTGAGGAGCTGATTGTGGTTGATGTGTGTAATCCTGCAGATGCATTGTGTTTGTGTTGGTTCCTTAACGTTGTCAATAGTTTATGTCGTTATAAAAACAGGGCGTGGTCGTCTTTAGAGATCCTGCACACTGAACAAACTGTTAATCCAAAATGGAAACTACACTCATTTAATCCAGATTACGGTGCGATGAAGGAGCCAGGATTGAACATACAGTCCATATCAGTGACTGTACATAAAGATGGCCGACGCGTCTCCGCCTCCTCTCGTTGTACATACGACTCAGGTGGGCTCAGTCTGCAGCAGAACAGCCTCTCGTGTCGGTCTGAAGCAGATATTCACGCTGATGGAAAGTTCAATGACTGTAGTGTTAGTGTTAGTTACGTCTCCTCTCGCCGTTCCTCCTCTACTCTGCTACTCAGGAACAGAACGCTGCAGGAGCCCCATTTGTCCACAGAGCTGTCAATCATGAGGCCACGCCCTCTTTTTATAGCATCAAATAACTAATTAAAAGTAAACTTATCAGAAAAATGAACACTTGGACATAAATCAGCAGGATAAGAACTAACTATAATAACATCAGGTTGCCAGATCTGGTTTTGGTTTTGTTCTCTCAGCTGACAGAATCAGTATCAAACCTGGCAACCTCACTGTCTGTACACATTCACACCACAGGCACGTAACATTACGGCTTTATGTTGTATAGCTCATTATGACCTTCATTTAAATGCAGACATTTTTTAACCTCCAGGTACATATTTCCCAGCGTCCTCTGTGTGTGTGTGTGTGTGTGTGTGTGTGTGTGTGTGTGTGTGTGTGTGTGTGTGTGTGTGTGTGTGTGTGTGTGTGTGTGTGTGTGTGTGTGTGTGTGTGTGTGTGTGTGTGTGTGTGTGTGTGTGTGTGGGTTCATTTCAAATGTCTTTGGCACAGCCAGAGAGTCTGCACGGCGTCGGGTCTTGACAGGTGTGCTTAGGGCTTTGGCTCGCACACTGGCACATAGCTTTGTAGAGACACACACACACACACACACACACACACACACACACAGAGGCACACAGGCACACTTGTTGCTGGGCAAGGTGTGTGTGAGATCCAGGTGAGTCAGCAGACACTGGCTGTGTTTCAGGGAGTGTCTGAGAACCTGGACTTAACCGCCCACCCTCACACCAAACATTCACACGCACACACACACACACACACACACACACACACACACACCCACACACTCGGGTACCTGTGAGAACCTGTTGCAGACAGACTGATCAGTGATTCTCTCTCAGGCTGGTTTACACCAACATTCACTAAAGTCACACAATAACACATAAAACTAACTGATGGAGGCAGCAGTGGATCAGAACGTCCTGTGAGGTAAAATCACTGTTTTTATCAATGGAGTCTGGTGGCCTTGAAGAGAGCGATGTAACAGCTGTTTCTGGGTCCTCTCTTTGGGGATGCTTTCTGTAATGTTTTCAAGTTCGAGTTTTTTAAGACCAGAAACATTCGCTCCACCAGACTCCATTGAAAAAAACTGCAATTTTACCCCACAGAACACAAGAGTTGCTGGCCTACCTCTGCCTGGTTCAGTGAGTTTGTCTGTGTTATTGTGTGACCAACACAATATTCTTGTAACTCACATTAACACACAATAAACTAAGTGATCGAGGCAGAGGTACTCCAGCAGCTCCTGTGTTCTGTGAGCTTAAATCAGTGTTTTTCTGAATGGAGTCTGGTGTGTGTGCAGAGAGCGATGTAACGTCTGTGTGTGGTTAAAACAATCATCTTCCTCTGTAACAAAAAGGTCTATCTCTGTAGGGATCCTTTCTGTCATGTTGTCACACACTTAGAAGAACAATCTGAGCCTGTCAGTGGAAACAACAAGAACTTTTAGTGGACGACCTTTGACCCATCAAGGATTATGTTGCAGCCATTACAGCCTGTTTCACTGCTGCAGGATGAACACATCTACTGGAGACACTCACACACAAGCAGTTTGCTCACTTGGTTAAATCTCTGGAGATAAATGAACTGCAGTGTTTCAGCGTCACATCTATAATAAAATGATATAACTGATAATAAAGACGGCAGAACGACTGAAACACCAGGTGCATTGTAAACAGAACACATTAAGTATAATGGAGGAGAGTTTCTCTCCTGTATCTCCCTCCATCTGTCTGCAGTCGGTCTCATTATGTTGTTAGTGTCTGCGCTCAGTGAACCCACAGCTCTGCACAGCTAATGACCACAGACGGGACCACAGAGAGAGATGCACCACGCTTCCTGTTTCAGGCAGGAAGTCGGTTTAATACTTGCCAGTATAAAAGTCTCTACACTTCACAGTTCAGGAGGTTTTTTTTTCATCAGACTAAGACTTTAAATCAGGCTCTTTACCTGAGTGTGGTGCATCATGGGTAATGTCAGTGTGTCTGTGGGAGCTGGGTGATCGGGTGTCTCTGTGCAGCGTCTCTGTTCTGGACGTCTGACGTGACGCTGGAGGACGGGCAGCAGCTCGTTCCTCCTCTCGGCCTTCACACACTCATCATGCTGCACTTTGTTTCTTCAGCTGCTTCAACAAGTTAGTCGTGTTGCTTCGCGGCGCAGACGCAGGTTTCATGTCGTCTCAGCTGATTATTGTTTCAGTTAAACCTGAAACGCCTCCAAACACGCGCTGACGAGCCGTTTCAGGACCAGCTCTTCGTCTTCTGTTCAGACGTTTGACTTTAGTTTCTCTGACCGTCTCTGTTGTTTACTCTTCCTCTCTAAGCTGCTGCTGAGAGGTCGGCGCTCATCACATGACCTGCCAGCTCCCCCAGAAGTGAAGCCCAAACCTCTCCATCGCCCCCTGGGGGAGCGGCTGTTAGTTTAGGGAGCGCTTGTGTTGATCTGCAGCAGAGTTTTCTACGGGCGGAGCGTTTTAAACATCAACATCACCGTCAGTCATGTTGATTGTGAATTCTTCCAAAGTGACCAGTGACTTGCTGTTTATTCCTGGACAGACTTTATATCGTCTTCATAGCGACTATAAGCTCGTTAAAGGAATGACGTCCTGTTGGTTTGAGTAAAGTGATTTTCACGAAGGTCAGAAGGTCAGCACGGTGAACTCTGAACACGTGAGAGAGACAGCGCCGTGAGAGGACAGACAGGAAGTGTGAAAGAGAGACGACAGAGTCACAGAGAGCGGTGTTGGTCCTTCATGCGTGTCTAAACGGGTCCATTAGAGCCGGCCTAATGTGTACACACACACACACACACACACACACACACTCTGATACAAAGGTCAGATATTGGACAGTTTGATGGAGCCTCATTACACCCAGACTCAACTGCTGACGGAGATCGAACCGCTGATTTACTGACACACACGTGGTCCAGTAGCGTCACACACACACTCTCGGGTTCTGTCAGGTGGTGTGTATCTGATCACAGCGCACACACACACACACACACACACACACACGCACGCACACACACACACACACAGCAGCTGAGTTAACACAAAGGAGAGAGAGGAGCTTAATCCGGTCACATGATGAGTTTTCCCACCTATCTTTGAATCCTCCGACGTGTCTGTAAATCTCTCGCCTGTCCTCGTCTCGGGTTCAGTGAGGACACCTCGTCGTCGTCGTTGGGACAGCCTCTCTGACAGATGGATAATCCATAATCCTGAATGTATGGAGCTGATGTTTTAAATCCTCGCTGCTGGACGACCCGGGGTCACATCTCTCAGGTCAGGAGTCAACAGGCTTCCTCTCAGCTGTACGACCGAAAACACGCCGACAGGCACACAGGAGGACATCAACAACACTTCAGACTGACAGGTGGTGTTATCTCCAGCCCCCAACCGCATTATCACCCACCCACACAACACTCGTCTGTGCAGCACCTCCTCCCTCCGCTCGGATGCTCTCTTATGAAACACCGAGCTGAAGACGAGGACGTTTGGGTGGATTAAAAGATTGTCTGTGTTCTGCTGCAAACACATCCAGGAACCGACCGACTGTTTGCATCAGAGACACACCGATAACTCAGAGCAAACACGTCGAGAGAACGAGTTCCTGAGTTTCTACCTGAACTTTACCTTGGGGTCCAGCCAGCATCACAGAGATCAGTGTTCATGTCATTCACCAAAGTCATGATGATAAATGTTCGTCAACGACCTTTTTTCCATGACGAAGACGAGACGAGCTGAAAATAGATGGTGGATAATAAAAACTGACGACTCGTAAGTTTTAACGAGACAGGCCTAAAATGTTGGGACATTTAAAATCCACGATATTGTAATCTGTCAAAGTGCTGCGTCAGGCTCTGAGCGCGCTCACAGGAACAGCTTCTTCCACTCAGAAAGGAGTGATCATCGGCGGCCTGCTTCAGTCAGACTGTCTCAGGGCGCATTCACACCTGAAGTCTGTTTCGTTCCAAAGTTTCTTTTTGCTTGAGTTTGTTTTGTGTTCACACGGCAGCTTTTATCAGCCGACCGAAAGTTTTGATGTGCGAGGAAACTGCTCTCTGATTGGTCCACGTGGTGAAACTTCCTGAAGTAAACAAAGCGAGAGAGCACACAGATCGATCAGTTCCATCTCCTTTAGTTTTTCACCGCACACTTTGAACACCTCCGTGTTCTCGTGCGTTTCAACAAACATTTGTTTGGTCGCCCATATTTCTGTTTCCTCATCGCTCCCACGTCTGTCCTCTGCTCATCTCTCTGCGTGTCTCTGCAGGTGTCAGCACCCGTAAACTACAACACACAGTTTCATAGTTTGTTTCCTGTATTTGGTCCTGCTTTAAGTCCGTTTACGTTCGCACCAGAATCAAACCGGACCGTGGTTCGCTTGGAAACGGACCGAGACCCGTCTTTTCTAGCGGACCCTGGTCCGGTTGTTTGGTCCGCATTCTGGCGTTCACACCACCTAAAGGAACCGCACCGAGGGGACGAACGCTCCAGGGTTCGGTTCAGTCGGAGTAAACAAGGCTGCTGTGAAGTGATGATATAAAAATAAAAAGTTTTCACGGTTAAAAAAACATCACTGCTGCTGCACAGAAGGCCAGAGAGGAGTGTGCAGCACGTGCTGACGTAACTGCACGGCTTCGTTCAGCCTCTTTACGTGCGTAACGTCACGTTCCAGAAGTTTCCATGAACATAAAGGACCTCAGCTGAGGATCTGTGACACGTGGAGAACATCGTGAGGACATGATTGATGACAGGACGGTGTTTACAGCAGGTTGAACCTGTCGGCTCATTGACTCAGGAGAAAGAGAAAAGCATTAACTGACTTTGATGACTTCTTATTGACTCAAATATAAAATGTGACTCAAACTAATCAACAGTTTCTTCTTATTGATTGAGATGCTGATTCTCATCTCCAATACTTCAGCCGTCTGCGTCCCCGAGCACCCTGAAGGTCGTGGTTTGATGCCGCCTGCACAAACATCTGCACACCCGCTCCCACGTGTGAGAGTTCAGCCTGATGTTAGACGTTAGATTAGCGCAGGAAGCAGCTCAGTGATGGTTTGTTAGTTTGTAATCGAGGTCACACGTTGGTCAAAATCCACATTCGGACATTTGAACTCGTCTTTCTTTCTGGATGAAGAGCTGCAGCTGCTCTGTGCTGATGTGTGAACCTCTGTAACACTCAGAGCACCGCACAGACGGCGCCCCGTCCAGATGGAGGAGCAGACGGGTGGAGACCGTTGTCAGTACCTGCTCGAACAGGAGGGAAATATACATTTATTCACCGAACAGCAGATGTTTTATATCTGCTCTTCTTCTGCCGGTAACACGCGGATTAAAAACTGTTCCACTCTGTCAGGAACATCAGATTAGTTTTTAGAAAAACTCTAAAGCAATGCAGAATAATCCACTCTGCCTGCACTCGGGACGGACAGGAAGTCCATTAAAAGACGGACAGAGTGACCGGAGCTGGTGTGTGTGTGTGTGTGTGTGTGTGTGTGTGTGTGTGTGTGTGTGTGTGTGTGTGTGTGTGTGTGTGTGTGTGTGTGTGTGTGTGTGTGTGTGTGTGTGTGTGTGTGTGTGTGTGACAGAGGCTGCGTCTGGTTTCTGTCACGAGAGAGACATTCGAAGAGACACTGAGGCTTTCTGTCAGAGCAACAAAAGAGAGGAGAGGAGGACAGAGGAGGCAGGACAGAGGAGGCAGGACAGAGGAGGCAGGACAGAGGAGGCAGGACAGAGGAGGCTGTCTGCTCTCTCTCACTGCAAAAAATTACCCAACTGATACTTTTTTTCTCGCTGAATTTTTTCATCTCTGCCTGAAAACATTTGATCCGACCACGTCGCCCGGGACCCCAGGAGGGTCCGCGAGCCGAGCTGCTGCTAACGACGTTAGCTCCGTTTTTAAGTTTGGATTTGATCAGAGTTCAAAGGTTTCTGCAGAAAGTTTTATTACCCACAGAGGTTTTAATTACACAGAACACGAGCTCAGGAAAGTGTTGGACTCTGGACCTCAACACCCAGATATTTACCCAGTATTTTCTTAAACATCGTCCTTTAAACATTTCAGTTAATTGATGGATCAGTTTATCGCCCAGCTCTACCACATGGAGTTTAAAATAATGCCCCCAGAACGTAGTTTACATCCTGATCCTGTGACGGAAACACAACAAACAGTTCCTGTGGTAGAAACTGATTCAGGCTCCAGCTGTTCACAAAGTCAAATCTGGACGCTTCCTGTTGTTCTGCTTTTTCAAAGTAAAACTGGATTCAGATCCAGACTTTTAAGGACGACCAAATCTGGATTGCCAGAGCTCTAAATGGGACGACACACTTCATACTTTGTCCACAGGGGGCGCCACATTCACACAAAGTTCCTCACAGCTGTTTTAAATTAAATGTTTGATGTTTGATGTTGACGCTGTTTGGTCGATTATTTTATGGGCACAACTTTACGGTGGCCAACACGGACAATCACGCTGTAACGGCCCCACCGATTTCCGTTAGAAGAAACGGGCTGCTAAGTCCAAACGTCAGAAACGCAGTAAACGTGCTGCAAACACAGAAACGAACCCAGAAACACATGAAGAAGAAAAACACAACAGAAGTGCTCCAGGCCTGTAGGGGGCGCTTTATTTTAGTTAAACCCTAATATCTGCTTTATCTATCAGTCGCTGTCGTGTGACAGAATCTAAAATAAGTGTGTACAGTCTGAACGACACTGTAAAATGCTGTTTGGTTTTATGACATGTACTTCCTGTAGTCCAGCCTGACTCTGCTGGATCAGGATCATCCTCATGTTTGAACACACACTGCAGGTTTGATCAGGTAAAACAAACTGGATCACCTGAAATAATAGTTTCAGAATGTATCTCAACCCAAGATTTGATCCAATCACAACGCTGTAATCTGATCAGATGACTTCTAAACTACTCGGCTCGGCTGGTTCCATCAGACTTCTTTTTGTGTGCGATCTGACTGAATCGTCCTGAAGTGTCGGAGGAAGATGGAGACGACAGAGAGACCGAATGAAACTCCGGATTCATCGGTGCATTAGAAATGAATCCAAATGTTTTACTTTGGAGTGACGGACTGACGTCGGCTTTTAAAGAGACGCTGTGCTGATACACAGGACAGAAGAAGAAGAGACCATAGAAGAAGAACAGACCATAGAAGAAGAACAGACCATAGAAGAAGAAGAGACTGATTGTGTTCTTCTTCTTCAGACTGGAATCTGTTTAATGTCGGACAAACACTGAAGCTCTGTCTGCGACCGCGAACGCTGTGTGTGAATGTTACAACTAAGAGAAGCCACATGACATGAGGAGGAGGAGGAGCAGAGGAGAAGGAGGAGCAGAGGAGGAGGAGCAGAGGAGAAGGAGGAGCAGAGGAGAAGGAGAAGCAGAGGAGGAGGAGGAGCGGAGGAGAAGGAGCAGAGGAGGAGGAGGAGCGAAGGAGAAGGAGCGGAGGAGAGGGAGCAGAGAAAGAGCAGAGGAGGAGAAACGGAGAAAGAAGGAGCAGAGGAGGAGGAGGAGCGAAGGAGAAGGAGCAGAGGAGGAGGAGGAGCAGAGGAGGAGGAGCAGAGGAGAAGGAGAAGCAGAGGAGGAGGAGGAGCGGAGGAGAAGGAGAAGCAGAGGAGGAGGAGGAGCGAAGGAGAAGGAGCAGAGGAGGAGGAGGAGCGAAGGAGAAGGAGAAGCAGAGGAGGAGGAGGAGCGGAGGAGAAGGAGAAGCAGAGGAGGAGGAGGAGCGAAGGAGAAGGAGCAGAGGAGGAGGAGGAGCGAAGGAGAAGGAGCGGAGGAGAGGGAGCAGAGAAAGAGCAGAGGAGGAGAAACGGAGAAAGAAGGAGCAGAGGAGGAGGAGGAGCGAAGGAGAAGGAGCGGAGGAGGAGGAGGAGCGAAGGAGAAGGAGCGGAGGAGAGGGAGCAGAGAAAGAGCAGAGGAGGAGAAACGGAGAAAGAAGGAGCAGAGGAGGAGGAGGAGCAGAGGAGGAGAAGGAGCAGAGGAGAAGGAGCAGAGAAAG
>NW_027211637.1:31430000-31447500 GCF_022749685.1 Semicossyphus pulcher
AAGCTCATGTTTTGGATCCCGCGTGACGTAAACTTCCCGAGGATCATCATCAACATCCAGCAGCACAAGCGTCAGAGAGTCTGTTCTTTCTTGTCCACAGTTTGAAGGCGATCACTGATGTTGTCTGTACGTTAACAGGTTCACTGCTGGGAGCTCGTTTAGCAGACTTTTAATGGGCTGCAAAGTTAAACTAAATATTAGTAAAATCACATTATTGCCAAGTGATGTTGAAATCACAATCCATACAGTCTGAGTGGTGTTTGGGTTCATGGTCATAAACAGAGATGAACAAATGACAACTTTTAAAACTGAACTTCCACAAAAAATATGAACGAATATTGTTTGAAGTCTGTGCACACATCACATGGAAGTGTAAAGCACGGTCAGTTTGTGCAGGGCTGGTAAAGATATCAGAGAGCAGACGTTCACAGTGTGAGAGTGAATGTGCGACAGGCAGAGATGATAACGTTACTGTAGCTCCTGACGCTGAGGTTTATCAGATGAACACATTAATAACCCTTCAATATCTATTTGTTGTGTTTTACACGCGGACGACGACAGAAGTCGTCTTCTGTTTCTGCAGTTTGTGATCAACAATCAGAAAGACGTCTTTGTTGTTGTGCGACAGTTTGTCGGAGCGACGTGCAGAGGAGACCGAGGTGAAAGGAGAGACGACTCGGCGTGTAGGGACGGACGGATCGCCGAAGCCGACTGAACCACTTCCTGTCGTGTGAGTCAGCAATGAGTTCGCTTCATATTGATTTTCAGGCCGGAGATAAACTTGGTTTTTAACCTCGTGTTCTCGTACACAACCGTCTGCATCATGAACGTAACTGTTCACATACTCGTCTCTGCACTACGCGCGGTACTGGAGGATACCTCTAGAGGGCGCAGCAGAGAGCTCAGGCCGGATGTGAATATGGCTGTACTCGAAATCAGATACTATATACTGCATACGGCGTTCAGCGGTCGGATGTATGATGGAGGAGCTTTTTAAATTAATTTAGCAGTAAGCTACGCCAGGCGGAAGTAAACAATAACCACAGTTTCTTCAGCTTTAGCGCCCCCTTCTGCTGGAATGCTGCTGCTGTCCGTCATTTCAACTGCCGCTGTGACGTTCCAGCGCTTTGCATTGTGGGATACAGAAGGCGAGGTAGACTGGTCCTATGCATACTGGGGCTGCCATCATGCAGATGCAAACACGTAGTTAAAAGCAAGAACGTCTTTGGCTTAAAAGCTCTTCCCATCAGACGCAGAGGCAGAGAACACTCGGTGCGGCCGTTATACAACACACCTGTGCAAAGTTAAAAAATCAACCTTTGACTTTCTGCTGATGTTCAGCCGGATGTTCTGCAGCTCCTTTACATGAAGAGAGAACGATTAACGCGTCTCTTTCAGACTACATAAATAAGTGATTCCAAAAGTGCCGACACTTTTTCTTCATGTTACATTAACATTTATTCAAATGATGCATGCAGCTATAAAACAGCCTTTTCTACGTCCTCTATTGCAGACACAATTTAATGTAATACATGTCACTGTGTTCCGTCCTTTGTAAACACGACAACACGACTCTGGCATCGTGCCGTCATGCCTGTTTCGTTCTTTAATCATAGAGTCACTCTGACAGAATTAGTCCGTCTGCAGGCTTCAGTGTGAACGCAGCGTTAGCCAAAGAGTCGTATTAGCAACCGTTGCTACGTGAGAGTAGAGGATGGTTATGAGGGAGACGTGTGATTGGACAAACGTTGAGTGAGTCCTGCAGGAGGACGAGCATGCAGCAGCTGCAGCCTCCTTCACGTTGATTTAACATTTTATCTTTGAATGCATAAATAAAGAAACGATTAGCGTCCCGCCCGTCCTGATATCTGCACATTCTTCCACCTTAACTACCATCTGTTCATCCTCCATCCCTCCGTCAGCCTCTTCTGTCCCTCCATCCATCAGCTGCTGTTTAACCCTTCTGATGCCTTTTCTGCCTCTTTTGTAGAGTTAATGACCTCTTCTCCCCCTCATTTCCCATGTCTGTCTGCTGTGTGCGCGCGTGTGTGTGCGTGCGTGTGTGTGCGTGTGTGTGTGTGTGTGTGTGGTCTGACTGATGGCCATTCTGTGTGTCAGGCCATGACAGGGCCTCTAAAGCGAGGAGGCAAAGTGAAAAGAAAGAGAGCGAGCGAGCCAAGACGGATAGAGAGAGAGGCCAGAGAGCATGCTAGGATTGTGTGTGTGTGTGTTGGTGTGTTACTGTGTGTGTTTGTCAGTGTGTGTGTGTCGGGGGGGTTGTAGGAAGGGGTCAGTCTAATTTGCAGCTCATTGAATAGAAACAAGCTTCCTCTGACGGACGGGTTGGGGGGTCGTCGCTGTGTCGGTGTGTGTGGGAGAGAGAGGCTGTGTCGCAGAGGGTTAGGTTGTGTGTGTGTGTGTGTGTGTGTGTGTGTGTGTGTGTGTGTGTGTGTGTGTGTGTGTGTGTGTGTGTGTGTGTGTGTGCAACAAAACAGCAGGAGCAGATAAAGTGTGACATCAGCTGTTCAGGTACTTTACAGACCAAAGCGCCAATATATATTTTTTAAGTGAAGTTGAAGTGACGACCTGTTCTGTGAGGTGTTAGCCTCTGTTAGCCTCTGTTAGCTCCTTGTGTTGATTTATCATATCAACAGCAGCCTGACCCCCCCCCTGTTATAGAGAGGGAGGGGGTCCATGTAATGTCAGCTGACATCCTTTCATGGCTTCAGATGTGCTGCCAAAACTCTCAGCTTCTTTCAGCATCTTTAGCACACAGGTAACACAGGTGTACTCTGAGTGTTCACAGCAGTCGACACGTAGCCTGATACGACGCTCTCACCGTGAACCTTCTCATGACGATAAATCCTCTACGAGCAACGGCCAGCTGAGACTTCCTTCTCTGTGCGCTGCTTTGTTCACAGTCCAGTTAGCAGCCTGAGAAGTACGAACGTTACGATACGACGACTAAGAACAGATTGTTGGCTGCACAGATGTCGAGATTAATAAAAAGCGAATCTTTAGTTTCTGCATAAAAATGTCGAGCAGCAGGCAGAACCCAATCCTCCTTAACGACATCCCGACGTCTGCATGCTAACAGCTAACAGCTAACAATCTGCTCTAGATCAAACATTCAGCTTGAGACAAATCTGTTTGACGCTGTGTCGCGAAAGCCATTCAGCGATTTCCTGACTTCCCTGAATGCATCATAAACGATGGCTCCGCCCTCCGTCTCATGTTACAGTAGTGTTCTTCTCCTCCTGAGGACAGACCTGACAAAGCTTCATGTTGTTCCTAATCTGCATCATGATGTTGTTCTTTCAGCAAACTGAAGAGCCGTTAATTAAAGTCGATCACAAGAATCTGTTTCTGTTTGGGCTTCATCCCGCTGCAGTAAGCCAGAGTGCAGCCTCTGTGTAACTTCCTGTTTACAGTGAGACTGAGACTCAGCACAGACAGATGAACGGGCGCTCCTCCGGGGGATGGGACGAACCGAGAGATGACAGCGTTTATTTAGCAGACACATCTGGAGGGAGAATTTACCTTTGATCTGAACACACGGTCGCTGCTCGAGCTGCTGACTGGACTGTGAACATGCAGCGCACGGAGGAGGAAGTGTTGGCTGGAAGTCATCCCTGAGGACACATCGTCGTCAGCAGGTAGCCGATAAAAAAACTAAATCGTTGTCACTCCTGATTCTTTCAGCCTTCACCACTAAATGTTAATAAATATACTGACGTCCTGAAATGGACCCAGTGAAGCTCAGGAACCAAAGACACTCTGCATCACACTTCATGTACCTTACAGGCACTCATACCTCGACTGTCTGTAACACAGGGCTGCTCCTCCTCGTGTTCAAAGATTCCCACAGTGATAATAAACATAGAACAGCAAAGCCTCGTATCTGCATGACGACTGCGCTCCATGTGTTCTCTCCTTCATGACTCATTACAGACTGAGAATAGAAAAGATGCACGCGGACACGAGAGGAAACATAAAGGTGTGATTTACCACGATGAGTCAGGCGGACGTCTGAGGACGAGCGAGGGAGAGGGAGGAGAGATGAAACCACACGATGAACAGGACACATCAAGCCCAGAGACTTCTTACATTTACATCTGTGCAGATCAAAGGTCAAAGGTCAGCTCGTGATCTCATTGGTCCTCCAGGGGTGATGTCATCATCAGCCTACTGCTCAACGCCTTATGACATCATTTCCTGTAACACCAAAGGAATTCTGGTCTCACACGACATCGAGCGGCTGCCTTACCCTCTGTGTGTGTGTCTGTGTGTGTCTGTGTGTGTGTGTGTCTGTGTGTGTCTGTGTGTGTGTCTGTGTGTGTGTGTGTGTGTGTGTGTGTGTGTGTGTGTGTGTGTGTGTGTGTGTGTGTGTGTGTGTGTGTGTTAGAGGGCTGTGGTCCTCCATTAATCCTGCTCAGTCTGACAGTAAGTGTTGTTCAGGTTGAGAAATGAATTACCCTGCTGGGCGGGTAGCGCACTCATTCATCACCATCTCACACACGCACACACACACGCACGCACGCACGCACGCACGCACACGCACGCACGCACGCACACACACACACACACACACACGTTTTCCTGTCATTGTGTTGCAGCAGTCGTCCTGCGGCTCCTCGTCAGACACTTTTCATTCTGCGCTGAAACCATAAAACATTCAGATGAATCGTCTCCGTGTTCACTTTTATGGACGTGAGGCCCTGAGACCGACGCGCAGCAGAGAGCGTGTGACTCTCTGTGCCACTGATCCACATCTGCAGGGACATAAACTTTATAAACATGAGTAGATGTAAATAATGTTAATGTACAGATGAGCTGTGCATGCTGGTAAGAGAAGAAGAGCCCAAACAATGACAATAAAAAAATCTCTGTGAGAAACATCCAATCAAAGTTTTGTTGCTACAGGCGGTTTTATGCTCGAGCTGTGACTGTATATAAAGATGGCCGACGCGTCTCCACCTCCTCTCGTTGTACATAAATGAAGCTAAACCCCCCCGGAGCGGGCGCTGCCATCCTGCTCATCTGTAACCAGAGTGTGTGCAGCAGAGATCAGCTGGTGGAGCCGCAGTGTTGACGTCCCGCCCCTTCCTCTACCTGACACACACCTTTACCTTGTGTCCTTGGCGTGTTGGAGCCCTCAGGTGTCCTCGGCGTGTTGGAGCCCTCAGGTGTCCTCGGCGTGTTGGAGCCCTCAGGTGTCCTTGGCGTGTTGGAGCCCTCAGGTGTCCTTGGCGTGTCGGAGCCCTCAGGTGTCCTTGGCGTGTTGGAGCCCTCAGGTGTCCTTGGCGTGTTGGAGCCCTCAGGTGGGCTCAGTCTGCAGCAGAACAGCCTCTCGTGTCGGTCTGAAGCAGATATTCACGCTGATGGAAAGTTCAATGACTGTAGTGTTAGTGTTAGTTACGTCTCCTCTCGCCGTTCCTCCTCTACTCTGCTACTCGGGAACAGAACGCTGCAGGAGCCCCATTTGTCAACAGAGCTGTCAATCATGAGGCCACGCCCCCTTTTTATCCGACCTATTTAAGTACTTGGATGCAGAACTTTGTGGAAATTCTTATCCGGTGTCAACGATTTTGTCAGGATCGACGAGTCATCGCTGGTTGTTTCTCATTGTGCCATATGCATCACAGTTTGCTGACCTCTGACCTCCTCGTCCACATGTGTGTCTTATATAGAGTTAGATCAGGAAGTCTACATCCCAGAAACACAACTTGTAATGTAAATATTTTGTTTCCAGTTTGATTCAGAAAAGAAGAAACGTTTCCATTAAAGCTAATTATCTTTTTGAGCCGACAGTTTGTGTCGTTCTTTAAAGCTTCAGAGTTGGATGAAGTCGGGAAACGACCCGGCTGTTACATCTCCACAGTTTAGAGATTAAACCTGTTTTCCTCTTCCTGTCAGCTGATCCCTCCTCCAGTAGCTCCTGATTTAAACCTCTCTCCTCGGCACGTCCATTAGCTTTATTTACAAAGACAGTGGGTGCTTATGTTGGTGCTTCCTGTCAGGATGTCTGTGCAGTCGGAGCAGTCGTACCTGGCAGCAGAATAAACAGCACAAAGCTCCTCCGATAAACCTGATTCAGGAGCTTTGTGCAGCGCAGCCGACAGCCGAGTTTTAACAGACTCTGCAGTGCAGTTAGAGTCCGAGCGCAGCGGCCATTTGTCTCGTTAGTCGATGGTATTGACAGCTTCAGAGCCCGCTGGGAGCACAGAGAGAAAATCAACACTGCACAGTAAACAGGATTTATGTCCAAACTGTGTTTTCTAACTAAAGTGAAAAGCTGAAATATCGAATCAGGACATCTGCTGAAATAACTTAGCTCCCATAATTCCATCTGCTGCTTCCCTGCAGGAAAACTGCTGCTGGAGCGTTTCTCTTCTGCTCATTTGTGTATTTTCCAGTTTTTAAAGCCGTCTGGTTCCAAACGTATTCAGAAAACTACCAAACATATCGAGTACAAAGAGTATCGAGAGGGACGTGCAGGAATCTGCAGAAACTTCCAGCTTAGCGTGGGGCCGTCGGTGACTGAATATCTCTGCAGAAGCTTCAACAGTCGACAGTTCTGACGGTTCCTTTAAACACGACAGATAACTTGTTGCTCTGTTTTAGAAGTCGAACAAAAATGTTTGTTGATCTTTGAAAAACAGGTGAAAACATCAAAGTGCAACAAAAAAGATAAATATGTAAAAACAAGGAAAGAAAGTCTTTAAAATGTCTCGATTCTTGTGGCTAAACGAACTGTTCCCACCACAGGAGGTCTCTGTCAGGCGTGAAGTCCTGTGATGAGTGTCACGGTCTCCTACATAAAGCTTTAAACAAAGTTTGATCACATAATAATCACAAGAGAACTCCTCAGAGCGTCTGTGTGTTTCTGTGTTACAGCCGAGAGTCTCTGCAGTCTCTGCAGAAGAGCTGAGCTGCAGAGAAAACAGACTGCTGAGTAAATAACTGTACGTCTGTCGCTGATTTAATGTGCAGCCTTTTCTCTCTGTACACGCCTCGAGGCTGCAGCAGCTGGACAACTGCTTTCCCAGGATGCTTTACTGCTCAAACACCCAGAGGGCTCCCTGTGTGTGCGTGTGGTGTGTGTGTGTGTGTGCGTGTGTGTATTCAGTCACTTGGGCAGATTTCCAGATGGTACCATTCCTCTCCCCTGTCCTGTTGGTCTGAGCTATGCACACACACACACACACACACACACACACACAGGTTTGTACTTGTGGAGAGCCTCGTCGACAGAGTAAACTGAACTGAACATAAACCCGACTCTTTCGTCCTGGTCTGACCACGAGGACGCAGCGCAAAGTTCATCTATGTGTCGTCACTAAATAGACTAAAAGCTTGCTCTACTTGCAGAATGCTGCATGCTGCATTACTGTAGCTGGTTAGCTAACCGCTAACACGCTAGCCAGCTGGTAACATGCCACAGCTAGTCTCTGTGGTAGTAATAAAGCGTTCCCTGCATCTGTTTGGAGCGTCGGCTGTGCACCGAACACACAGAAGCTCAGAGTGAACATCACAGTAACCTCCTCGAGTGTCTCCATGTCTGTTGGTTACATCCCGCACATACAGTAGCTGCATGCGGCCTGAGCTCTCTGGTGTGCCCTCTAGAGGTGTCCTCCAGTAACACACGCAGTGCAGAGACATGTATGTGAACAGTTACGTTCATGATGCAGACGGTTGTGTGAGCGAACACGAGATTAAAAAGCAAGTTTATCTCCAGCCTCAGACTTACGGCCACATGTTGTAGTTTTCTTTCTTATTGAACAGATCATTGTGTTCCTCTTCTGCTTCTTGTGACTGGCTGGTTCTCACCGTTCGCTGTAACCTCACCCGCCTTTTAGAAGCCTCGAGTTCGTCATTTCAGCCATCGCGATGTACGAAGACACTCGTGACCACATTTGGACGAGAAGGTGAAGCTGTAGAGGAGTGAGGTGAGCAAGCACCAGGTTCAGCTGGAGAACGAGTTCACCGTCATGTGTCCCACAGAGTTTCTATCTGTTGGTATCTTTTTATCAGACTGGAGACGCTCAGAGAGCTCGTGGAACAAGGAAAATAGAATTTCCCTCATTAGACAGATTGTGTATCACATCTGAGAGGAGACGCCAAGCAGCTGTAAACATGTTTATTTAAGTTTTAACAAAGGGGCTCCATGAGCGACTCACTTCAGGTGGACACTCCAGGAACTGCAGATTTCGGCACCTCCACGTTGGCGTCGTCTTTCAGCCACTCAGCTGTAAACGCTGACAAAGAGAAGTGGATTTGTTCTTTGTTCACTGTACCTGCTCTCAGCTTGGTAGCATTTTATTTTATGACTTCTTCCCTTCAGGTGAGTTGTGTTGTAAGAGTTTGATTGGATGGAGGCCTCCTGTTTATTAGTTTAACTTTATTAATTCAGAAGAGCATTTAGAACATGCTACGAGCTAATATGTGCTAACGTGTGCTCAACGTGTGGCTCCTCTGTGACATTTGCAAACCCTCTGCTTTAATTCATTGGATCTAAATTCAGCGTTTAACTGCTCTGTGTGAGTTCGCCCGGTGTCCATTGGAAAGGGTGAAGCAGACTTCTTGTTCAGCTGAAACTCAGCACCCGTCTCCCCCCTCTCTCCCCCCTTTTCTCCCTCTCTGTTCGCTCCATTTAACTGAAGCCACCAGCTACATGAATACCCATGAACAGCCAGGAGCTCTGCCAACAGCTCCATTACAATGTGCACTCCACCTCCTCTTCATCGCTCCCTCCCACTCCGTTTTCTCTTCTTCTTTTCCCTCCTTTCCTCCCGCTCTTCTTCTTCTCTTATTTTGAATCGCTCTCAAACTGCACGGCCAAAAGTATGCGCTCACTCAAACGTTTAAGCCCCCCGTGTGACGCTATGTTAATGAATGCGTTGCTCTAGCAGCGTCCACTCTTTTAGTTTTTCCACCAGATGCTGAACTTGGCTGCAGGGATTTTCCCCCATTCATCCACCAGAGCGTTAATGAGGTCCAACGCTGATAATCACTGATAAGACCTGCACACAGA
This sequence comes from Semicossyphus pulcher, assembly GCF_022749685.1. Lineage (NCBI taxonomy): Eukaryota > Metazoa > Chordata > Actinopteri > Labriformes > Labridae > Semicossyphus > Semicossyphus pulcher. Next base: position 31,439,035 of record NW_027211637.1, read on the forward strand.
TGCATAAAGTCTTGGTTATGGCTGCGTGTGCGCACAAAGACAGACATCTTTAGGTGTGTTCCTGTCAGCAGAACCGTGTGTTCGCCCGGTTCTGCTTTTAAATTGTCTCATTTTAACATCCACAGTCAATAAACGAGACACTCTTAAGACACGAATACAACAGAACATTTAAGAAGAACTGCACTTTCACCGACTGTGTTGCATCCATGACAACAACTGTGTTTTCACACATAAACATCGTGAGAGTAAAACTACTCACATATATGAAACCACTATGATTCACTAACAGATGCGTTTTCCTAAAGTTAGATCACATGGAGCGAATGCTGCAACATTCCAGATGAATTAAAAACATCATGAACATGAAAATAATGTCTCCTATGTTAAAGTGAAAACCTTTCTCCGGAGTGCCTCAGGGAAGCGTCCTGGGTCCTGTTTGATTTTCTTCATACATGCTGCTTCTAGACATCACTATGCTAAATACAACAGTTATTCAGGTGACTCAACATTGTTCATAAACCGTTCTACCTACAGACTCTGAGGCTTAAACGTGTTTGCAAATGTTTTTAAAAAATTGGGTTTTTGAGGTCACAAACGACGGCCGACATGAGCCACTGTCTAATGGGTAGTACACCTCTGCAGTGCATGATGTCGTGTTGGATTTTCAATAGATGATAGCTGGTTACTTTAGATCATCTTCAGTCATGCAGCGTCTGAAAACACACAAGCAACTCTGCTGGTTTCACTCTCTAATGACACAGTTGTTGTAGACTGACGAGTTTTACTTTTCAAAGTTTGCACTTGACCTCATTTTCATTTATGTTTTCCACACAGAAGTCTTTGACAGCTGCAGAAGTCTCTGCATGTTTCTCTGGTTCCGAATCTCATCTTCTTCTTCTTCTCCTTATTTAATGGTGGTTAGCAAAGAGCTTTCAGATGTGTGACAGCCACCGTCTGGCGGCGGTAGTAGTGAGATGAACTTTCAGATTTTTTTTACATTGATGACTATTTGAATACTCGAGATAATGACCCTCTCCTAACATCCAGTGGTTTGATGTACATGTACAGTTTAGCTTGGCTAGGTGTCAGAAGGAGCATGTGTGAAGGTGCAGTTCCAGCAGCAGACGTTAGCGATGGAGCAAAGAAGGAACACAGTATAAATAGAGACAAAGTCCCCATAGGGAGGCTGTCGGGGAGGATGGATGTGTCAAGCATGTGACTTTCATGCATATTAGTGGGCCGTCAGTGACGCTCGGTGCAGTTAAAGGTGAAACTCATCCAGAGAGGAGGATGGTTAAACACTGCCTGGTGTTTGGTCACTGTTAAAGTCTGATTTGTTGCACTTTATGGGACTTTATGGGTCCCACCAAATGTAATGATCCCCTCTCAACACAGAGGCTGCACAACTTGCCCTGTTTGTGTTTACTCTCTGGTTCTGGACGGGAGGTTCACAGAACACAGCAGATTTAAACTCGTTCAGTCTCTTCCTGCCATGTAGCCTGAGCTAACGCTAGCTAGCAGCTGTCTGCAGACATCAGGCTGATGTCGGGACACACGAACAGCAGCAGATGAATTAGAGAGCGGAAACTCTGCTCTGCTCTCTGCTGAAGGTAATTATTTAAGTGGCTGCACTGCACTTCATCTTCATCATCTGAGACTGACAGTCAATATCTGTCCATCATGGTCTTAAACATGCAGCACAGCCGTGCAACTGGTGCAGGCTTTTTCCTCCAATGCTTTCCAACTGTTCTGCACACGTTACCCTTTAAAATAAGATGCTTAAATATGAGCGTCTCTGCGGAGTTAAGGAGGGAAAAGTCAAGTCACCTTCATGTAAATGTTGTTTTGTCTGTATGAAGCAGACCAACCTATCCATGGTCAGCCTTTTGTATTCTACCCTGCGAACCTTAAACAGCAGCTTGGGTCTCTGATCTCCCAACATCCCTCTGAGTCCTGTTTCATCCTCTCCTTTTGATGCGGACAGACGGTATCCAGGACTGAGCGGGTTCGTGAACGGGCTCGGAGCTATACAGGGGAGAAATCGGAGGCTGGTCCAGACGAAAAAATAATGTCCCCAGTCCGACCCTGCTAGTGGAGCAACTGCAGCTGGGTTAGCTTAGTTTAGCTTATCTCGACTCTCTTATCTCTGTTCTTGGGCGGTCGAGCCGCCTGCAGCGTCCTTGTTTCGGCAGATGCCGTCAGGTCAGCTGTACTTCACCCAATCCCCGCGCTTCCTTTTCCAATGACTGAAATTCACTGATAGGTTAAACACTGTGTGAACAATAAAAAGTATGAAAGAGCTACTGACAGACTTTGGAAAGCTTCGTCCACAAGAGACCACATCGAAATAACCGGTCCTGTGTAAGGCTGTAAAGACTGTCTGCGCTGGGTCTCCGCCTCCGTCCAACCGTCGACTATCATCCTGTCATCGATCGGAGCGTTAAATGTTCATATTCAACGTTTGACTTTGCTGAACTTCCCAAGTACAAACCAGTAAGAGAGCAGCTGTATGTGATGTAGGCTGAAGAGACAACATGCAGGCAGGGTGAAAAACAAACTGAGCTCTACCACATTAAAAACATATACGTGTAAAAATATGTGACTGCAGCTGTTTTTGTTGTCTGAGAACATCGTCAGGGCCGATCAGACGGAGCGCGATCAGCAGCTGGCGGCTTCTTTCTACTTGTTTTCATGAGAAGCTTTCTGTGCGCTGCTTTTGCCTTGCAGAACGCCTCGATTTGAAAAAACTTCATTGTCCAATCGGATAAAAGGAGAGGCGGGCCTTCTGTCAGTCGCTTTGTGCGGTGCGCCTCGCGTTGTGCAGGCTGTCTCATCGGGACCTTACACTTCTCTTACTGACGTATACATCGCACTGCTGTCGTCCTGCAGGCGGCACCATGCCCTGTGCTCCACCTCGTCATGTGCAAAGAGCTCATTTCTTTATGGCATGAAAACAACTTAACATCGTTTGTGTCCTTTAAAGGAAAAGTTTCTAATATCTAAAAAAAATGCTCCCGACCTGAAAACGATCTGATTAGACGCTCGAATATTAAGAAAACCAAGTCTGTCTGCAGACTTTTGGCCACAGAGTGTGTGTCTCTTTCCTCTCCTGGCCACCTCCCCTGTGTGTGTGTGTGTGTGTGTGTGTGTGTGTGTGTGCATGTGTGTGTGTGTGTGTGTGTGTGTGTGTGTGTGTGTGTGTGTGTGTGTGTGTGTGTGCATGTGTGTGTGTGTGTGTGTGTGTGCGTGTGTGTGTGCACATTTGGCCTCCTGTATTTATTTCATTTTGTCCTCTCTGCTGCTCGCTCCTCCCGTTCCAGGCAGGGAGAGGGATTTCTGGGCCTCCCCATTGGTGTACAGCGAGAACAAAGCCCCTCCCTCCTCCTCCTCCTCAACCTCCTCCTCCTCTCTCTCTCTCTCTCTCTCTCTCTCTCTCTCTCACCCTCTCTCACTCATGCAGAGAGCGATCGAGTAGAGAGAGAGGGAGGGAGGGAGAGTGAAAGTGGAGAGGCAGGCAGACTTGTTGCAACAGATGGCTTAACCAGCGGCGGCTCGGCAGCGGCTGCACCGAGGAACTCTGGGACGCCGTTAGACACAGATAGAGAAAGAAAGGAAGGGAGGGAGGGGGGTGTTAGAAAGTCACAGAGCAGGAAAAAGGGCTCGAGAGAGACCTCCTCCTCCTCCTCGTCTTCTTCTTCTCCTTCTTCTTCTTCTTCTTCTTCTTCTTCTTCCTCTTCGTCTACAAACTCTTCCTCTCAGCACAGACAGGAAGACATGTCAGAGTGAGCACAAGTTTTGTCGCTAAAAGCAGCAGCCTTCATGGAGGAGATGACTGTGTGATCCGAGCCTTCATCCTCCTCCTCCTCCTCCTCCTGCTGCTCGGGGGTCAGAGAGGAGAACACCTGCTGACAGCGAGGAGCTCCTGAGGGAGGAGGCGCAGCAGCAGAAGGAGGTACAGGACTCTTCTTCACGTTTTTGTAGTTTTTCTGCTTCTGCGAGAACGTCTCTGCTCGGGCTGCTGTGAGGTCATCATCCATGGACTGATCTGTGTGTGTGTGTGTGTGTGTGTGTGTGTGTGTGTGTGTGTGTGTGAGAGAGAGGCTCTTCAGTTCTGCTCTACTTCACTGTGTGTCACTTTCTGTGCTCAGAGCTGTTAGTCAGAGCAGCTTTGTTACTGTGTGTGTGTGTGTGTGTGTGTGTGTTGCTCCACTTTCCTTGCATTAGTTTTGAGGCCATGTCGTACTCACACTTGTTCTCAGCAGAGTGTGTGTGTGTGTTTAAAGTGCTGCTTTAACTGTCTATTAGTGTGTGTATGTGTGTGTGTTTATTGCTTCCTGCTTGCCGAACACGTGGGAGTGTGTTTTAGCTGCGCAACACTGAGGTCAGTCAGGAGAGAGGGAGGGAGGAGAGAGAGAAAGAAGGGGGGATGAATAAAGGAAGGGAGGAAGGAAGGGAGGAGAGCTGTTCCACCCTGCTCTGTTTTTATTATAATAATGATTTTTTTTTATGTTCCATTCTCTCTAACTAAGTAACAAAGGGCTGCACGGGGAATATAAACACAGAAAGGCTTTAAAACACAAGTAGAAGTGATAAAAACTAACAATGAAGTCTCTCTGCGGGGCTGTGAAGGAGAGCTAGTCTGTTGTTGAGTTATATAAACATGTTCAAAGAGGTGTGTTGGATATGAAAATGCTCAAAACAAATGTTAAAGCACATTTGAACTATTGGAGTCGCTGATAGTCGAGAAAGTTTGGGAGAGACGACAGCAAAGCTCCTCTGCTGCCAACACACCGTACGCTATCTCAATGAATCATTTCGTTTGTTTGTGTTACAGAAATATTTAGTTTGACCCGAACTGATCGTTCAACAATGTAAAGTAACTAAGTGATCGAGGCAGAGGTAGAGCAGCAGCTCCTGTTCTGTGAGCTTAAATCACTGTTTTTGTGAATGGAGTCTGGTGTGTGTGCAGAGAGCGATGTAACGTCTGTGTGTGGTTAAAACAATCATCTTCCTCTGTAACAAAAAGGTCTATCTCTGTAGGGATCCTTTCTGTCATGTTGTCACACACTTAGAATAACAATCTGAGCCTGTCAGTGGAAACAACAAGAACTTTTAGTGGACGACCTTTGACCCATCAAGGATGATGTTGCAGCTATTACAGCCTGTTTCACTGCTGCAGGATGAACACATCTACTGGAGACACTCACACACTTTTTCTACCCATCAGTCATTTACACTCCGGTTCTGTATCGCTGTTTTTCAGAGAAATCAATACTTGGGCTGGTTCAGAAACGGTGGCATGGTGTAGTTTGTCCAGCAGAGGGCGCTCTGACTCCATAGTTTACAGTCCTCTCAGCACTGTCTGCAGCACATGCAGCATCACAGCTGAGCAGACGCTGGTCCGCACTACAATCTGTTGATTATGTTAAATACGCTTTATTCAAGTTTACTGTGTAAGAAAGCAGTCGTTACTAAATCGGTTGAAAATCAACATTTAAAAAGGAATTTTGTCATTCCAGCTCAAAAGTTCAGCCTGAATGATTTACCTCTGAACACAGTCAGCATGTTGACACACAGAAGGCCTCGCTAGTTTTTGATTCTTTAGTTTTATATCGTAGTAAAGATAAAGTGATTCTTAACTTTTGGAAATAATATACGAGATATTTGAAGCACTCATCTTGAACTTTGGAAGTTGTTTTATTTACAGACAGTTCAGAGACCAACTGATTCATCGATAAATCAACAAAATGCGGCTGGTGTCGTGTTTTTTTAGCAACTGGAAAAGTTCCAAAATCAAGAAGTAAAAATCAGAGACAGCTCAGGGATGTGTTTATGAGACAGGTGTGACGATCGTTATGATGTCAGAGAAACAGGAGCAACACTTCTGACTCGACTTCACTGTTACATCAGCTTCTATTGACCGGTGTGTGTGTGTGTGTGTGTGTGTATGTGTGTGTGTGTGTGCGTGTGTTTCATGTATGAGCTGCAGTGGTCCATGTTGGCGGGAAATCTGTTGACAGCAACTAACGATTTGGTTACTGGGTTCCCACCATCACACACACACACACACACACACACACACACACATACAGCAGGGCAAATGAGGCTGATGGCTACTTTACAACCGCTGGAATGTAAACATTCACTGACCCCAACTGTTCAAATATTAGCACACACACACACACACACACACACACACACACACACGTCACACACTCTCAGGCTGTCTGCAAAATTTAAATTGATAGTTTACCACATTTTAATGCCACTAAGGTCGTAAAGAAGTGGCATTTATTAAATTAGCAGAAGAAGACGAATTCAGTAAAATCAATTTTCAGGAGAAATGAAAAGCTAAGAGAAGCTTAAAGTTAGCGCCCTCGGGATGCTAATATAATCCTTACATGTACAATGTCAAAGAATATAAAAAAAGTTTGTTATTTAGTTTAGAAAGTTTGTTTTCTTCCCCAAAAAGTCAATTAACAGATGTTAGCTTTAGCCCCATAGCTATATACATGTCTACCTGTGTATAAAATAAGTGCTACTGTTAGCTTCTCCAACAAACAAACATTAGTATAGCTTATAGAGGCTAACATTAATGTTAGCTAACATCGATGTGAGCTTCTCAATGTAAGCTTCTCAAAGTTAATACCAGTTTTTACAAGAGGCTAACATCAAAGTTAGCTTCTCTAACTAACTAAAATCAATGTTAGCATCCACACTAATTAAAGTAATTGTTAGCTTCTCCAACAGGCTAACAATTATTTTAGATCTCTATTAGAGTCACATAAATGTTAGCTTCTCCTATTGACTAAAATCAATGTTAGCATCCATGACAGATTAACATCAATGTTAGGCTCTCCAACAGACTAATATGGATGTTAGCTTATCCATACCCTGATTCTAGCTTCTACAACAGGCTAAAAACAAGGTAAGCTTCTTTATAACTAACATAAATGCTAGCTTTTCCAACCAGCTAGAATCAGCGTTAGCATCCAAACCAGACAAACATCACTGTTCACTTCTCCAGCAGACCAACATTATCGTTAGCTTCTCCAATTGGCTAAAATCAATGTTAGCATCCATGCCAGATTAACATCAATGTTAGGCTCTCCAACAGACTAATATAGATGTTAGCTTAACACACACTGATATCAATGCTAGCTTCTTCAATCAAAGCTACCAATCACAAAAGATTAACATCACTGTTAGCTTCTCCATTAGGTCAACATTTGTGTTAGCTTCTCGTACAGGCTAACATCCACGTTTAGGTTTTCCAACTTGCTAGTATTAATGTTAGCTACTCCAACAGGCTAACATTGATGTAAAGCAGAGAGGATGCTAACTGAAGTGACACGAGGTGTTACAGGTCCTTTAAACCTCTCGCATCTCCTCACAGCGTCATGTGTCTGCGCTGAAGTGAGCTGCAGCCCAGCTGAAGGATGTCATGACGCTCTGTAACGCAGCTTATTGATGGTTTCATATTGACGTGCGAGTGTGTGGTCTCACTGAGGGCCATTAGATGTGTCAGTACATGACAGGGACTAACACAGAGATCTCACTGTTGGTGTGTGTGTGTGTGTGTGTGTGTGTGTGTGTTTCGGGGGTTTTCCCTCCGCTGTGTGCACGTCTGTGAATCCGTCTGCAGATATTTTAGCTTCTGTCTTTAAAATCTGGAGCAGCTTCAGAACAGACATGCTGCTGTCACGCAACACACTCTGTATATCTGTGTGTGTGTGTGTGTGTGTGTGTGTGTGTGTGTGTGTGTGTGTGTGTGTGTGTGTGTGTGTTATCATGACACTGTTGCCTGAAGCTACTTCTCATCCGTGTCGTCTCCTGACCTTTGACCTTCTGTTCTCTCTGTGTCTCTCTGACTGTATGTCCAGTGTTGTCGTGCTGTCTCTTCATATTTTTCATCACAAACGCCATCAGCTGGTTTCTGACACGTGACTCTGAGTCCACATGAGCTTGTTTTACACACAGGAACGCGTCTCACTATTTTACACCCGTCGACCAAAGAAAATATTGAAACATATAGTGACGTTAAAGAGCAGCCACAAAGAAAGGCATAGAGTAAGTGTGCAGTATGTGTATCGCTGCTGTGTTGTAATCGCCATGCACCTACGTGATGTGCACATAATTCATTTTCTCATATCCAGAATGAATGCAGACATATCGTCATATTTTTCAGCCCTGAGTTTCTGCAGGATTTCCTTTAAGGCTTCTCAAACAGCAACAACCTCCACCAGTGAGTCAGAGCAGCCTGAACGCAGCCTGAGAGGCAAAACTCAGGGCTCAACAACCTCCATTCACAGACAGATACATCTCGTATTAGAGATATTAAAGGGTATTATATAAACAAACACCTGAAGTTAAAACATGTCAAATGAAATGTATTATAATAAAAATATAATCAAAGATTTCGCTGTGATCATAACGAGGTTGTGTTGAGCTGCTGAACCCTGAACA
>NW_027211637.1:31450000-31467500 GCF_022749685.1 Semicossyphus pulcher
CGTGATGATGATGACGCTGTTGACACAGCGTGAGGCGATGGATCCTCTCAGGGATTGTCGGGCTGCTCTGTAAACAAATAGTTCTGTTAGCCAAACAGCTCAAGGTGTGTTCACTGTCCCCGGCGGTCTGCATCACAGAGCACTGAGATTTATAACCTGATCTTAAGCCCTTACTCACCATGCATGGTCTGCCTTGTGCACAGGTAGACGTATTGATTGGTTTGTTGTTATTTAAAGGAAGTTATTGTCTCCCTCCCAGGACTCATTCCTACTTACCCTACAGTCACATGCTCCTCGGATCGCCCCATTTCCCTCTGAGTTTGTTCCTTTCAGGGGCTTTAAGTTGTCATGTGGAAACAACATGGACGCTTCAAAGAGGATGTGTTTTATTTTAAAGCTAGTTCAGGTTCTTCTCCATGGAAAGACACTAATGGCTACAACCAAATAGCTCCTAATGCTAACCCAGCTAATGCTACAGCCTCTGCTCCATTGTTTGTTTCTCTTCTTGTAAGTTTCCACCAGGAGCATGATGGGAAAAAATCTCAACAGAAATCTACTGTGTACAATAACGCGGTGGAGGAGTTTGTGTGTCCCTATGAACCTGGGAGCTGTGTTGTCAGGGGCCGTAGCCCCTGGTAGGGTCGGTGTAGAGCTACCTCGCCCAGATTAGGGAAACCGGGGCTACTCCCTGGAGCCAGACGTGGGGGGGATGCTCGGCGGCGAGCCACCACCTTGTGGGCCCACCACCTGCAGAGTCAGGCGTGGGGGTCGGTGCATTGTGAACCGGGCGGCAGGCAAAGGCGGAGGCCTCAGATATCTAGTTGTAGTCTGTAAATGATGACCCTGTGAGACACCCTTTAAAAAAAGCTCTTTGGATCTGAGGTGACGTCAAACTTGAATCTTTTAAAGTGTCCTCGTGTCCGGTAAGCGTTCTCTTTTACGTTCTCCAGATCTCCTGGAAGTTTCTCATTCCTGCTCTCCAGCGGATGAAGTCCTGTGATCTTTCCTCTGCCGTTCCAAAGACAAACTTCTTTAAACACTCCTGTGGTTCATTGTGGCTGTAATGAGCCCTGCAGCCTGTAGGAGGCGCCAACACCACTGTAGTCCTGTTTTCCTTCACTCTCTCTGCAGTGTGACTTTCCATCAGCGCCTCATAAATCACCTCATAAATCTCCCGCACTTTAATTGTCCTTCTCACTTTGTTTCCATTAGACAGAAGGTCAGTTAGCTGCTTTTTATTTATCTCAGAGCAGCTCTGATTGGTGTTCGCGCTCCTTGGGCTGTTATATTATGAACCCCCTCCCCCGTCCTCCCCCGTTCTCCCCCGTTCTCGCCCGTTCTCTCGCTGTAGCAGAATTGATGAAATTGGTAATCGTTATAGACCGCTGCTTTGGAGCGGCTGACCTTCAGAGAGACGCGGAGAGAAGGATGGAGACGGAGGGAGAGAGATTTTTGGTTTTAATGAATGTAAAATCTTTATAGAGCAGCTTTAAAGTCTCTGCAGCAGCAGTGGAGTCGAACGACTGCAGCCTGTAATCACTTCTGTGACTGTGACAGAGCCGGACTGAGATACTGTCACACGTATAAATGATCAGAGTTTAGAATAGACGATGCAGTTTCATTAATACACAGTTTTCATCTGTAGTGCAGCCAAGGTGTAAAACATAAAGCAGACATGCAGTTTGAGGAGGATATAGATCTGTTGTAAACATGTCTCTATAGAACAAACATCGCTAACAAGCCGCACATAGACTGCTACGACGGCGTAGTAATTCAGAGATTAAAGTGGAACATTTCCATCCATCCAATGTCTCCGTCCACACAAGCCAATCAGTTCCGGGTGAGCAGAGTGGAGGACGATCGGCGAGAGGAGACGTAACTAAAACAATCACTACAGTCATTGAAGTTTCCATACCTGTGAACTTTAACCTCAGACCAACACAAGAAGCTGTTATGCTGTTAAACACGCCGGTGTGCGGGATCCTTGCTGTTTTTGCGGTAAGTTAAGTGTGTGTTTGAGTTAGCGGAAGTGGCTACGGCGGCTTCACCCGCCGATCTCTACTGCACAGACTCTGGCTCCGTATGACGTCACCATCGCAAGATGGCAGCGCCTATCACAGGGCTGTTTTGGCATCAATTACGTACAATGGGAGCAGATGGAGACGCTTTGTCCATCTGTATATACAGTCATTGGTCGAGGACCGTAGCCTCTGTACATGGAGCGCCTGAGCTGAGCCAAACCAGCACCACATTGTTAAAGTTGATCTTATTTTATTTCGAAAATAAATCTATTTTGCTTTAATAACCTGAATGTGAAAACTAACTACTAACTAACTAACTATAAAGACTGCCAGTCATTTTTTCTTGGGCAAGTCGAGTCACTTTTTTTCCACCTCAGCTCCAGCCCTCTGACCTGTAGTATCCGCTCTTTATAAAGAGAAAACACAAGGTGTGAGCAGCCCGTCTATAATAATGATATTATTGGCCAGTTGATATAACCTGTTCAAACAGTACGACAGTGAATTGTACCTGTGTTATCTTGGCACAGACGCAGCCATGATGATGGTCTGCTCTGAGACCGTAGTGAGGAGTAACGAGTGAGGCTTCTATTTGGGGGCTTTGATGTTGCATGTTGCCATAGCGAGGAGTTTGACTGACAGCCAGTCATCCAATCAGGACAAACACATAGCGGGGAGCTTTTTGAGTCGTCCAGTCATGATTCACAGTTTGCGCTGCGTACATACTCTCAAACTTCAGCTCACTGACACGAGCTTTTAAAGAGTCCAGCTCACTTTAACCAAATCCAGTTTTCTGTCCTCTGTGTCTCTGAAGAGTTAACACCACCACCATCTCTCGTCCTCAACACTTCACCACCTTCTCTTCTAAACTGGCAGTTTTTGCTCCATTACTTTTCTTTTATCGTATAGATGAATGTTTAGAAAGTCCAACTTGTTTTAAAGAACGTTCCTTTGGTACAGACGCACGCAGGGCCGGAGTGTGTCGGTGGAAACGGTCGTGTGGTCCTTTTGTCAACATTTATACATCTGTTCTGATCTTCTGTTTGTTTAACTGCAGCCACTATCACTGAGTGTGTGTGTGTGTGTGTGTGTGTGTGTGTGTGTTTAAAAGTAGACCTGATGAATAAATCAGCAGCAGTCAGACATGAGCTCATGATGCCCCACCGGAGTGAAACACACACAAAGAGCGAGGAAGAGAATTAAACTCTGCAGCGCTGTCTCCAGGAGAGCTACTGATTAGGTCACCGTGTGTGTGTGTGTGTGTGTGTGTGTGTGTGTGTGTGTGTGTGTGTGTGTGTGTGTGTGTGTGCGTGTGTGTGCGTGTGTCCGCGGGGCTCCATTAGCTGTGACACGCTGAGTAGAAATGGAGCGCAGTGATTCAGACGGACAGGACGGGGTGAAGACAGACAGCAGCAGGAAGTGAGGAGAGTTTCAGATGAAGGTCACGAATGATTTTCGTGTCCCGCCGGGGGAGACCTGTTGGTGGTCGAGGTGATGTTTTCCACGGTCGTCAGAGAGACTGACACCATCCCAGAATACTCCACCTCCTATCAGACACACAGCTGATCCTATAACAGCCGTTCTGCTTGGCATCAATGAAACCATCACGACTTTTTACAGCGTGTCTGTGCAGAGCTCGCTGATCTCTGTAGTTTTAGAAAGAACGTTTTATTCTGCAGGTTTCCCCCCAAAAAAGAGCAAAAAGAAAACTTCATGTCACAAACCTGCACGTGAAATTAAATCAGCGGAGTCAGTCGTCGTATTAGGAGACTGGAAACACTCGTTAAATATTAATCCAGCTGCCAGACGACGTGCCATCAGAGCAGGGATGGAAACAAAAACAGGACAGGATTTTAACGGTGAATTATTGATACTCGAAAAGGTCCTGCTGAGGTCGAGCGCTCCACATGTGGCACATTGAACAGCTGAGTTACACCGTGAAATAAGACAGTGTAAGATGTAACTCGGACAGACGTCATCGAGGCAGAAACATCCAGAAGTTTCCATAAAAAATATTTTATGCTTTTGTAATCCTTAAAAGAGGAGGAGGAGGCGAGGAAAGGAAACAAGGGAAGGACGGAATAGGAGGAGAAACAAGGAGAAGCTTTTCACTGAAGCATGAAATGAGAAATGGAGGATTTCACACACACACACACACACACACACACACACACACACACACACACAGTCTGAACATTTAAAATTCTGACTCCATATCACATCTCTTATCCCCTCCCGAAATGTCTCATCCCTATCTGTGTGTGTGTGTGTGTGTGTGTGTGTGTGTGTGTGTGTGTGTGTGTGTGTGTCTGTGTGTCTGTCTGTCTGTGTGTCTGTGTGTGTGTCTGTGTGTGTGTGTGTGTGTGTCTGTGTGTGTGTGTGTGTGTGTGTGTGTGTGTGCGCGCGCAGCATCCATCAGCACTAAACAGCAGCAGAATCAGTAAACAGGACGCTCTCTCTGCTGTGACGTCCCGCTCTCGGTACACGATCCTGCTCCTTACGCAGCTTCTCAAATATTGATTTGGACATTATTTTATTCTTCCGCTAAAGAAATAGTCCCTTAAACTCTATCAGCCAACCTGTCTGAACATGTGCACAGGTGGTGCAGTGGTTAGCGCCATCGCCTCAAAGCTAGAAGGTTCCTGGTTCGAGTCCCGGTTCAGACGTAGTGGGCCTTTCTGTGTGGAGTCTGCATGTTCTCCCCGTGCATGCGTGGGTTCCCTCCGGGTACTCCGGCTTCCTCCCACAGTCCAAAGACATGCTCGTTAGGTTCATGGTGACTCTAAGTTACCCACAGGTCTGAATGTGAGTGTGAAGGGTTGTCTGTCTCTTTTCACACATGCACTCCTGATGATTTCCAGAAACACATTCTCCAGAGTTGCCCTTTCACACTCGGCCCTCACAGCCAGAAGCTCCTGCCTCTCCTCCCCTCTCCGGTCTGCAGACGTCTCTGCTGTCGTCTTTCTCGCCGGTCACATGATATGAACGTCATCACCCCGCCCACTCGCTCTCGATGAACGTTACCTGCTGCGTTCAAACATCGGCTCACCGATGTTACCCGGAGGCTGCAGGAGAAAGTCTGCATGAAGTCAGGGTGAAACATGCGGCCGTTTGCGTTCGCACCCACCTGGACGATGTGGGGACATTTTCAGAAGCGCAGTGCAGGTCTGAAAGGAGCTTATGTGTCAGTCCTCTGATTGACAGGCGACCTGTCCAGGTGTAACCCCGCCTCTCACCCAATGACAGCTGGTTTATCGGTTAGCGATAAACGACGTCCTCCTCCGTGCGCTGCATGTTTACAGTCCAGTCAGCAGCTCGAGCAGCGACCGTGTGTTCAGATCAAAGGTAAATTCTCCCTCCAGATGTGTCTGCTAAATAAACGCTGTCATCTCTCGGTTCGTCCCATCCCCCGGAGGAGCGCCCGTTCATCTGTCTGTGCTGAGTCTCAGTCTCACTGTAAACAGGAAGTTACACAGAGGCTGCACTCTGGCTTACTGCAGCGGGATGAAGCCCAAACAGAAACAGATTCTCTTGTGATCGACTTTAATTAACGGCTCTTCAGTTTGCTGAAAGAACAACATCATGATGCAGATTAGGAACAACATGAAGCTTTGTCAGGTCTGTCCTCAGGAGGAGAAGAACACTACTTTAACATGAGACGGAGGGCGGAGCCATCGTTTATGATGCATTCGAGGAAGTCAGGAAATCTAAGCGCTGAGTGGCTTTCGACACAGCGTCAAACAGATTTGTCTCAAGCTGAATGTTTGATCTGCAACAGATTGTTCGCTGCAGACGTCTGCTGCTCTCCACATGGACTGTTTTTCCTGCATACGCTGCAGCCTGCTGAGACTTGATTGGTCGATACTACTTGGAATTCAAACAGAAACTATACAGAGCGGAGGAGGAGGAGGAGGAGGAGGAGGAGGAGGAGGAGGAGGAGGAGGAGGAGGAGGAGATGATACAGTGAACCTGACTCTCAGATCAGGTTCAGGTCCTCAACCTGCAGAAGACCTCTTCTGTGTGTGGTCTTATTATCCTCCTCTGCCCGCCAGCGTACACGCACACACACACACACACACACACACACACACACACACACACACACACACACACACACACACACACACACTGAGCCCCCCAAAAAAAGACCACCAGCCCAGCTAATTGGAGATGTTGTATCACCTCCCTCGTGTCTTTTGCTCTTTCTGTTGCTTTCACAGTCACACACGCACACACACACACACACACACACACACACACACACACTCTTACACAAAAACTGACACACACGCACTCTGTTTCACACACACACATACACACACAGCGACCCAGTGGGAATTGGCAGCTCGGAGCGAATTGAGAGAGAAGGCAGAAAGTCATTACTTCTCTGACTAGATTGTATGTGCGTGCGTGTGTGTGTGTGTATGTGTGTGTGTGTGTGTGTGTGCGTGTGTGTGTGTGTGTGTGTGTGTGTCTGTGTGTAATCCCGCCATCAGTATGCCGGTCATGCTTTGGAACAGAGGGGAGGAAATTGAAGAGCGAGAGAGAGAGAGAGAGAGAGAGAGAGAGAGAGCGGAGGGGAGAATGAGAGGAGGGGGGAGGCGGCGGTCCAACATGGAGTTCTTTTGATTACAGATGGTAAATGTGCCTTCAGTCACCTCCTCCTCCCCTTCCTCCCCCTCCTCCCCCCCCTCCTCCTCCCCTTCCTCCCCCTCCTCCCCTTCCTCCTCCTCCTCCTCGCTCCTCTCACTCGAGGGATTTGAGTCAGACGTGAGAAGAATCACCGACCGGGCTTCGTGTGTGTGTGTGTCTGTATTGTGTGTGTTTTTTACAGTGTGTTGTGTTTTTGGAGGCGGGGTCACAGAGGTCGTCTGCAGGAAGCTAAAGTGAAAACACTCTGAGCTACCTGGAGCTGCCGTGTTCTGTCATCATACGTAGTCCTTTAGTCGCCTAAACTCAAAGTTCACTCTCCTCGTCTGCATGAGGAGGATGGAGGCGAGGACGGAGAGGAGGACGGAGAGGAGGACGGAGAGGAGGACGGAGAGGAGGACGGAGGCGAGGATGGAGGCGAGGATGGACGATTTTAGGATGAATATGATGAATCATCATGTTCATCCTAAAGGCGTCATGTCCGTCTCCAGACTCGCTGTGTGATATTGATCCCCTGAGGCGCTCAGTGTAAACATGGGAGGGAGTCGTCTCTCCTTCACGAGCGTCCTGATCGGCCTCGACCTCGAGTCTTTCATGAGACTCTGTACAGTAAATCTATTAAAGCCACTTCCTGTTGCCTTGTGTTGAGTCTACTGACCAATCAGAGGCTTTGTTCCTCACTTTCCACCAATCAGAGGCTCTGAAGTCAGCACTCATTTTAAATAGTGTTTGTACAGTGAGCTAGTAATCCCCCCGTGTCTTCAATAGTCTGATGCAGCTGCAGCAGCCGAAGGAGCAGCGTAAGTGTGTTACATAGCGCGTGTGCACAGATGGAGAGCACTGAACGTGCGTGCACAGCACTCATGAGCTCTTCCTTTAGTCTCCGTCAGTTTTTACACTTTTTATTTCCCGTCTTGACACAGAGATCGACCAGAAGTGATGTCAGGAGACGATCAGCTCGCTCGGCTATGAGATGCTTTGTTGCAGCGTTTGTCTCGGAGGACGTGTGACGCCTTCACACATGCGGCACAATCAGGCGATGTGGGCCGCAACAATCAGACAGAAAGCTGCTGAAGCCTGCGGGACGTCAACGTATCTGACGTGTTGAATTAACAGCAGCTACAACGATTTACACACAAGCTGCTTCTTCTGAAGGTTCTGGTTCAACACGATGAAGCTTTTATTACTCATCTGATATAAATGAAAGTTAAACATGAAGAGATCCACTGAAGGAGAAGAGGTCTCACTCTGTTGGAGTTGTTGAACACTGAGGGGACATCTCTTCCCTCCTGTCTGCCCGTCTCGAGCTCTGGATATCTCGCTCACGATTTTACAGCACAAACATGACGATGAAGTTCTGCCGCTGAGAGCGACTCACCCTTAACATTGACCTGATGGCAGTTATCTTACGTGGCGTAGTCAACACAGAAACACAGCAGGCAGAGAGCAGATCCTTGCTGTCACTGCTGGAAAGTCTTCACACGACACGTCTGATAAACGTGCTTCGGTTAGCCGGTGTGTCTGTCAGCTCTGCAGTTCTGCTCATATATAAGGAGACAGTGATGCATAAATATAAACATTTTACTTTATTACAAAGGTTCAAATAGCAGCAGAGCGCTGAGTGTTTATAGTGAGAGGTGCACGTCACCTTTTGCAGGTGCTTTGAGGATGACACCATCTCTTTGTTTTCTTTGTGCAGGTTCAGTGTCTGAAAAAAGCACACAATGCTTTGTGTATCCACGGCTCAGTCCTCTGATCGTACGGTGTCGTGTCAGAGTGGAGCTTCTTCCCTCGCAGATGATCTGTGAGCGAGTCCAGATTCACAAACACAACACAGGTTTCTTTTTGTCCGATCACTGAGTGGAAATAAGCGAGAGTTTGTACGAGCTGCTGAAGGAGACGTTTGTCACGTTAGGGGGAAAGTGACGTTCAGAGTCATGTTGTGTTTCAGACACACGGAGGGACGTTCCTTCTTGTGGATCTGTTTACGTCTCCCGCTGAGATCTGTGGCAGTCCTGTCCATGAAACTATTTAACATCTTCTAACGTGTTCAATAAGAGCCGTTTGTGATCTCTGCGTGTGATGTCAGCTGGGTGTTAACGTCTCCTCTGTCTGTGTGTGTCTGCAGGTCTGAACGCAGCAGGAGACTCGACACACACTTCAGGTAACAACATCTTCATGTTTCACTGTTTCACTCACACACACGCACACACGCGCACACGCGCACACACACACACGCGCACACACACACACACACACACACACACACACACACACACACACACACACACACACACACACACACCTCTCTGCTACCTAATCTTACCTTTTAACAGAACCTTTTTAAAGTCTGCTATCAGAACAGATTAATGTTGGCTCACAGATGTGACGCTTGTTTTTCTGTCATGAAACCGTCTAAAGATGAACCTCGAGCTGTTTCGATGTCCCTGACGTTGTCCTGCAGAGATCCGATCTCGACTTTATCTGTGGACGATGTGAGATAAAAAAGAGTTTAAAAACATTTCTTTAAGCGTTAGAAGAGTTGTTATCTCAGGATATCAGGGTCCTCGAGTTGTGATGATCTTTGGGTCGGAGTGGAGGTGTGGTTGGATTGCAGAGCGTGTGAGTTACACCTACAGTGTGTGTGTGTTTCCTTGTTGTGACCCAGTAACAGGAGCCTCACACTCGCACATTCCTGATTAATGATGCAGGTTGGACCCAAACAATGAAAACACACACACAAGCAGCCTGATACATTTTCATTAGCACACACACACACACACACACTCAGAGTCAAGCAGGAAAAACATACATCACAACATGCACTATGAGGGAGGAGCTCGGTGCGTAAGGACAAACAGCTGACAGTCACTCCTTACTTCCTGTCAGACCATCAGACATGCAGAGGGATGCTGGTAATCACTGTTGGGTAACGTTACCTTTAAAAGTAACTCGTTACGTTCCTGTGTTACCTCCTGAGTAAAGTAACATGTTAGATTACTTCTGCGTTACCAAACATTAACCCCCTCTGCGACTCGTTCCACGTGTGTGTTATATCATCAGGACGGCGTGTCGCCTGCTGTACGTCTACCTCTGAATGTATCGACTCTGCCGTCTCTGCGTCGCCTCGGTTACGGCCCATAATCTGTCACTCTGCAGCCTGATAACAGGACTGACAGACGCAGTATAACCTTTACAGCTCTTTATGATGCTAACAGTCTGACAGTCTACAGTATTAGGCACAGCTGTTTCCATGACAACAACACAACACGGGCTCTCAGTCCCACCAGTGTTGTGGAGCTGTGTTTAGCTGCAGATGCTTCTTCACGTTTGAAGTCGAGCTCTTCACAGCTGACGAGCACTTCTCCTCCACACACAGCTTACATTTCACCGCCATGTTGTTCTCGTCCCTTTCACCCAAACATTCAGAATAATGTGAATATTCACACAAAGTAAACGCTGTCCTCTCTGACAGCGCGCTATCTGAGTTAGCTAGCTACACATGCGCACTGACACAGCTGTGTTTACCTTCTGCTGGTACGCAGCGACCTGCCAAGGAGGAGGAGAGAAACAGAGACAGAGCTTCAGGGAGTTTCTGTTTCTGTGGAGACAAAAGAGAAACACAGAGATTTATTTTACACCAACAGATTACTGTGTATGAAAGAGTAACTAAACATTACTTGAGTTGCAGAAGTAATGCGTCACGTTACTCGCTGTAACAAAACAGTGATCAGATAATCTAACAGACTTTGTAACTTGTTAACTCCAACACTAATTTTGGGTCTCTGGCTCTGGGTGAGATGTTGGCACTTTTCTGCAGCACAAACTAATGATTTGGTTGTTGGATGGTGGACAAACTTTCCACTAAAATCATTTAAATGTTTTTAAATCTGCAGGATTTTGCTAACAGATAGACTTAAGCTGTTTTAGCAGGACGAACATCAGAGCTTCAGACCTCAAAATGAAGAGTTAATCAGTGAAACTGCTTCTGAAAAAGAGGAGAAACATTTCACACCAGGTTCAGGAGGCAGAACCGCAGAATACATGCTCTGCTGGAGGTGTTTGATTCTATATGTGTTGTAAAAGTTGAGTGTGTGAGTGAGTGAGTGAGTGAGTGAGTGAGTGAGTGAGTGAGTGAGTGAGTGAGTGAGTGAGTGAGTGAGTGTGCGCCTGTGTAAGAGAGGAGTGAAGGTGAAGAAGATGAAGCCGTTTGTGTTTCCGTCTGAACTCTGCAGCCTCGACAGAAAACTCAGTTTGTTTCTCTGCAGATGATTCAGGTTCAGCTGCGATGACCCCAACTCCTCCACATTCCTCTGTTTGTGTGTGTGTGTGTGTGTGTGTGTGTGTGTGTGTGTGTGTGTGTGTGTGTGTGTGTGTGTGTGTGTGTGTGTGTGTGTGTGTGTGTGTGTGTGTGTGTCCCACATGTGGTTCTGATCACTGACACGCACAGAGAGGTGGGTGAGAACTCTCAGGAGTTGTCACGCTGACATCGTTTTCACTTTTCCTTTTACAAACAGCTGATTGATCGGTTGACTGCCTGGTTGGTTGACTGATTGATTCCAGGACGGCTGATTAAGTCACTCAGCATTCGTCATGTACATGTCAGATATTTGACCGACAGATCTTTGACCCCCTGAAGCTGTCAATCTAAAATACAGTCTCAGTGTTCTATCGATCAGGTTGGGTGGTTTTGTCGTCCCAGGGCTCAGTAATATATATTTATATAAACCAGCAGCTCCTGTGTGCTGGGAGGTAAAATCACTGCTGAGTCTGGTGTGTTTGAAGAGAGCGATGTGACAGTGCTTCTTCTCCTCATTCTTTGACAACATTACAGAAAGGATCCCAGAAGAGGAACCTGCTTCTTTAACAACAGAACCTGCTGTGACGTCGCTCTCCTCAAACACACCAGACTATCAGAAAAACACACATTTAACTTCGGTTCATCTCTGCCTTAATAGATTAATTAGTTTGTGTAATTGTGTGACTTTATGTTTTAAATGATTAGTTGGGATCCAACACATATCTGTTAACACACGTTAACACAAACACACTCACTGATGGAGGCAGAAGCAGACCTGCAACTTAAAATCTGTTTACTGCATGTCCTCCATCCTTTCCATCTCCATCCGCTCACTTCCTGTTCGCTCACTAGTGACTCATGTTTGATAAAGGCAAAAAAAAAATTCCCTCAAAAAGTGAATTTTGAATGCTGCAGGAGATTTTAAGGTGCAACGTCCTTCAGTAGAAACAGGTCAGGTGTTCATCAGGGATCCTCTCTGTCTATAGCAGTGTTTCTGCTGCTTCATCCATCACACACACACACACACACACACACACACACACACACACACACACACACTCCGTAAAGTCATGCATCATGTTGTTAAGCTGCCATCTTGACAAAACAATACGTCTCCTGACTACAGTCACCACTGGGACTGCACCAGTACAGCTCTGTGTGTGTGTGTGTGCGTGTGTGTGTGTGTGTGTGTGTGTGTGTGTGTGTGTGTGTGTGTGTGTGTGTGTGTGTGTGTGTGTGTGTGTGTGTGTGTGTGTGTGTGTGTGTGTGTGTGTGTGTGTGCTCTTGTCTGTCTTTGTAAAGTTGTAGGTTCTTTTTCTGTATTTGCAGTTTCCTGTTGAGGTGTGACTTAGAGGTTTAAAGTTGGGTCCAGGTGATGCATTGTGTCACTACAGGTCGTCACAGGTACAGAGAGAGAGAGAGAGACAGAGAGAGAGAGAGAGACAGAGAGAGAGAGAGAGAGAGAGAGAGAGAGAGACAGAGAGAGAGAGAGAGACAGAGAGAGAGAGAGAGAGAGAGAGAGAGAGAGAGACAGAGAGAGAGAGAGAGAGAGAGAGAGAGCTCTGCTTTTATATTCTGATGACATGGATCCAAATCTCAGAGGAAATAATTTGCAAGATTCAAATGTTGTTCTCTGCAGGTCAGCACTGATCTGGAAGCTGATTGGCCGACTGAGTGAAGGTTTAAACTGATGGCCGTCTGTGGGACTTTTGAGACTTGTCCTAAAGTGAAATGATCTTATTGCAACCTCTTTCTGAAAACATCAGTTTGTTGTGTTTGTTTGTCGCTCATGGACACATCTTCCACAAAGAGAAATAACTCCTGAATTATTAAATAGAAGATAATCGGTTTTCTCAACACGCTGCTGCAGTAAATCTACAAACTCTGAAACATTTTACATTTACAGCAATTCATGAAAGTGAAATCAGCAGTTTTCAGAGGAAGGTCAGAGTTTCTGTTTTCTGTTCAAATAAAGAAACACAGAAACTTCTAAGAGTTAAATCAGCCGTTTTCCAGATGAGGTTCTGACTCTGACGTTTTGATAAAAAAAACAACAACTTTCAAAGCGAAAGTCATGAAAGTTCAGTCACTAAAGAGGCAGCTAAGCTAACAGAAGTGCACACACTTAACTTAAGCCCCTTTCCCACTGGTCTAACACCCGCTAACACCCGGCTTTCTTGCTTAGTGTGAAAGGTTACAATCAGCATTCAGACCCGGGTCACATGACTCTGCAGTAGACCCGGGTAATTATCGCCTCGGCTCTGATCGGCATTGATGGGAACACGAAACCCGTGTTGACATGCTAATCTCCGCCCCCTCTACAACATGATGCTATGCTCCGTCGGTAACTTCTGCGACTCCTCGTCATCTCAGCTACAAACTCTGCCTGTCTCCGTCAGAGCAGCGCTCAAACATCGTTCCAAATTTGTCGGCGCAGAGTTTGATAAACAGACTGAATGAGTAATAGATACAATGAAGACCTAACCACCGTAACATCTTCCCTGGTTACTAACCCTGTCTGTGGCTCGTTTGTGACGTCAGGCGGCGACGCAGCAGAAAAGAGACTGACAGGAGGATACTTCACTGGCAATGGGAAAAGAGACAACCCGCGTAAACGCGCTTATTTTGTTGGGAAAGGGGTACATATAACAACATGTCATAAAAACATATTAACAACATGGAGCATAGAGCGACATTAGGAATGCTAACCCTCACCTTCAAAATAAAAGTAAATCGTATTCACCTGACAGATGTCCTGTCTCCGTTATAAATGACTGGATTTAATCAAATAAATAAAACTTTTTAAATGTGATTGAGTAAACGTGTAAACAGTGTTTTTATTACAGCCCAGTGTGACAGGTCCCTCTGCGCTCTGCACTCAGCTGATTGGCTGCACCTGGTCGAAGCAGCTGTGCACTAAATCTTCATCAGGCTTCGTGTTCTTTATAACCTGAGAGACGAAATATTAAACAGATCACACATCATCAACCTGCTGTCAGCTGGGAGCCACGTGCACGTGTTAGTGTGTGTGTGTGTGTGTGTGTCTATAGGAGCATCAGGACTGTATATATACGTGTGTGTCCAGTGGTCACCTCCCAGCAGAGCGCTCCTGCTCTCCATCAGTCTATTTCTGTCTCTGAGTGGGCAGGATGGATGAACCGCCCGGAGGGAAGGAGAGGGGGATGAAAGGAGAGAGGGAGAGGGATGGAAATAGAGGAGGAGGAGGAGGAGGAGGAAGAGGAGTGTATGAGATGTGTTTTCGTCCTCTCTTGTTTTGATCGACCTGTGTCGCTCGGTGGAGCTCGTCTGTTTTGTTTACAGCTCGTAATAAATTAATTGGAGATGACTTCAGCAGAGAGGGAGGGAGGGAGGGAGGGCGGGGCCTCGCTTAGCAGACTGTTCAACAAGTATACTATTATTTTATTTATATGTTAGCACTAATTAGCAGCTATCTGTGTCTGTGCTCACCGTACCCGCTTGTTAGCTCGTTCACTGTTTGTCATACACTGATTTATTTATGGCCCGTGCATGGAGTCAGGACTGCTGTTGGCTTTTCCTGCAGAGAAGACGGCGAGCTGCAGGGAGGAGAAGATCGCTTCTTGTGTTTCCTTCACCGGCCGCTCGCTCTCCCACCAGAGATGTGGGCGAGTCAGCAGCCACCTTCCACAAGCTCTTGAGAGATGAGCAGAGGAGGAGAAGTGAGAGCAGAAACTGAAGAGGAGAGGAGTTTAGCATCCATCTTTCTTGAGAAAGGAGGAGAAGGAGGGAGGAGAAGTGTGCATGTGGCATTTAGGGGAAACAGATGAGGGGGAGGAGGAGGAGTGCACGTCAGCAGGTGTGTTTAAGCAGATTGTAAATTAGTGATGCACCTTTTTCTTTTTGCTCCCGGCGTTTTCCTGCTCGTGTCCACAGTGTGAGCAGACGGAGAGCTGCACGAGAAACCACAGAAGAAGAGAAAAGAGACAGAACCAACGACCTGTAGTTCTTTACTTAATGAGGAATTGGTGGAAATAATAATGAATGTGTGGTCTCACTAATAAGAGTGTCCTGGACAGAAACACAAACATATCCAGGTGTTTCTTCTCTCGCAGGCTTCAACATGAACTTTTAAATGTCAGCTTTCCGCGGCCCGTCACTGAAGCGTTTCTCTGCAGACTCGCTCTCTGTCTTGTCTCCACTTGTCTCTGTGACTCGATGTTTGGTATGTGTGAAATCTGAACGCGTCATCATTGAAATAAGATGCTACATCCCATTAAAAGAGCTCTTTTTTTCTAGCAGTCAACTGATTTAAAATGCAGATTCTCTTATGTTTAGCTTTAGCTGGTTGTTAGCATCTTCAAATCCTGGCAAAATAGTGCTGTAGCTATAGGTAGGCTAACTGCTAACACGCTAATATTTTGAACCTGTCTTCTGGCTGAACTTCATGTTGCTAACGTACTACGGCTTCAACTTGTGATGCGGCTAATAAAGTTAAAACTTGTGAGATTGCTAACATGCTAACGTCCTACCTGCTACGAGCTAATATTGATCCACGACTTAAACTTGTTTGTACAGATCATGTAAAGAGAGAAACTGTTGCCCCATGCAGTCGTGCTGATGTTCACACGTCTGTTTCTCTTTGTTCCAACATGAACCTCGTCTGTGAGTCACACGTTCATGACGTCCGTTCAGATGTAAGAAGTGTGTGACTCAGTTACCCAGAACACCCTTCTCCTCTGCACGGAGCCACAGAGATATTTCATTGTTCCTATGAAGAAGAATTTAACTACTGAAGGTATCAGGTTCAGACTTCTGATCTGGGGTCAAAGGTCAGACTGAGGGAGAGTTCAGCCCATAAACTAACAACGATTCACAATGAGGCGGAGAGGCTCCTTTGTCTCCTCCTCCACCTCCCTTTTCCCCTTCTCCTCTTCCTCTTCTCCTTCCTCCTCCTCCTCCTTCTCCTCTTCCTCTCCATCTTCTTCCTCCTCCTCCTCCTTCTTTTTCTTCTCCTCTTCCTCTTCTCCTTCCTCCTCCTCCTTCTTCGTCTTTTCTTGCTCTTCCATCTCCTCCTCCTCCTCCTCCTCCTCCTCCTTTGTCTTTGCTTCATCTTCCATCTTCTTCTTCTTCTCCTCTTCCTCCTCCATCTCCTCCTCCATTTTCTTCTTCTTCTCCTCTTCCACCTTCTCATCTTCCTTCTCATCCACCATTTCCTCCTCTTTCTATTTCTTCTTCTTCTTCACCACCCCCTCCCCTTCCTCCTCCTCCTACTCTTAGGGAAACAGCTGCTTCCCTGGTGGAGGGTTTACTGCCTCAGGGACACACACACACACACACACACACACACACACACAGAGCTCTGGTGTGTGTGTGTGTGTGACAGGTCAGCGGGCTGTGAGGTGTAGGTGGAGGACGACTGAGAGGAGGAGCGAGGGGAGGTGAGGAAGGTGCAGAGTGTAACTGATGAGCTCTGCCTCCTCCTGCCTTCAGCTGTTTGTAGGAAGAAAGAGGAGATAAATAAATAAAGGAGACAAATGTTGCTCCTGTGTGGAGGACAAACTGAGTCCTCCCCGCGGCTCCTCTGTTTCACAGAGAGGAGGATTACAGCCGACAGCGGCGCCGAGCAGGAAATGAATCCTGGGAAACTCGGCTGCACCTGAGCCGCTCTCACACTGTGACTGTTTCACACGGCACAGGTACGCAGGGACTCTGGGATTTGCATATCAAACATATCAGGCTAACCGTGTGTTCAGGCAGAACGCTAAGCTAGTTACACAGGTGAAAAGAAGCAGCCGTGAGTTAATGCAGAACACAGAGAGAGAGGTGAAAACAGGTCCACACAATTTAAACTGAACTCTTATCTCACAGCTTCTGAGGCCACTCGACGGGCGGAGAGAGAGAACGAAAAGAGCAGGATGAGGTGCTGTTCTTCAGAGCCACACAAACACCAGCCGCAGCTACAACGTCTTTACAGTCAGTAACAGCAGAGAAACGATGAACAGTCAGCGTGCTGATAAGGGGGAGGAGGTTTGTGAGTTACATAGAACCATGTTAATCAGTCCGTCTCCAGCAGCGAGGACACAAAGTCATCTTATTGTTCTTACTTTATCTTCTGTATGACGGTGACATGAAACTTACACAGGGATGAAGTGATCATCTGAATGATGCTGTTAAAACGCTGCTCCTGTGTTTCCTTCATGCAGGAACAACCAGTCTGTTACTGTTTCCTGTCACTAACAATTATTAGAATCTGTCAATTTAATCATTTAATGTGTCGGTCTGTCAGAGTCATAAAATACAATATGTGAATACTTTAAGTGTCTTTATATGCTAAATAAATGCAGGTCATAAACACAATGAAATATAATGATAATAATATATAAGAACAAATAATAACAATTACTCTAAGTTTACATGAACAACACTGAGACGTTCACAGCAGCTGTTCCACAGTCACATCAAAGACCACACGTGCTTTTACTTTGAAAATACTCAGAGAGAATTTCATTCAAAATAATGAATGCTTTTTGCAGTAAATAACACACACACACAC
>NW_027211637.1:31472500-31487500 GCF_022749685.1 Semicossyphus pulcher
TGTTAACGTGGTGTCACCCATTGGTTTGTGTTTGTTGACCTCGGATTTGGTATTTTGGCCACGCCCCTAATGCTGCATCACTTTAAGCCTTAATATAATGTAAACAGGTGAGCTGTATAAAGATTCTCCCCGTACAGTTGTCATGAAGAGAGAAATGAGCTATAGAGACCCAAACTGTTTTTTGTACCAGGCTGTAAACATGTTTATTTCTGCTGTAAAGTTTAACATGGGGCTCTATGGGGACTGACTCACTGCTGGAGACAGCCTCAAGTGGACACCAGCGGAACTGCAGCTGTTAACACTTCCATGTTCCATCTTTCAGGCCCAGAGTTTTTCATGTTATTCAATGCTAGTCAACCACTGAACACAGCACCCAACACGTCCTCCAACACATAAAACCTGAAGTCCTGCGTTCAGCTGTTCTGAAATAACTTCTACGGCCACTAGAGGTCAGCACATGATGTTAACTGTATAGGCTGTAATGACCATAATTGTCTCAGGGATAATGATAAGCTAAAGCCACAACAGGTGAGCCCTAAACATGAAAGAATGGAACGTCATGAGAGAAGAACTGCTTTGTCTGTTTGAGATCTTCAGAGAGAATAAAACGAAACATTTTCTGTTCATAGGGAACTTTTATTTTCTGTAATGATCTCGAATCTGTTTCTTTGTGTCAAGTTCATTTTCTTCGTCCTCTAAACTCAGACGAGCTGTCAGCCTCAGCGTCTGATGATCCGACAGCTTGCCGTGTCTGTCGTGGGTGGAGGACATTTCAGACCAATCAGCATAAACAATTTGTACAAACAACACAAAGCAGGTTTTATTTCTGACGTCCTGCGTCTTCACGACATGGAAATGTAAACATGGAAGTGTCAGAGTCTGACAGTAAACGATTCTCAGGACGTGTTTGTTCTGCTGGATCCATCAGAAGAGACGATGATCAGAAAACAGACGGGTCTGCTTTTACTTTCACTGCAAATCACATCAACCTCTTTTTGTTAGTGTTTGAAGTCTGAGGGCAGACTGGAGGATCCACCAGATCCACAGTCACACATCAACGTCTTCTCTTTGTTCTGTTTACACCCAGTAACTAAACATACATCATGTGATTGACAAGCAGAATATGACATCAGATACAACACCACGTGTTAGTGAAGCTCTTAAACGCCTTACAGTGCTGCTGACAAGTTTAATTATGTCATCATTATGTTGGTACGATATGGATCCATTATACAATTCTTACCTTTTATTAGCACCGCCCGTTCTGCTGATAAGAAACATGTAATGTTAGCTGTTTTAAATGAGTCCAAACTTTTTACGTAACATTTTTATTATTTAGAAACATTTAAAGACACATTTCCCCACCGGGACAGCAAAGGTGATCATATAGAACTGATCGTATAGAACCGCACCGTATAGAACTGATCGTATAGAACTGCACTGTATAGAACCGATCGTATAGAACCACATCGTATAGAACTGATCATATAGAACCACATCGTATAGAACTGATCATATAGAACCGATCGTATAGAACCGATCGTATAGAACCGATCATATAGAATCGCTCATATAGAACCACATCGTATAGAACCGCACCGTATAGAACCGCACCATATAGAACCGCACCGTATAGAACCGCATTGTATAGAACCGCATTTTCTGCTAAGAAGAAACATGTCATTTTTAGCTGTTTAAAATGAGGGACAATAAAGGATCGAATAAAACAATCGAATAAAACCGCACCGCATAGAACCGATCATATAGAACCGCATCATATAGAACCGATCATATAGAACCGCATCGTATAGAACCGATCGTATAGAACCGCATCGTATAGAACCGATCATATAGAACCGCATCATATAGAACCGATCATATAGAACCGATCGTATAGAACCGCATCGTATAGAACCGATCGTATAGAACCGCACCATATAGAACCAATCGTATAGAACCGCACCGTATAGAACCACATCGTATAGAACTGATCGTACAGAACTGCATCGTATAGAACCGTATCGTATAGAACTGATCGTATAAAACCGATCGTATAGAACCGCATCGTATAGAACTGATAGTATAGAACCACATCGTATAGAACTGATCGTATAGAACCGCATCATATAGAACTGATTGTTTAGAACCACATCGTATAGAACCACAAGGTATAGAACCGGATCATATAGAACCGCGTCGTATAGAGCTGCATATTATAAAGCTGCATCGTATAGAACCGCATTGTATCGTATAGAAGCCAAAACCGGCTCATGGATTATCAAAGAAAACCAACGAGAGTTTTGGCGGTGCAATCAGCGAGCGATGCAGACTAACCAAGTGTGAGGGCCTGTGTCCACTTACAGCGTTTTCTGCTGGCAGCGCCAACAACCTGCATTTTAGAGCGCTTCTCATCAGCGCTTACTGTTGCTAGGTTACGAGAGTTGTATCACAGCACTTCGCTTCCCTTGGTTGTGATCGTTAAATCTGTTTTTAAATTGCTCGGTTGGATTAATATTCTCTTTTATAAAAGGAAACGTAGGAAACGCTCCTTCTTTATTTTGATTGGTCGGTGAGAGAGATGTGACATTGACAAGCTCAAGGTGTTCCAACAGTGGAACTTTTTGTCAACTGAGAGCACAGCGAGAAAAACAGCTGCTGCCGAGGGTGTTTCTACGCTGAAAACACTGAACTGTACCAGCGAACCACCGAAAACACGGCGTCAGTCGACACAGGCCCCTAAATTCTCACAGTGCAGCAACTACAGCATCACTACATAGATTCAACGCACCTGTTCACTGACATGGAGCAAACCAAGTGTGACATGAAGCTGCAGTGTAACCTGGTCCTGCTCTCTCTCTGATGCTTTCTCTCAGGTACACATGGAGCACTGTGTGGACGTAAAGCGGTCCGTACCCTCAAAGTACTGACTTAGGTTCCAAACCCTCATCGTCATCTGTCGCTGCCCTGTTCCTTCCATTAGTCGGAACAGCCCATAATAATTTGCATCATGTGTGGTTACCATGACGACAGCAATCGGAAAGAGTCAATCGAGAGATGAAGTGAGTGAGAGAGAGAGGGATGTTCTTTTAGCCAGCTGGACTCTCTCTCTCTCTCTCTCTCCCTCTCTCTCCCTCTCGCTCCCTCTCTCTCTATCTCGCTCTCTCTCTCTCCCTCTCGCTCCCTCTCTCTCTATCTCTCTCTCTCTCTCCCTCTCTCTCTATCTCGCTCTCTCTCTCTCCCTCTCGCTCCCTCTCTCTCTCTCTCTCTCTCTCTCTCTCTCCCTCTCGCTCCCTCTCTCTCTATCTCGCTCTCTCTCTCTCTCCCTCTCGCTCCCTCTCTCTCTATCTCGCTCTCTCTCTCCCTCTCGCTCCCTCTCTCTCTCGAGTCCCTTTTTCACTTTGACGTTTTCTCTAAACTCTCTCCATCATCGGGACGGGATTTGAATCTGAAAGCTCTTTTGTTGTTTGTCTGAAAGGAGCTCTCACACACACACACACACACACACACACACACACACACACACACACAGAGCAGCAGTTACTGTGAAGAATACAGAGCAGTGAAGCTGCACAACACATTAATTTCTGAATCGACCGCCTGGTTTGAAAACAGAAAACAGGTTTGTGATTTTTTTTGTTGAAGAGAAGCAGAAGCTGACAGCCTCACAGCTGGAGCGACAGCACACGAGTGTTAACAGCTGCAGTTCCTCTGGTGTCCACTTGAGGCTGCCTCCAGCAGTGAGTCAGTCCCCATAGAGCCCCATGTTAAACTTTACAGCAGAAATAAACATGTTTACAGCCTGGTACAAAAAACAGTTTGGGTCTCTATAGCTCATTTCTCTCTTCATGACAACTGTACGGGGAGAATCTTTATACAGCTCACCTGTTTACATTATATTAAGGTTCATTAGGGGCGTGGCCTCTTTGAGTGACAGGTGGGAGCTGCTAGCTGTCTGCTAGGTGTCCCCTCAGCTAACTCAGTCACTGAACGTAACCTCTGGGCCGTGTTTGTGCTGTTGGAGCCTTTTGGAGATTTGTTCATGTAAATATCAGACAGATAATCTGTGTGTGCGCTTTATTGGACGAACAGACCGTCCAACACGTCTCACACACTGTTTACACTCATTGTTTTATTTATATGTTAGCACTGATTAGCAGCTATCTGTGTCTGTGCTCACCGTACCTGCTTGTTAGCTCGTTCACTGTTTGTCACACAGTGATGTGTTTATGGATGTCAGGACTGTAGTTTGTATTTTAAGTTAGCGGATTTGTTGTGTTCACTGGAAACAACATGGTCAACTAGCTAATTAGCAAGCTAATTAATTAGCCACGTGCACAGACTGTCACTCCTCTCCAGCTCTTCCTCTCGTCTTCTTCTTCTACTCTTCTTTTTCTTCTTCTTCTACATCTTTTCCATCCCCCTGTTCTTCCTTCCTTTCTTCTTCTTCTTGTAAATAAAACACATTATGTGGTCAGAGTTACGGGTTAGAAGTCAGAGCTGGAGGTTCTGACGTGAGCTCCTGTAATTCAGTTTAATGACACAAAATGACAGCTTTTAGTGTGTGTGTGTGTGTGTGTGTGTGTCAGAGGTGACTGTTTAACATGATCACAGCTTTATAATGAAGGTAGTAATTACCTCCTGGCAGCCTGCCAACACACCTCACCTGTGTGAGCGCACACACACACACACACACACACACACACACACACACACACACACACTAACCTGATTCTGTCACTTTTAAAGCAGCTTTCTGCCTTTTTTTGTTGCCAAAACAAAATCAATAAAATGAAGAGGAATCTTTGAACAGTCGCAGAACACGAACATAAATAAAGCTTTACTCTTGTTTGTATGGCGACTGGCCCCCTCAGTCGGTAACACACACACACACACACACACACACACACACACATATTGGTGATATATTTGAGCCTCCTGCAGGAACCTGCACATGTAGCTGTTTTTGCAGACACTTCAACGACACTCAGGATGGAGAAATATTCAGTGTCAAAATCAAAGTATGCAAATGATTTAATGAGTCATTCTTTCTCTGAAAAACAAATCACTTGAATCAAGTGTTATTCATGTGTTTGTGCCGCTCGTCATGTTTGCTCCTTTGTTTCATTAGCACTTTACTTCATCAGTCGGCTTCTGCAGCGCAGGACAAAAGACAGTCGATAAATCTCTGTGTCACTCCTCCGTCTGTGTCTCTGCTCGTCACTCAGCTGAGCCGCCAGATAAGACGAGTTCATTAGTCAGATAACTCATCTCACGCGCTTTCTCTTCCTCTTTATTTCTGCTGCTCTGCTCCTCTTCCTTCTCTTCTTCTGTAACACCACGTCCCCTCCACCTCTTCCTTCCGTCTTTGTCTTTTTCTGCCTCTGACATTTTTTAATCTCAAACAGTCTGTGAATCAAACCTGAAAAACGTCACTCCGACATGTTGTTACAACAGTTACATATGAAGTCAATGTAAGGAAGCAAAAAGGCACAAACAAGGCAAAGTGACATATTTAAGTTGTGTTTTCTGGAGGCCTCCCAGCGCTCAAATCTCTGACGTCCTGAGGTTGCATCAGAAACGGTCAAACCAAACCCCATTCAAAAAACACTCATTTTAAAGTAGTGTTCTCGTCGTCCTGCAGACAGACCTGACAGAGCATGACCTCAGCCTCTCTACAGACCTGCCTCCTGATGTAGTTCTCTCAGCATCCTCTCAGCCTGTTTATTGTCATTAAATCTCAGTAACATCTGTTTGTTGTGGCTTCATAGCGCTGTAGTGAGACAGATCTCAGCCCACCTGTGACTTGCTAGATACAGTGAAACTGCCACTCAGTGGAGACAGATGGACAGGCGCTCCACGGCAGAGACACAGAACGCCGGTAGTTGGTGTCCATCAGAGAGATCCTGGTACTGATCCGAGCTCACAGCTCATCACACTGGGCACTGGTCAGCCTCCAGGAGCTGGAAGCAGCAGTGGAAGCGGAAGTGCCGCCACACAACTTTTGTATCCTAGCAACAGTAAGCGCCAGTGAGAAGTGCTCTGAAGTTGAGGTCGTGGGCGCTGCCATGAGTGGAAACGAAGTTTATCTTAATAATAATCTGATGTCTGCAGTTGATTTCTTCATCGTTTAACAAGTTAAACACTTTGTTTGCGTTAGTAACAGTTTAAGAAACAGACCACCTCATCATCCACCAAATATCTGAACTGATAAATGCTCATAGATGTGAGGAGAAGCTGATGTCTGAGACCTGATGGCAGCCGGCCTGATTCCATCCCTGTGTTTGATCAGGGATTTTGTCCTGATGGTGTTTTATCAGGATTCATCCTGTGGGGACGACGAACATTCAACATCACATCTGTGTGGTTTTATGATCATCAGTGTCGCTGCTGACCCTGAAGGCTGCAGGGCAAAGACGTGTTTCTAACTTCCTGTTTGTTACCCTCCTCTTCTTCTTCTTCTTCTTCTCTTTCCTACCTCAGATCCTTTCCCTGCATTTAACTTTATTTATGCTGTGTTGGGTTTAATGTTGTTGTGTATGTTCTAGTTCTTTGTGCTGGATTTATAGGATGGATGGATGGATGGATGGATGGATGGATGGATGGATGGACGGATGGACGGACGGATGGATGGATGGACATGTAAAGTGTGTAGACGACATGTCGGATGATGTATGGGGCGCTGGTGATTTAGAGGAGAGGTGTGTAGATGGACAGAGCATTAAAAAGATGAGCAGAGGTGTAAATGAGGAAGGGGGCGGAGCCTGTGGTGCAGTATGAATATGGACGAGCAGGATGGAGGGATGAGCGAGAGAGAGAGAGAGGACGTGATGTAAATGAGGTCTTGTATTTAGATGATGCTGCTGTCTTCATGTTCTATTCATGTCGAAGTGTGTGTGTGTGTGTGTGTGTGTGTGTGTGTGTGTGTGTGTGTGTGTGTGTGCGCGTGTGTGTGTGTGTGTGCGTGTGCGTGTGCGTGTGTGTGTGTGTGTGTGTGTGTGTGTGTGTGTGTGTGTGTGTGTGTGTGTGTGTGTGATAGCATGCAGCAGATGGGCAGCAGATCTCTTAAAGGGATATTCCCCCCTAAAGAAGAATTCCTCCTGTTTATCTGCTTCAGTCAGTGTGTGAGCTCTCGGTGCCCTCGAGTGTAACGCCTGGATTCTGTCCTTTAACTTGTTCTGAATTTGTTAATCCACACCCGAGCGGGCCGTGGTTCTGTCCTGAAGAACTGTAATCACTCATCCCTCGGCTGACGTCAGTCTGCAATTAATCTTTTTATTATTTAGCATAAACAGAAATCTGCTTAGCTCAGCTCACGGTCCGGTCGTAGGCTAAGTCTCTAACCTACACTCTGTTTGCAGACGGACAGAAACATGTGACCAGTGTTCCTGATATCTGCTACACTGGTAGGAAATATCGGCACTAATCATTGGACCAGTCGTTCTGAATATGAAGCTGCAGCGTCCCCTCCAGCGTCAGTGTTGCACGTGCAGACCTCCACGGTTCAGTTAGCTTTAATAAATGTGGAACTTCAGCTCAGACTTTGCTGAGAAAGATTTTACAGTTTGTACGTTTTGGCCGTGCAACATTAAGAAGACGTGGTTAACTTTGCAGGAACCAAGACGACGGGTTCGGTTTCAGAAAAAGATCCTGCTCTGGCTTCAAAGAGAACCAACAGATTTTTATGTAACAATGAGCGGAAATAGACATCGTAACTAACGCATGAACTGTGACGTAACGTCGCTTTAGGACTTTAAAACATGGAGTCTGTGTCTCTATAAATATAACAAATGCAACAAAGCTGTGCTGTTTCCTCCACTGCTCTGTTATATTCACTAACACCACTAGGGGGCGCTGTCCTTCAGTGTAAGCAGATGACGTTTGGATGGAAAATCTCATTAAACAATTAAATAAACACTAAAAAATGTTGTTTCTTCTCAGTCAAACCTTTCTCCTTGAGCCTGATTTGATCTTCCCGCTGAGATAATGAGAGTCGAGTTGAGGCTCTTTCATGAGGACTGATTCTGGCAGCAGCTCTGCAGTCGTGTCGTTCCTCTGAGACTCCTCTGATACGAAACATCAGCGGGCTGAAAGCCGAGATGTGCATTTACATTTGATGCTCCCGTGGAGCCGCTGACATGCTCTCATCAATAAAGCAGCCGAAGAGCGTCAGAGTGACGAGAGGCATCACTCTGCTGCAGATAAATGATTCAGACGCGGACACGATGTGAAAAACAGACAACAGCCTCGTCACGTTAAAAACCTGAAGTGTCTTTTGTGCTGCTGATCGACCACAGCTCAGACTCTCAATCGATTTATTGATTCATCGAAAGGGAAACAAAAGCAAAGTCATCAGTCAGCGTCAGAGCCAGAAGTGATTCATCTCTTAGTCTCATTAGAATCAGCCTCATTACTTCAGCAGCCCACAGCGCCCCCTGGTGTTCATGACAGCTGCGATGTGATTGGACGAAAGAAATCACATCCTGATGATTTATATTTTCTTAGTCCGACGAGACGTGAAGTTTTTCTGGTGGACGCATCTTTAAGATCAGAAACCCAGAAGTGTCTCAAACCTGCACTCTCTCTGATGTCCAGCAGGGGGCGACTCCAGAAGTGTGATCCTATACAAGTCTATGAGAAAATGGTCCTCCTCCTCTCTTAATTTATTTGTGCTTGGTTGTAATAACGACACTCAGAGGTGTCTGCTAGCTGAAATTAGCATCCAAATTAATATCACATTTGCAGGGAATTATGGATGCTAACCAAACTAGCATAAGCATATGCTAACACTTACTTCCTTTCCTGCTCTGCCCTTCCATCCAAATATGGTCACTTCTGGTTCCAAAAAACAAGATGGCGACTGCCATATTTTAACTTTCAGTTGGCTCTTAAAAATGTTTCTGTCACATCGATAACTTGAACATTTTGAACATGAAGCGTTTTTGATCCGTACACTGAAAATAAACAAGGTAACATTTGTGTGGGAGAGTAAACCGAGGGAGAGACTGTAAGAGAGTGAGAAATGGGGAGAAGGCGATAACGTGATGGAGAGAATGAAGCAGAGGAGAGCAGCGAGGAGCAGAGTAGGAGGTATAAAAAAGATCGACAGAAAGATACAGAGAGAGGGCGAGAGAGAGAGAGAGAGAGAGGGCGAGAGAGAGAGGGAAGAGGAGGAGGAGGAGAGCAGCAGCAGCAGCAGCAGCTCGGCTGTTGTTCCAGCAGGCAGAGCGTGCGGTCATCGAGGGGAGAGAGCTGCTTCCACGGGGATTATAACGATGTCTGCCGCCGCTGCAAACGCCAACAGGAGCTGAAGGGAGGTTGTCGGTTCACTGCAGAGCCTACGAGCAAGGCAGCGAGGACATGACAACCAGGTAGGACAGAGAGAGCAGAGAGGAGCGATGTGGGGCGAACAGGAGCACAGGACAAAGATTTAGGTGTGAGTGTGCAGGAGGAAACAAAAAGAGGGAAGAAGAGCAGAAAGAGGAAGAGAAAGAGAGAAGTGGTCGTGGAGTTGTTCTGAGTCTCTTCTCTGGAATTAGTTTGACTTTTTGCCTGAGAAGAAAACTCGCTCAGTTACAGTAAGTGTTTCTGTCTTCGTCCTGATTCCTGAAGCTTTCACATCACGCTGTTCAGATTTGATTTGTGTTCGTTTAAGCAAAGTGTAAAATAAGTCTGGTGTTGTAACATGTTAGAGCGTCTCTCTGTACTTCCTGTCAGCTCCAACACTTTCATTTCTACTGAGGAAGAAACCTTTTAAAAACCCGCTCACACACAGATTTTTCAGATTGAATCCGATTGAGTTTTTGTTTTGGACAGGAACATGTTGAGTTTATTGCCGTGTCAGTCATGAACAAGTATACTCGCATGTCAGAAGCTGGTACCAGTGAGTTTTTAGTTTATCTGAATATCGACAGAGATCATCCAACTGTTGCAGCTGTAACTGATTAATGTGAACATCATGTCTCTGTAAATATTTTCCTCTCAGTTAAAAAGCTTTTGTTCTGAGGCAGAAGGAAAGGAAGAGAAACGGCTCAAATCTGATGAACAGCAACAACCAGACGAGACAGAGAGACAGTGAAAACTGAAAATGGATCTTCTGCTTCTTTTGTTTTATTATATTCACACAGTTAGTTTAATATTGTGTACTTTGTGTTGTGTATTAGTTTCATGTATTTTAAATGTCCATCTTGTTCTGGGCATTGCACATGAGCTCAGGCTTTAGCGTGTAGCATCAGTTTATAACATACATTAAATAAAACACTGATGAATCTGTGATAGAACAGGGGAACATGCTGCAGCCACGAAACTGAGGATTTATCTGGACTTTTAATTTTCTTTGATCAAACTGAAGTTTAAGCTCTCATAACGACACACACACTGTGTATCCTACACACACGATCACACTCATGTTTCACACACACTTTAGTTTTTATCCTCATTAACACACACACACCATCCTACAAAAACTCACTACAGCACCAAACATGGATTCATCCGCCACTGAAAATAGTCCCTCCTGTTTGCTGATCATTAAACTGTGTGAGGTGTTTTCTAACGTCTCCAGGAGGAATCTAAAGGGTTTGGAGCTGCGAGCCACAAACAGGAAGTTAAACGCAGAAGTTTGAATCTGCCGATTTGTTCGTGGTGATATAACTGTTAAAAAACAGCAGATTTATGATCTATAACTGCAGAGATCTGAACATCGTGTGTGTCCTGAGTCAGAGTTCGGTTTCTGTGCCGCTCAGAGAAACAAACTGTTTCCTGTCTCTCCAAACGATTCTGTGATTTGATCTCACAGTGCAAACGGTGACCTGAGGAGCCCCGCGCTCTCACAGTCCTGTTCTCTGTCTCTATGAGTCACATGTTTGAAGTAGATATCAGGTTCGTGTCTGTGTGTCAGGCACAGGTAGAGAGATCCTGTTTGTTTAGCCTAGCTTAGCTGCTACTTCTACCAGCCGAGCTGTTTTAAGAAGCAGATTTTAGCAGCGACTGAAGGATTGTTGTTGTATTGATCCCAATAACATGCTCCCGTGTGTTTCTTACATTGTTCTGTATCTTCACAAAGTGACTCAGATTGTTAGCTAACACGGCTAACAGCCCTTGTTCTGTGTAGTTCATTTGGAGCTAACATGATGCTATACTGGTTTCAAGCTGTACGAGACTCTCGGCACCAAGAATACGATAAAGGTCGTTTGTGCATCAACTGATTAGGAACCTTATTTATGTTTAGAATTAAGTGGCGACCTCTAGTGGCTGTAGTTATTATCACAGGACAGAAGGAGGAAGACAGGTGACGGACTGTAATATTTCAGTGATGAAGTGAGAAGCTCGAGTCACGTATGAAACGTCAAGTAGTAAACGTTGACTTGTTTACGCGACATCCTTAGATTACGTACCGTTCCTGTGAGCGTACAAAGATTCATGCATGAAATAACAAAGCTACAGTCTTTATTTAAACCCAAACACAACATTTCTCCCACCAAACTTTAACAAAGTGTTTGACATATTTGTCCGATGTGGTGGATGATGGTCCTATATTTAGTTTTGGGAGTCTTTCACCGTGTTGTGACATTTAGCTATGATGACGTGATGTTTATTATTTTAACATCTTATAATGTTCTTTCTAACTTCTGTTTTGGGAATAATAACACTCAGAGTTTTGGAACTACAGCTCCCATGATTGGTGGTCTTTGGGAGAGTGCAGAGGACGCACTATGTCACAGTGCAGTTAGCTGTGGGCTAAAAGTTCATGTTTCCTTAGCTCTCTGTTTTTTCTGCTAACAAAGCATGCCGAATTAGCTGTTAGCACTTCCCGTTTGCAGTGTTGCCTTTTTTGGAGCACCAGATATCACTGGATTATTTTTATCCTGAAGAAGAGTTAAAAACGAGCAGATTCTCAGGCAGGTTCTGTTAAAGGAAGCAGCTTTTCTCTCTGTGACTTCTCAGCAGATTTATGGATTTTATCTGAGATAGAAATCGTGTGTCATGTCTGTGTGTGTCAGTAAATACCTGCTGACATGTTTATTGATAACAGTCAGGAAATATCAGCTGACGTATTGATCAAAGAGATGAAAAAATGTATTGATCACACATGATGACCGCAGCTGCCTCTGTAATAAAGATTAATAAGCTCATCTCTGTTACCGCAGGAAACGCAGCAGATTTAATTTTATTTAACTTTTCCGGGTTGTGTGAGGAAGCAGTGCACTGACCTTTGACCTTTCACCTCCTTGCACTGGGACACATTTAATCTCCTGCTGCTCTGTGTGCATGTTAACTGTGACTGATGAATATGGAGCAGCAGGTCGACATTAACGCTGTTTCTCTTTATTGACATTCACCACGTTTCACATCGAGTCGCTCGGCGGCCGGCCGCGTCTGTGCCGAGTCCGCCCATCTGCTCATGAATAATAACGAGACGCAGAGACACGGAGAGGACGCATCAGGAGGACACACGGCAGGATTTATCCTCCCCGGGGGGCCGCGGGGGGGGCTCCTGTTCACAGTTCAGGAGAGCATGAGAGCACATTTACAGACGCATAACACAGAACCACGGCCAAGAGTGTTTGGACGCTGAACGTCCTCCATATGTGACGTGTAATGAGCTGCTGACAGCTGACAATCTGCTACTCTCTGGCTCTTCACCCCTGACTGTTTATAAAGATGAACAACGGGTCTCCACCTCCGCTCGTCGGACATAAACGAAGCCCATCGTGCTCATCTGTAACCAGAGCCTGTGTGCAGCAGAGATCGGCTGGTGGAGCCGCAGTATCGACGTCCCGCCCCTTCCTCTACCAGACACACACCTTTACCTTGTGTCCTTGCCGTGTTGGAGCCCTCAGGTGGGCTCAGTCGGGAACAGAACGCTGCAGGAGCCCCATTTGTCAACAGAGCTGTCAATCATGAGGCCACACCCCCTTTTTACAGCATCAAATAACTAACTAAAAATAAACTTGTCAGAATAATGAACACTGTGACATAAATCAGCAGGATAAGAACTAACTATAATGACAGAAACCATGTTTGAGAAAAATGTATTTGACGTGTATTTTGATTTTATAGTTTGACTCATGTCCCATCTGTTAACATGGAGGAGGCGGGCTTTATGAGCTATACTGCAGCCAGTCAGCAGGGGGCGATAGAGAGGGTTTGGCTTCACTTTTAGGGAGCTGTCAGGTCGGCCATCTTTTATACAGTCTGAGACGTAAGAGAGAGGAAGAGGAAAACAGTTTAAAGACATGAAGACTCTACTAATACTTAAGTATTAGCTCAAATGAAGCTAATTAGGCTAAGGTCAGCCACCTTATGTTGACCTGTCCTGCTTCAGCGTCCCGACCGTCGTCAGAAAGCACGGAGGGGAGATTTACTGTTGTTCTGCTTCAGGGGCGAAGCTGTAACTAACTTCAGGGCTGACTCCGTCACTTTAATACGCACGCAGGAAGCAGGAAGGACTTGATTTCCACTCCAGTTTTTACAGAAGTATCTGCACTTCTTGTTGAGTGCAGAATGTGTGTGTGTGTTTGTGTGTGTGTGTGTGCCTGTGCCTCCTCTGTGGGCAGTGCCGGGATGAGGAGAGAAACAAACACAAGGTTTGCTGCAGTACGTTCAGTAAAATATTTTGGGCAGGACTCCAGTTTTAGACTTTGTTCAGGGTAATCTCATTTATATGTTCAGGGTCACAGCAGGATTACCAGAACACTCTCATTACCAGGTCGTCACATCCTGATGCTTTGTAGCAGCCAGCCGTGACCCTTTAGCGTCCCAGTGAACTTAAATAATATTATAAAGTAAAGAGGAATCATTGCAACTGAAATGTGGTTGTTTTATTCCATATATGGACACTTCCTGTCCACAAACTTTTGGCCTTATAGTGTTTGTAAACTTTTTTATCGTATTTTCTTTTACCAAAAGCTTTTTTTACATTTACACCGCCTGCACTTTGGAAACTATTTTTATTCAAACACGAAAATACAAAATATAATACCTTCTTCTTTGTGTCATTGCTGGCTCAGATA
This sequence comes from Semicossyphus pulcher, assembly GCF_022749685.1. Lineage (NCBI taxonomy): Eukaryota > Metazoa > Chordata > Actinopteri > Labriformes > Labridae > Semicossyphus > Semicossyphus pulcher. The sequence goes on from NW_027211637.1 coordinate 31,486,513, forward strand.
TGTGCATGAAGGTGGCAGTTTAACTCAATGATTATTCATAATAATGACGCCTTACAGGATAAGTATTGATCTGTGTCTTATATCTGTTGGCTCATTGTTTAAAATGTAGCAGTAGAAGAAGCCGTCGTGTTGAGGCTGCAGATCTTTCTCCTTCATCGTGACTCATGCGGTGTGTGTTTCTTCTTCATTTGAGACTTTAAGGAGTTTTTATTACAGGGTGTTGTATATCATGTTGGACTGTAGTTGCCTGGCGTTGCTGTTCTTTCTGTATATTTACTGCAGCCTCCTCAGGCCGAGCGAGCAGATGATATTTCACTGCTGTGAATATCAAATAAAACAAAGTGAGCAGCAGCTTCGTTTCCAGGCTGGACTCAGACGAAACATCGGATCAGGATTCAAAACAGCTGCAGGAACAAAAACACCTCCGACCAGCCGACCGCAGCCTCGTACCTCTCTCTATCTCCGTCTCTCTCTCTACTTCACTATTACTATCTGTATCTCTTTCTCTCTTTCATAGCTTTATCTATCTCTCTCTACATATCTTGTTTTATCTCTGTCTCTGTATCTATCTTCACTACCTCTCTCTATCACTCTATTTCTTTATCTCTCTCTCTCTCTCTCTCCCTCGGTATCTCTCTATCTCTCTCTCTATCTCTATTTATCTCTGCCTCTCGATCATGTTTTCATGTAAACATTACTTTACTGTTAAAGTCTTTATTAGGTACCTTCTCTGTGACCTGCTGAACGAGTCTAAAACCATGAACTAATCCTGCAGGTGGGTCGACTGAGTCTGATCTCAGGTCAGTTTTCAGGTCACTTTCATAATGAGGCTGTGTGACATAACATTATTATAATACAGTGGATTACTGACTGAAACAGTGCAGGCTCCCTGCAGGACACACACGTCAGGCTGAACCGCTTCAGTCCAGATGTCTGGTTCACGTCCGGGTCGCAGTGCTGAATACGATCAGAGATATGGATGCATCTG